>NW_028113926.1:0-326544 GCF_964289735.1 Phaethon aethereus | reverse complement strand
GACAATTCCTGCTTAGAACCTTCCTAGGAGGAGAGAGAGTGCAACGTTTCATTTTAACATTTTGACGCTCACGAGGGAGACGAACTGCATTCGCTGTTTGCAAGGCTAGGAAAGAGCAGAGCCCCAGTCTTGCTGTTTATCTGCAATGAATGCCAGGGCAAGTGAGGACCAGCAAGAGAATTCCTGCCTAGCATCTTCCTTGGAGGAGTAAGAGTGCAACGTTTTATTTTAGCATTTTGACGCTCACGAGGGAGACGAACTGCATTGGCTGTTTGCAAGGCTAGGAAAGAGCACAGCCCCAGTCTTGCTGTTTATATTCAATGACTGCCAGGGCAAGTGAGGACCAGCAAGACAATTCCTGCCTAGCAACTTCCTTGGAGGAGAGAGAGTGCAACGTTTCATTTTAGCATTTTGGCGCTCACGAGGGAGACAAACTGCTTTGGCTGTTTGCAAGGCTAGGAAAGAGCAGAGCCCGAGTCTTGCTGTTTATCTGCAATGACTGCTAGGGCAAGTGAGGACCAGCAAGACAATTCCTGCCTAGCACCTTCCTTGGAGGAGAGAGAGTGCAACGTTTCAATTTAGCATTTTGGCGCTCACGAGGGAGACAAACTGCTTTGGCTGTTTGCAAGGCTAGGAAAGAGCAGAGCCCGAGTCTTGCTGTTTATCTGCAATGTCTGCGAGGACAAGTGAGGACCAGCAAGATAATTCCTGCCTAGCACCTTCCTTGGAGGAGAGAGAGTGCAACGTTTCAATTTAGCATTTTGGCGCTCACGAGGGAGACAAACTGCTTTGGCTGTTTGCAAGGTTAGGAAAGAGCAGAGCCCCAGTCTTGCTGTTTAGCTGCAATGACTGCCAGGGCAAGTGAGGACCAGCAAGACAATTCCTGCCTAGCACCTTCCTTGGAGGAGAGTGCAACGTTTCATTTTGCTTTTTGGAGTGCGAGAGTGAGAAAAAGCAGAGTGCCTGTTTGCAAGGCTAGGAAAGAGCAGAGCCCGAGTCTTGCTGTTTATCTGCAATGTCTGCGAGGACAAGTGAGGACCAGCAGGACAATTCCTGCCTAGCACCTTCCTTGGAGGAGCGAGAGTGCAACGTTTCAATTTAGCATTTTGGCGCACACGAGCGAGACAAACTGCTTTGGCTGTTTGCAAGTTTAGGAAAGAGCAGAGCCCGAGTCTTGCTGTTTATCTGCAATCACTGCTAGGGCAAGTGAGGACCAGAAAGACAATTCCTGCCTAGCACCTTCCTTGGAGGAGAGAGAGTGCAACGATTCATTTTAGCATTTTGGCGCTCACGAGGGAGACAATCTGCTTTGGCTGTTGCAAGGCTAGGAAAGAGCAGAGCCCGAGTCTTGCTGTTTATCTGCAATGTCTGCCAGGGCAAGTGAGGACCAGCAAGACAATTCCTGCCTAGCACCTTCCTAGGAGGAGAGAGAGTGCAACGATTCATTTTAGCATTTTGGCGCTCACGAGGAGACGAACTGCTTTTGCTGTTTGCAAGGCTAGGAAAGAGCAGAGCCCCAGTCTTGCTGTTTATCTGCAATGACTGCCAGGGCAAGGGAGGACCAGCAAGACAATTCCTGCCTAGCACCTTCCTTGGAGGAGAGAGAGTGCAACGTTTCATTTTAGCATTTTGGCGCTCACGAGGGAGACAATCTGCTTCGGCTGTTGCAAGGCTAGGAAAGAGCAGAGCCCGAGTCATGCTGTTTATCTGCAATGACTGTCAGGGCAAGTGAGGACCAGCAAGACAATTCCTGCCTAGCACCTTCCTTGTAGGAGAGAGAGTGCAACGTTTCATTTTAGCATTTTGGTGCTCACGTGGGAGAAAAACTTCATTGGCTGTTTGCAAGGCTAGGAAAGAGCAGAGCCCGAGTCTTGCTGTTTATCTGCAATGACTGCCAGGGCAAGTGAGGAGCAGCAAGACAATTCCTGCCTAGCACCTTCCTTGGAGGAGAGAGAGTGCAACGTTTCATTTTGCTTTTTGGAGTGCGAGAGTGAGAAAAAGCAGAGTGCCTGTTTGCAAGGCTAGGAAAGAGCAGAGCCCCAGTCTTGCTGTTTATCTGCAATGTCTGCGAAAACAAGTGAGGACCAGCAAGACAATTCCTGCCTAGCACCTTCCTTGGAGGAGAGAGAGTGCAACGTTTCATTTTGCTTTTTGGAGTGCGAGAGTGAGAAAAAGCAGAGTGCCTGTTTGCAAGGCTAGGAAAGAGCAGAGCCCCAGTCTTGCTGTTTATCTGCAATGACTGCCAGGGCAAGTGAGGACCAGCAAGACAATTCCTGCCTAGCACCTTCCTTGGAAGAGAGAGAGTGCAACGTTTCATTTTAGCATTTTGGCGCTCACGAGTGAGACAAACTGCTTTGGCTGTTTGCAAGGCTAGGAAAGAGCAGAGCCCCAGTCTTGCTGTTTATCTGCAATGACAGCCAGGGCCAGTGAGGACCAGCAAGACAATTCCTGCCTAGCACCTTCCTTGGAGGAGAGAGAGTGCAACGTTTCATTTTAGCATTTTGGCGCTCACGAGGGAGACAATCTGCTTTGGCTGTTAGCAAGGCTAGGAAAGAGCAGAGCCCGAGTCTTGCTGTTTATCTGCAATGACTGCCAGGGCAAGTGAGGACCAGCAAGACAATTCCTGCCTAGCACCTTCCTTGGAGGAGAGAGAGTGCAACGTTTCATTTTAGCGTTTTGGCGCTCACGAGGGAGACGAAATGCATTGGCTGTTTGCAAGGCTAGGAAAGAGCAGAGCCCCAGTCTTGCTGTTTATCTGCAATGACTGCCAGGGCAAGTGAGGACCAGCAAGACAATTCCTGCCTAGCACCTACCTAGGAGGAGAGAGAGTGCAACGTTTCATTTTAGCATTTTGGCACTCACGAGGGAGACAAACTGTTTTTGCTGTTTGCAAGGCTAGGAAAGAGCAGAGCCCCACTCTTGCTGTTTATCTTCAATGACTGCCAGGGCAAGTGAGGAGCAGCAAGACAATTCCTGCCTAGCACCTTCCTAGGAGGAGACAGTGCAACGTTTCATTTTAGCATTTTGGCGCTCACGAGGGAGATGAACTGCTTTTGCTGTTTGCAAGGCTAGGAAAGAGCAGATCCCCAGCCTTGCTGGTTATCTCCAATGAATGCCAGGGCAAGTGAGGACCAGCAAGACAATTCCTGCCTAGAACCTTCCTTGGAGGAGAGAGAGTGCAACGTTACATTTTAGCATTTTGGCGCTCACGAGGGAGATGAACTTCATTGGCTGTTTGCAAGGCTAGGAAAGAGCAGAGCCCCAGTCTTGCTCTTTATCTGCAATGTCTGCGAGGACAAGTGAGGACCAGCAGGACAATTCCTGCCTAGCACCTTCCTTGGAGGAGAGAGAGTGCAACGTTTCAATTTAGCATTTTGGCGCACACGAGCGAGACAAACTGCTTTGGCTGTTTGCAAGTTTAGGAAAGAGCAGAGCCCGAGTCTTGCTGTTTATCTGCAATGACTGCTAGGGCAAGTGAGTACCAGAAAGACAATTCCTGCCTAGCACCTTCCTTGGAGGAGAGAGAGTGCAACGATTCATTTTAGCATTTTGGCGCTCACGAGGGAGACAATCTGCTTTGGCTGTTGCAAGGCTAGGAAAGAGCAGAGCCCGAGTCTTCCTGTTTATCTGCAATGTCTGCCAGGGCAAGTCAGGACCAGCAAGACAATTCCTGCCTAGCACCTTCCTAGGAGGAGAGAGAGTGCAACGATTCATTTTAGCATTTTGGCGCTCACGAGGAGACGAACTGCTTTTGCTGTTTGCAAGGCTAGGAAAGAGCAGAGCCCCAGTCTTGCTGTTTATCTGCAATGACTGCCAGGGCAAGGGAGGACCAGCAAGACAATTCCTGCCTAGCACCTTCCTTGTAGGAGAGAGAGTGCAACGTTTCATTTTAGCATTTTGGTGCTCACGTGGGAGAAAAACTTCATTGGCTGTTTGCAAGGCTAGGAAAGAGCAGAGCCCAAGTCTTGCTGTTTATCTGCAATGACTGCCAGGGCAAGTGAGGACCAGCAAGACAATTCCTGCTTAGAACCTTCCTAGGAGGAGAGAGAGTGCAACGTTTCATTTTAACATTTTGACGCTCACGAGGGAGACGAACTGCATTCGCTGTTTGCAAGGCTAGGAAAGAGCAGAGCCCCAGTCTTGCTGTTTATCTGCAATGAATGCCAGGGCAAGTGAGGACCAGCAAGAGAATTCCTGCCTAGCATCTTCCTTGGAGGAGTAAGAGTGCAACGTTTTATTTTAGCATTTTGACGCTCACGAGGGAGACGAACTGCATTGGCTGTTTGCAAGGCTAGGAAAGAGCACAGCCCCAGTCTTGCTGTTTATATTCAATGACTGCCAGGGCAAGTGAGGACCAGCAAGACAATTCCTGCCTAGCAACTTCCTTGGAGGAGAGAGAGTGCAACGTTTCATTTTAGCATTTTGGCGCTCACGAGGGAGACAAACTGCTTTGGCTGTTTGCAAGGCTAGGAAAGAGCAGAGCCCGAGTCTTGCTGTTTATCTGCAATGACTGCTAGGGCAAGTGAGGACCAGCAAGACAATTCCTGCCTAGCACCTTCCTTGGAGGAGAGAGAGTGCAACGTTTCAATTTAGCATTTTGGCGCTCACGAGGGAGACAAACTGCTTTGGCTGTTTGCAAGGCTAGGAAAGAGCAGAGCCCGAGTCTTGCTGTTTATCTGCAATGTCTGCGAGGACAAGTGAGGACCAGCAAGATAATTCCTGCCTAGCACCTTCCTTGGAGGAGAGAGAGTGCAACGTTTCAATTTAGCATTTTGGCGCTCACGAGGGAGACAAACTGCTTTGGCTGTTTGCAAGGTTAGGAAAGAGCAGAGCCCCAGTCTTGCTGTTTAGCTGCAATGACTGCCAGGGCAAGTGAGGACCAGCAAGACAATTCCTGCCTAGCACCTTCCTTGGAGGAGAGTGCAACGTTTCATTTTGCTTTTTGGAGTGCGAGAGTGAGAAAAAGCAGAGTGCCTGTTTGCAAGGCTAGGAAAGAGCAGAGCCCGAGTCTTGCTGTTTATCTGCAATGTCTGCGAGGACAAGTGAGGACCAGCAGGACAATTCCTGCCTAGCACCTTCCTTGGAGGAGCGAGAGTGCAACGTTTCAATTTAGCATTTTGGCGCACACGAGCGAGACAAACTGCTTTGGCTGTTTGCAAGTTTAGGAAAGAGCAGAGCCCGAGTCTTGCTGTTTATCTGCAATCACTGCTAGGGCAAGTGAGGACCAGAAAGACAATTCCTGCCTAGCACCTTCCTTGGAGGAGAGAGAGTGCAACGATTCATTTTAGCATTTTGGCGCTCACGAGGGAGACAATCTGCTTTGGCTGTTGCAAGGCTAGGAAAGAGCAGAGCCCGAGTCTTGCTGTTTATCTGCAATGTCTGCCAGGGCAAGTGAGGACCAGCAAGACAATTCCTGCCTAGCACCTTCCTAGGAGGAGAGAGAGTGCAACGATTCATTTTAGCATTTTGGCGCTCACGAGGAGACGAACTGCTTTTGCTGTTTGCAAGGCTAGGAAAGAGCAGAGCCCCAGTCTTGCTGTTTATCTGCAATGACTGCCAGGGCAAGGGAGGACCAGCAAGACAATTCCTGCCTAGCACCTTCCTTGGAGGAGAGAGAGTGCAACGTTTCATTTTAGCATTTTGGCGCTCACGAGGGAGACAATCTGCTTCGGCTGTTGCAAGGCTAGGAAAGAGCAGAGCCCGAGTCATGCTGTTTATCTGCAATGACTGTCAGGGCAAGTGAGGACCAGCAAGACAATTCCTGCCTAGCACCTTCCTTGTAGGAGAGAGAGTGCAACGTTTCATTTTAGCATTTTGGTGCTCACGTGGGAGAAAAACTTCATTGGCTGTTTGCAAGGCTAGGAAAGAGCAGAGCCCGAGTCTTGCTGTTTATCTGCAATGACTGCCAGGGCAAGTGAGGAGCAGCAAGACAATTCCTGCCTAGCACCTTCCTTGGAGGAGAGAGAGTGCAACGTTTCATTTTGCTTTTTGGAGTGCGAGAGTGAGAAAAAGCAGAGTGCCTGTTTGCAAGGCTAGGAAAGAGCAGAGCCCCAGTCTTGCTGTTTATCTGCAATGTCTGCGAAAACAAGTGAGGACCAGCAAGACAATTCCTGCCTAGCACCTTCCTTGGAGGAGAGAGAGTGCAACGTTTCATTTTGCTTTTTGGAGTGCGAGAGTGAGAAAAAGCAGAGTGCCTGTTTGCAAGGCTAGGAAAGAGCAGAGCCCCAGTCTTGCTGTTTATCTGCAATGACTGCCAGGGCAAGTGAGGACCAGCAAGACAATTCCTGCCTAGCACCTTCCTTGGAAGAGAGAGAGTGCAACGTTTCATTTTAGCATTTTGGCGCTCACGAGTGAGACAAACTGCTTTGGCTGTTTGCAAGGCTAGGAAAGAGCAGAGCCCCAGTCTTGCTGTTTATCTGCAATGACAGCCAGGGCCAGTGAGGACCAGCAAGACAATTCCTGCCTAGCACCTTCCTTGGAGGAGAGAGAGTGCAACGTTTCATTTTAGCATTTTGGCGCTCACGAGGGAGACAATCTGCTTTGGCTGTTAGCAAGGCTAGGAAAGAGCAGAGCCCGAGTCTTGCTGTTTATCTGCAATGACTGCCAGGGCAAGTGAGGACCAGCAAGACAATTCCTGCCTAGCACCTTCCTTGGAGGAGAGAGAGTGCAACGTTTCATTTTAGCGTTTTGGCGCTCACGAGGGAGACGAAATGCATTGGCTGTTTGCAAGGCTAGGAAAGAGCAGAGCCCCAGTCTTGCTGTTTATCTGCAATGACTGCCAGGGCAAGTGAGGACCAGCAAGACAATTCCTGCCTAGCACCTACCTAGGAGGAGAGAGAGTGCAACGTTTCATTTTAGCATTTTGGCACTCACGAGGGAGACAAACTGTTTTTGCTGTTTGCAAGGCTAGGAAAGAGCAGAGCCCCACTCTTGCTGTTTATCTTCAATGACTGCCAGGGCAAGTGAGGAGCAGCAAGACAATTCCTGCCTAGCACCTTCCTAGGAGGAGACAGTGCAACGTTTCATTTTAGCATTTTGGCGCTCACGAGGGAGATGAACTGCTTTTGCTGTTTGCAAGGCTAGGAAAGAGCAGATCCCCAGCCTTGCTGGTTATCTCCAATGAATGCCAGGGCAAGTGAGGACCAGCAAGACAATTCCTGCCTAGAACCTTCCTTGGAGGAGAGAGAGTGCAACGTTACATTTTAGCATTTTGGCGCTCACGAGGGAGATGAACTTCATTGGCTGTTTGCAAGGCTAGGAAAGAGCAGAGCCCCAGTCTTGCTCTTTATCTGCAATGACTGCTAGGGCAAGTGAGGACCAGCAACACAATTCCTGCCTAGCACCTTCCTTGGAGGAGAGAGAGTGCAACGTTTCATTTTAGCATTTTGGCGCTCACGAGGGAGACAATCTGCTTTGGCTGTTTGCAAGGCTAGGAAAGAGCAGAGCCCGAGTCTTGCTGTTTATCTGCAATGACTGCCAGGGCAAGTGAGGACCAGCAAGACAATTCCTGCCTAGCACCTTCCTTGGAGGAGAGAGAGTGCAACGTTTCATTTTAGCATTTTGGCGCTCACGAGGGAGACAAACTGGTTTGGCTGCTTGCAAGGCTAGGACAGAGCAGAGCCCCAGTCTTGCTCTTTATCTGCAATGACTGCCAGGGCAAGTGAGGACCAGCACACAATTCCTGCCTAGCACCTTCCTTGGAGGAGAGAGAGTGCAACGTTTCATTTTAGCGTTTTGGCGCTCACGAGGGAGACGGAATGCATTGGCTGTTTGCAAGGCTAGGAAAGAGCAGAGCCCCAGTCTTGCTCTTTATCTGCAATGACTGCCAGGGCAAGTGAGGACCAGCAAGACAATTCCTGCCTAGCACCTTCCTTGGAGGAGAGAGAGTGCAACGTTTCATTTGCTTTTTGGAGTGCGAGAGTGAGAAAAAACAGAGTGCCTGTTTGCAAGCCTAGGAAAGAGCAGAGCCCCAGTCTTGCTGTTTATCAGCAAGGACTGCCAGGGCAAGTGAGGACCAGCAAGACAATTCCTGCCTAGCACCTTCCTAGGAGGAGAGAGTGCAACGTTTCATTTTAGCATTTTGGCGCTCACGAGGGAGACAATCTGCTTTGGCTGTTTGCAGGCTAGGAAAGAGCAGAGCCCGAGTCTTGCTGTTTATCTGCAATGACTGCCAGGGCAAGTGAGGACCAGCAAGACAATTCCTGCCTAGCACCTTCCTTGGAGGAGAGAGAGTGCAACGTTTCATTTTAGCATTTTGGCGCTCACGAGGGAGACAAACTGGTTTGGCTGCTTGCAAGGCTAGGACAGAGCAGAGCCCCAGTCTTGCTCTTTATCTGCAATGACTGCCAGGGCAAGTGAGGACCAGCAACACAATTCCTGCCTAGCACCTTCCTTGGAGGAGAGAGAGTGCAACGTTTCATTTTAGCGTTTTGGCGCTCACGAGGGAGACGGAATGCATTGGCTGTTTGCAAGGCTAGGAAAGAGCAGAGCCCCAGTCTTGCTCTTTATCTGCAATGACTGCCAGGGCAAGTGAGGACCAGCAAGACAATTCCTGCCTAGCACCTTCCTTGGAGGAGAGAGAGTGCAACGTTTCATTTTGCTTTTTGGAGTGCGAGAGTGAGAAAAAACAGAGTGCCTGTTTGCAAGCCTAGGAAAGAGCAGAGCCCCAGTCTTGCTGTTTATCAGCAAGGACTGCCAGGGCAAGTGAGGACCAGCAAGACAATTCCTGCCTAGCACCTTCCTAGGAGGAGAGAGTGCAACGTTTCATTTTAGCATTTTGGCGCTCACGAGGGAGACAATCTGCTTTGGCTGTTTGCAAGGCTAGGAAAGAGCAGAGCCCGAGTCTTGCTGTTTATCTGCAATGACTGCCAGGGCAAGTGAGGACCAGCAAGACAATTCCTGCCTAGCACCTTCCTTGGAGGAGAGAGAGTGCAACGTTTCATTTTAGCATTTTGGCGCTCACGAGGGAGACAAACTGGTTTGGCTGCTTGCAAGGCTAGGACAGAGCAGAGCCCCAGTCTTGCTCTTTATCTGCAATGACTGCCAGGGCAAGTGAGGACCAGCAACACAATTCCTGCCTAGCACCTTCCTTGGAGGAGAGAGAGTGCAACGTTTCATTTTAGCGTTTTGGCGCTCACGAGGGAGACGGAATGCATTGGCTGTTTGCAAGGCTAGGAAAGAGCAGAGCCCCAGTCTTGCTCTTTATCTGCAATGACTGCCAGGGCAAGTGAGGACCAGAAAGACAATTCCTGCCTAGCACCTTCCTTGGAGGAGAGAGAGTGCAACGTTTCATTTTGCTTTTTGGAGTGCGAGAGTGAGAAAAAACAGAGTGCCTGTTTGCAAGCCTAGGAAAGAGCAGAGCCCCAGTCTTGCTGTTTATCAGCAAGGACTGCCAGGGCAAGTGAGGACCAGCAAGACAATTCCTGCCTAGCACCTTCCTAGGAGGAGAGAGTGCAACGTTTCATTTTAGCATTTTGGCGCTCACGAGGGAGACAATCTGCTTTGGCTGTTTGCAAGGCTAGGAAAGAGCAGAGCCCGAGTCTTGCTGTTTATCTGCAATGACTGCCAGGGCAAGTGAGGACCAGCAAGACAATTCCTGCCTAGCACCTTCCTTGGAGGAGAGAGAGTGCAACGTTTCATTTTAGCATTTTGGCCCTCACGAGGGAGACAAACTGGTTTGGCTGCTTGCAAGGCTAGGACAGAGCAGAGCCCCAGTCTTGCTCTTTATCTGCAATGACTGCCAGGGCAAGTGAGGACCAGCAACACAATTCCTGCCTAGCACCTTCCTTGGAGGAGAGAGAGTGCAACGTTTCATTTTAGCGTTTTGGCGCTCACGAGGGAGACGAAATGCATTGGCTGTTTGCAAGGCTAGGAAAGAGCAGAGCCCCAGTCTTGCTCTTTATCTGCAATGACTGCCAGGGCAAGTGAGGACCAGCAAGACAATTCCTGCCTAGCACCTTCCTTGGAGGAGAGAGAGTGCAACGTTTCATTTTGCTTTTTGGAGTGCGAGAGTGAGAAAAAACAGAGTTCCTGTTTGCAAGCCTAGGAAAGAGCAGAGCCCCAGTCTTGCTGTTTATCAGCAAGTACTGCCAGGGCAGGTGAGGACCAGCAAGACAATTCCTGCCTAGCACCTTCCTAGGAGGAGAGAGTGCAACGTTTCATTTTAGCATTTTGGCGCTCACGAGGGAGATGAACTACTTTTGCTGTTTGCAAGGCTAGGAAAGAGCAGAGCCCCAGTCTTGCTGTTTATCTGCAATGACTGCCAGGGCAAGTGAGGAGCAGAAAGACGATTCCTGCCTAGCACCTTCCTTGGAGGAGAGAGAGTGCAACGTTACATTTTAGCATTTTGGCGCTCACGAGCGAGACGAACTTCTTTGGCTGTTTGCAAGGCTAGGAAAGAGCAGAGGCCCAGTCTTGCTGTTTATCTGCAATGACTGCTAGGGCAAGTGAGGACCAGCAACACAATTCCTGCCTAGCACCTTCCTTGGAGGAGAGAGAGTGCAACGTTTCATTTTAGCATTTTGGCGCTCACGAGGGAGACAATCTGCTTTGGCTGTTTGCAAGGCTAGGAAAGAGCAGAGCCCGAGTCTTGCTGTTTATCTGCAATGACTGCCAGGGCAAGTGAGGACCAGCAAGACAATTCCTGCCTAGCACCTTCCTTGGAGGAGAGAGAGTGCAACGTTTCATTTTAGCATTTTGGCGCTCACGAGGGAGACAAACTGGTTTGGCTGCTTGCAAGGCTAGGACACAGCAGAGCCCCAGTCTTGCTCTTTATCTGCAATGACTGCCAGGGCAAGTGAGGACCAGCAAGACAATTCCTGCCTAGCACCTTCCTTGGAGGAGAGAGAGTGCAACGTTTCATTTTGCTTTTTGGAGTGCGAGAGTGAGAAAAAACAGAGTGCCTGTTTGCAAGCCTAGGAAAGAGCAGAGCCCCAGTCTTGCTGTTTATCAGCAAGTACTGCCAGGGCAAGTGAGGACCAGCAAGACAATTCCTGTCTAGCACCTTCCTAGGAGGAGAGAGTGCAACGTTTCATTTTAGCATTTTGGCGCTCACGAGGGAGATGAACTACTTTTGCTGTTTGCAAGGCTAGGAAAGAGCAGAGCCCCAGTCTTGCTGTTTAGCTGCAATGACTGCCAGGGCAAGTGAGGACCAGGAAGACGATTCCTGCCTAGCACCTTCCTTGGAGGAGAGAGAGTGCAACGTTACATTTTAGCATTTTGGCGCTCACGAGCGAGACGAACTTCTTTGGCTGTTTGCAAGGCTAGGAAAGAGCAGAGGCCCAGTCTTGCTGTTTATCTGCAATGACTGCTAGGGCAAGTGAGGACCAGCAACACAATTCCTGCCTAGCACCTTCCTTGGAGGAGAGAGAGTGCAACGTTTCATTTTAGCATTTTGGCGCTCACGAGGGAGACAATCTGCTTTGGCTGTTTGCAAGGCTAGGAAAGAGCAGAGCCCGAGCCTTGCTGTTTATCTGCAATGACTGCCAGGGCAAGTGAGGACCAGCAAGACAATTCCTGCCTAGCACCTTCCTTGGAGGAGAGAGAGTGCAACGTTTCATTTTAGCATTTTGGCGCTCACGAGGGAGACGGAATGCATTGGCTGTTTGCAAGGCTAGGAAAGAGCAGAGCCCCAGTCTTGCTCTTTATCTGCAATGACTGCCAGGGCAAGTGAGGACCAGCAAGACAATTCCTGCCTAGCACCTTCCTTGGAGGAGAGAGAGTGCAACGTTTCCTTTTGCTTTTTGGAGTGCGAGAGTGAGAAAAAACAGAGTGCCTGTTTGCAAGCCTAGGAAAGAGCAGAGCCCCAGTCTTGCTGTTTATCAGCAAGTACTGCCAGGGCAAGTGAGGACCAGCAAGACAATTCCTGCCTAGCACCTTCCTAGGAGGAGAGAGTGCAACGTTTCATTTTAGCATTTTGGCGATCACGAGGGAGATGAACTAATTTTGCTGTTTGCAAGGCTAGGAAAGAGCAGAGCCCCAGTCTTGCTGTTTAGCTGCAATGACTGCCAGGGCAAGTGAGGACCAGGAAGACGATTCCTGCCTAGCACATTCCTTGGAGGAGAGAGAGTGCAACGTTACATTTTAGCATTTTGGCGCTCACGAGCGAGACGAACTTCTTTGGCTGTTTGCAAGGCTAGGAAAGAGCAGAGCCCCAGTCTTGCTGTTTATCTGCAATGACTGCTAGGGCAAGTGAGGACCAGCAACACAATTCCTGCCTAGCACCTTCCTTGGAGGAGAGAGAGTGCAACGTTTCATTTTAGCATTTTGGCGCTCACGAGGGAGACAATCTGCTTTGGCTGTTTGCAAGGCTAGGAAAGAGCAGAGCCCGAGTCTTGCTGTTTATCTGCAATGACTGCCAGGGCAAGTGAGGACCAGCAAGACAATTCCTGCCTAGCACCTTCCTTGGAGGAGAGAGAGTGCAACGTTTCATTTTAGCATTTTGGCGCTCACGAGGGAGACAAACTGGTTTGGCTGCTTGCAAGGCTAGGACAGAGCAGAGCCCCAGTCTTGCTGTTTATCTGCAATGACTGCCAGGGCAAGTGAGGACCAGCAAGACAATTCCTGCCTAGCACCTTCCTTGGAGGAGAGAGAGTGCAACGTTTCATTTTAGCGTTTTGGCGCTCACGAGGGAGACGAAATGCATTGGCTGTTTGCAAGGCTAGGAAAGAGCAGAGCCCCAGTCTTGCTCTTTATCTGCAATGACTGCCAGGGCAAGTGAGGACCAGCAAGACAATTCCTGCCTAGCACCTTCCTTGGAGGAGAGAGAGTGCAACGTTTCATTTTAGTGTTTTGGCGCTCACGAGGGAGAAGAAATGCATTGGCTGTTTGCAAGGCTAGGAAAGAGCAGAGCCCGAGTCTTGCTGTTTCTCTGCAATGTCTGCGAGGACAAGTGAGGACCTGCAAGAAAATTCCTGCCTAGCACCTTCCTTGGAGGAGAGAGAGTGCAACGTTTCATTTTGCTTTTTGGAGTGCGAGAGTGAGAAAAAGCAGAGTGCCTATTTGCAAGGCTAGGAAAGAGCAGAGCCCGAGTCTTGCTGTTTATCTGCAATGACTGCCAGGGCAAGTGAGGACCAGCAAGACAATTCCTGCCTAGCAACCTCCTTGGAAGAGAGAGAGTGCAATGTTTCATTTTAGCATTTTGGCGCTCACGAGGGAGACAAACTGCTTTGGCTGTTTGCAAGGCTACGAAAGAGCAGAGCCCGAGTCTTGCTGTTTATCTGCAATGACTGCCAGGGCAAGTGAGGACCAGCAAGACTATTCCTGCCTAGCACCTTCCTTGGAAGAGAGAGAGTGCAACGTTTCATTTTAGCGTTTTGGCGCTCACGAGGGAGACGGAATGCATTGGCTGTTTGCAAGGCTAGGAAAGAGCAGAGCCCCAGTCTTGCTCTTTATCTGCAATGACTGCCAGGGCAAGTGAGGACCAGCAAGACAATTCCTGCCTAGCACCTTCCTTGGAGGAGAGAGAGTGCAACGTTTCATTTTGCTTTTTGGAGTGCGAGAGTGAGAAAAAACAGAGTGCCTGTTTGCAAGCCTAGGAAAGAGCAGAGCCCCAGTCTTGCTGTTTATCAGCAAGGACTGCCAGGGCAAGTGAGGACCAGCAAGACAATTCCTGCCTAGCACCTTCCTAGGAGGAGAGAGTGCAACGTTTCATTTTAGCATTTTGGCGCTCACGAGGGAGACAATCTGCTTTGGCTGTTTGCAAGGCTAGGAAAGAGCAGAGCCCGAGTCTTGCTGTTTATCTGCAATGACTGCCAGGGCAAGTGAGGACCAGCAAGACAATTCCTGCCTAGCACCTTCCTTGGAGGAGAGAGAGTGCAACGTTTCATGTTAGCATTTTGGCGCTCACGAGGGAGACAAACTGGTTTGGCTGCTTGCAAGGCTAGGACAGAGCAGAGCCCCAGTCTTGCTCTTTATCTGCAATGACTGCCAGGGCAAGTGAGGACCAGCAACACAATTCCTGCCTAGCACCTTCCTTGGAGGAGAGAGAGTGCAACGTTTCATTTTAGCGTTTTGGCGCTCACGAGGGAGACGAAATGCATTGGCTGTTTGCAAGGCTAGGAAAGAGCAGAGCCCCAGTCTTGCTCTTTATCTGCAATGACTGCCAGGGCAAGTGAGGACCAGCAAGACAATTCCTGCCTAGCACCTTCCTTGGAGGAGAGAGAGTGCAACGTTTCATTTTGCTTTTTGGAGTGCGAGAGTGAGAAAAAACAGAGTGCCTGTTTGCAAGCCTAGGAAAGAGCAGAGCCCCAGTCTTGCTGTTTATCAGCAAGTACTGCCAGGGCAGGTGAGGACCAGCAAGACAATTCCTGCCTAGCACCTTCCTAGGAGGAGAGAGTGCAACGTTTCATTTTAGCATTTTGGCGCTCACGAGGGAGATGAAC
This sequence comes from Phaethon aethereus, assembly GCF_964289735.1. Lineage (NCBI taxonomy): Eukaryota > Metazoa > Chordata > Aves > Phaethontiformes > Phaethontidae > Phaethon > Phaethon aethereus. The sequence continues at coordinate 312,163 of NW_028113926.1, read as the reverse complement.
TACTTTTGCTGTTTGCAAGGCTAGGAAAGAGCAGAGCCCCAGTCTTGCTGTTTAGCTGCAATGACTGCCAGGGCAAGTGAGGACCAGGAAGACGATTCCTGCCTAGCACCTTCCTTGGAGGAGAGAGAGTGCAACGTTACATTTTAGCATTTTGGCGCTCACGAGCGAGACGAACTTCTTTGGCTGTTTGCAAGGCTAGGAAAGAGCAGAGGCCCAGTCTTGCTGTTTATCTGCAATGACTGCTAGGGCAAGTGAGGACCAGCAACACAATTCCTGCCTAGCACCTTCCTTGGAGGAGAGAGAGTGCAACGTTTCATTTTAGCATTTTGGCGCTCACGAGGGAGACAATCTGCTTTGGCTGTTTGCAAGGCTAGGAAAGAGCAGAGCCCGAGTCTTGCTGTTTATCTGCAATGACTGCCAGGGCAAGTGAGGACCAGCAAGACAATTCCTGCCTAGCACCTTCCTTGGAGGAGAGAGAGTGCAACGTTTCATTTTAGCATTTTGGCGCTCACGAGGGAGACAAACTGGTTTGGCTGCTTGCAAGGCTAGGACAGAGCAGAGCCCCAGTCTTGCTCTTTATCTGCAATGACTGCCAGGGCAAGTGAGGACCAGCAACACAATTCCTGCCTAGCACCTTCCTTGGAGGAGAGAGAGTGCAACGTTTCATTTTAGCGTTTTGGCGCTCACGAGGGAGACGGAATGCATTGGCTGTTTGCAAGGCTAGGAAAGAGCAGAGCCCCAGTCTTGCTCTTTATCTGCAATGACTGCCAGGGCAAGTGAGGACCAGAAAGACAATTCCTGCCTAGCACCTTCCTTGGAGGAGAGAGAGTGCAACGTTTCATTTTGCTTTTTGGAGTGCGAGAGTGAGAAAAAACAGAGTGCCTGTTTGCAAGCCTAGGAAAGAGCAGAGCCCCAGTCTTGCTGTTTATCAGCAAGGACTGCCAGGGCAAGTGAGGACCAGCAAGACAATTCCTGCCTAGCACCTTCCTAGGAGGAGAGAGTGCAACGTTTCATTTTAGCATTTTGGCGCTCACGAGGGAGACAATCTGCTTTGGCTGTTTGCAAGGCTAGGAAAGAGCAGAGCCCGAGTCTTGCTGTTTATCTGCAATGACTGCCAGGGCAAGTGAGGACCAGCAAGACAATTCCTGCCTAGCACCTTCCTTGGAGGAGAGAGAGTGCAACGTTTCATTTTAGCATTTTGGCGCTCACGAGGGAGACAAACTGGTTTGGCTGCTTGCAAGGCTAGGACAGAGCAGAGCCCCAGTCTTGCTCTTTATCTGCAATGACTGCCAGGGCAAGTGAGGACCAGCAACACAATTCCTGCCTAGCACCTTCCTTGGAGGAGAGAGAGTGCAACGTTTCATTTTAGCGTTTTGGCGCTCACGAGGGAGACGAAATGCATTGGCTGTTTGCAAGGCTAGGAAAGAGCAGAGCCCCAGTCTTGCTCTTTATCTGCAATGACTGCCAGGGCAAGTGAGGACCAGCAAGACAATTCCTGCCTAGCACCTTCCTTGGAGGAGAGAGAGTGCAACGTTTCATTTTGCTTTTTGGAGTGCGAGAGTGAGAAAAAACAGAGTTCCTGTTTGCAAGCCTAGGAAAGAGCAGAGCCCCAGTCTTGCTGTTTATCAGCAAGTACTGCCAGGGCAGGTGAGGACCAGCAAGACAATTCCTGCCTAGCACCTTCCTAGGAGGAGAGAGTGCAACGTTTCATTTTAGCATTTTGGCGCTCACGAGGGAGATGAACTACTTTTGCTGTTTGCAAGGCTAGGAAAGAGCAGAGCCCCAGTCTTGCTGTTTATCTGCAATGACTGCCAGGGCAAGTGAGGAGCAGAAAGACGATTCCTGCCTAGCACCTTCCTTGGAGGAGAGAGAGTGCAACGTTACATTTTAGCATTTTGGCGCTCACGAGCGAGACGAACTTCTTTGGCTGTTTGCAAGGCTAGGAAAGAGCAGAGGCCCAGTCTTGCTGTTTATCTGCAATGACTGCTAGGGCAAGTGAGGACCAGCAACACAATTCCTGCCTAGCACCTTCCTTGGAGGAGAGAGAGTGCAACGTTTCATTTTAGCATTTTGGCGCTCACGAGGGAGACAATCTGCTTTGGCTGTTTGCAAGGCTAGGAAAGAGCAGAGCCCGAGTCTTGCTGTTTATCTGCAATGACTGCCAGGGCAAGTGAGGACCAGCAAGACAATTCCTGCCTAGCACCTTCCTTGGAGGAGAGAGAGTGCAACGTTTCATTTTAGCATTTTGGCGCTCACGAGGGAGACAAACTGGTTTGGCTGCTTTCAAGGCTAGGACACAGCAGAGCCCCAGTCTTGCTCTTTATCTGCAATGACTGCCAGGGCAAGTGAGGACCAGCAAGACAATTCCTGCCTAGCACCTTCCTTGGAGGAGAGAGAGTGCAACGTTTCATTTTGCTTTTTGGAGTGCGAGAGTGAGAAAAAACAGAGTGCCTGTTTGCAAGCCTAGGAAAGAGCAGAGCCCCAGTCTTGCTGTTTATCAGCAAGTACTGCCAGGGCAAGTGAGGACCAGCAAGACAATTCCTGTCTAGCACCTTCCTAGGAGGAGAGAGTGCAACGTTTCATTTTAGCATTTTGGCGCTCACGAGGGAGATGAACTACTTTTGCTGTTTGCAAGGCTAGGAAAGAGCAGAGCCCCAGTCTTGCTGTTTAGCTGCAATGACTGCCAGGGCAAGTGAGGACCAGGAAGACGATTCCTGCCTAGCACCTTCCTTGGAGGAGAGAGAGTGCAACGTTACATTTTAGCATTTTGGCGCTCACGAGCGAGACGAACTTCTTTGGCTGTTTGCAAGGCTAGGAAAGAGCAGAGGCCCAGTCTTGCTGTTTATCTGCAATGACTGCTAGGGCAAGTGAGGACCAGCAACACAATTCCTGCCTAGCACCTTCCTTGGAGGAGAGAGAGTGCAACGTTTCATTTTAGCATTTTGGCGCTCACGAGGGAGACAATCTGCTTTGGCTGTTTGCAAGGCTAGGAAAGAGCAGAGCCCGAGTCTTGCTGTTTATCTGCAATGACTGCCAGGGCAAGTGAGGACCAGCAACACAATTCCTGCCTAGCACCTTCCTTGGAGGAGAGAGAGTGCAACGTTTCATTTTAGCATTTTGGCGCTCACGAGGGAGACGGAATGCATTGGCTGTTTGCAAGGCTAGGAAAGAGCAGAGCCCCAGTCTTGCTCTTTATCTGCAATGACTGCCAGGGCAAGTGAGGACCAGCAAGACAATTCCTGCCTAGCACCTTCCTTGGAGGAGAGAGAGTGCAACGTTTCCTTTTGCTTTTTGGAGTGCGAGAGTGAGAAAAAACAGAGTGCCTGTTTGCAAGCCTAGGAAAGAGCAGAGCCCCAGTCTTGCTGTTTATCAGCAAGTACTGCCAGGGCAAGTGAGGACCAGCAAGACAATTCCTGCCTAGCACCTTCCTAGGAGGAGAGAGTGCAACGTTTCATTTTAGCATTTTGGCGATCACGAGGGAGATGAACTAATTTTGATGTTTGCAAGGCTAGGAAAGAGCAGAGCCCCAGTCTTGCTGTTTAGCTGCAATGACTGCCAGGGCAAGTGAGGACCAGGAAGACGATTCCTGCCTAGCACATTCCTTGGAGGAGAGAGAGTGCAACGTTACATTTTAGCATTTTGGCGCTCACGAGCGAGACGAACTTCTTTGGCTGTTTGCAAGGCTAGGAAAGAGCAGAGCCCCAGTCTTGCTGTTTATCTGCAATGACTGCTAGGGCAAGTGAGGACCAGCAACACAATTCCTGCCTAGCACCTTCCTTGGAGGAGAGAGAGTGCAACGTTTCATTTTAGCATTTTGGCGCTCACGAGGGAGACAATCTGCTTTGGCTGTTTGCAAGGCTAGGAAAGAGCAGAGCCCGAGTCTTGCTGTTTATCTGCAATGACTGCCAGGGCAAGTGAGGACCAGCAAGACAATTCCTGCCTAGCACCTTCCTTGGAGGAGAGAGAGTGCAACGTTTCATTTTAGCATTTTGGCGCTCACGAGGGAGACAAACTGGTTTGGCTGCTTGCAAGGCTAGGACAGAGCAGAGCCCCAGTCTTGCTCTTTATCTGCAATGACTGCCAGGGCAAGTGAGGACCAGCAACACAATTCCTGCCTAGCACCTTCCTTGGAGGAGAGAGAGTGCAACGTTTCATTTTAGCGTTTTGGCGCTCACGAGGGAGACGAAATGCATTGGCTGTTTGCAAGGCTAGGAAAGAGCAGAGCCCCAGTCTTGCTCTTTATCTGCAATGACTGCCAGGGCAAGTGAGGACCAGCAAGACAATTCCTGCCTAGCACCTTCCTTGGAGGAGAGAGAGTGCAACGTTTCATTTTAGTGTTTTGGCGCTCACGAGGGAGAAGAAATGCATTGGCTGTTTGCAAGGCTAGGAAAGAGCAGAGCCCGAGTCTTGCTGTTTCTCTGCAATGTCTGCGAGGACAAGTGAGGACCTGCAAGACAATTCCTGCCTAGCACCTTCCTTGGAGGAGAGAGAGTGCAACGTTTCATTTTGCTTTTTGGAGTGCGAGAGTGAGAAAAAGCAGAGTGCCTGTTTGCAAGGCTAGGAAAGAGCAGAGCCCGAGTCTTGCTGTTTATCTGCAATGACTGCCAGGGCAAGTGAGGACCAGCAAGACAATTCCTGCCTAGCAACCTCCTTGGAAGAGAGAGAGTGCAATGTTTCATTTTAGCATTTTGGCGCTCACGAGGGAGACAAACTGCTTTGGCTGTTTGCAAGGCTACGAAAGAGCAGAGCCCGAGTCTTGCTGTTTATCTGCAATGACTGCCAGGGCAAGTGAGGACCAGCAAGACAATTCCTGCCTAGCACCTTCCTTGGAAGAGAGAGAGTGCAACGTTTCATTTTAGCGTTTTGGCGCTCACGAGGGAGACGGAATGCATTGGCTGTTTGCAAGGCTAGGAAAGAGCAGAGCCCCAGTCTTGCTCTTTATCTGCAATGACTGCCAGGGCAAGTGAGGACCAGCAAGACAATTCCTGCCTAGCACCTTCCTTGGAGGAGAGAGAGTGCAACGTTTCATTTTGCTTTTTGGAGTGCGAGAGTGAGAAAAAACAGAGTGCCTGTTTGCAAGCCTAGGAAAGAGCAGAGCCCCAGTCTTGCTGTTTATCAGCAAGGACTGCCAGGGCAAGTGAGGACCAGCAAGACAATTCCTGCCTAGCACCTTCCTAGGAGGAGAGAGTGCAACGTTTCATTTTAGCATTTTGGCGCTCACGAGGGAGACAATCTGCTTTGGCTGTTTGCAAGGCTAGGAAAGAGCAGAGCCCGAGTCTTGCTGTTTATCTGCAATGACTGCCAGGGCAAGTGAGGACCAGCAAGACAATTCCTGCCTAGCACCTTCCTTGGAGGAGAGAGAGTGCAACGTTTCATGTTAGCATTTTGGCGCTCACGAGGGAGACAAACTGGTTTGGCTGCTTGCAAGGCTAGGACAGAGCAGAGCCCCAGTCTTGCTCTTTATCTGCAATGACTGCCAGGGCAAGTGAGGACCAGCAACACAATTCCTGCCTAGCACCTTCCTTGGAGGAGAGAGAGTGCAACGTTTCATTTTAGCGTTTTGGCGCTCACGAGGGAGACGAAATGCATTGGCTGTTTGCAAGGCTAGGAAAGAGCAGAGCCCCAGTCTTGCTCTTTATCTGCAATGACTGCCAGGGCAAGTGAGGACCAGCAAGACAATTCCTGCCTAGCACCTTCCTTGGAGGAGAGAGAGTGCAACGTTTCATTTTGCTTTTTGGAGTGCGAGAGTGAGAAAAAACAGAGTGCCTGTTTGCAAGCCTAGGAAAGAGCAGAGCCCCAGTCTTGCTGTTTATCAGCAAGTACTGCCAGGGCAGGTGAGGACCAGCAAGACAATTCCTGCCTAGCACCTTCCTAGGAGGAGAGAGTGCAACGTTTCATTTTAGCATTTTGGCGCTCACGAGGGAGATGAACTACTTTTGCTGTTTGCAAGGCTAGGAAAGAGCAGAGCCCGAGTCTTGCTGTTTATCTGCAATGACTGCCAGGGCAAGTGAGGACCAGCAAGACAATTCCTGCCTAGCACCTTCCTTGGAGGAGAGAGAGTGCAACGTTTCATTTTAGCATTTTGGCGCTCACGAGGGAGACAAACTGGTTTGGCTGCTTGCAAGGCTAGGACAGAGCAGAGCCCCAGTCTTGCTCTTTATCTGCAATGACTGCCAGGGCAAGTGAGGACCAGCAACACAATTCCTGCCTAGCACCTTCCTTGGAGGAGAGAGAGTGCAACGTTTCATTTTAGCGTTTTGGCGCTCACGAGGGAGACGGAATGCATTGGCTGTTTGCAAGGCTAGGAAAGAGCAGAGCCCCAGTCTTGCTCTTTATCTGCAATGACTGCCAGGGCAAGTGAGGACCAGCAAGACAATTCCTGCCTAGCACCTTCCTTGGAGGAGAGAGAGTGCAACGTTTCATTTTGCTTTTTGGAGTGCGAGAGTGAGAAAAAACAGAGTGCCTGTTTGCAAGCCTAGGAAAGAGCAGAGCCCCAGTCTTGCTGTTTATCAGCAAGGACTGCCAGGGCAAGTGAGGACCAGCAAGACAATTCCTGCCTAGCACCTTCCTAGGAGGAGAGAGTGCAACGTTTCATTTTAGCATTTTGGCGCTCACGAGGGAGACAATCTGCTTTGGCTGTTTGCAAGGCTAGGAAAGAGCAGAGCCCGAGTCTTGCTGTTTATCTGCAATGACTGCCAGGGCAAGTGAGGACCAGCAAGACAATTCCTGCCTAGCACCTTCCTTGGAGGAGAGAGAGTGCAACGTTTCATTTTAGCATTTTGGCGCTCACGAGGGAGACAAACTGGTTTGGCTGCTTGCAAGGCTAGGACAGAGCAGAGCCCCAGTCTTGCTCTTTATCTGCAATGACTGCCAGGGCAAGTGAGGACCAGCAAGACAATTCCTGCCTAGCACCTTCCTTGGAGGAGAGAGAGTGCAACGTTTCATTTTAGCGTTTTGGCGCTCACGAGGGAGACGAAATGCATTGGCTGTTTGCAAGGCTAGGAAAGAGCAGAGCCCCAGTCTTGCTCTTTATCTGCAATGACTGCCAGGGCAAGTGAGGACCAGCAAGACAATTCCTGCCTAGCACCTTCCTTGGAGGAGAGAGAGTGCAACGTTTCATTTTGCTTTTTGGAGTGCGAGAGTGAGAAAAAACAGAGTGCCTGTTTGCAAGCCTAGGAAAGAGCAGAGCCCCAGTCTTGCTGTTTATCAGCAAGTACTGCCAGGGCAGGTGAGGACCAGCAAGACAATTCCTGCCTAGCACCTTCCTAGGAGGAGAGAGTGCAACGTTTCATTTTAGCATTTTGGCGCTCACGAGGGAGATGAACTACTTTTGCTGTTTGCAAGGCTAGGAAAGAGCAGAGCCCCAGTCTTGCTGTTTAGCTGCAATGACTGCCAGGGCAAGTGAGGACCAGGAAGACGATTCCTGCCTAGCACCTTCCTTGGAGGAGAGAGAGTGCAACGTTACATTTTAGCATTTTGGCGCTCACGAGCGAGACGAACTTCTTTGGCTGTTTGCAAGGCTAGGAAAGAGCAGAGGCCCAGTCTTGCTGTTTATCTGCAATGACTGCTAGGGCAAGTGAGGACCAGCAACACAATTCCTGCCTAGCACCTTCCTTGGAGGAGAGAGAGTGCAACGTTTCATTTTAGCATTTTGGCGCTCACGAGGGAGACAATCTGCTTTGGCTGTTTGCAAGGCTAGGAAAGAGCAGAGCCCGAGTCTTGCTGTTTATCTGCAATGACTGCCAGGGCAAGTGAGGACCAGCAACACAATTCCTGCCTAGCACCTTCCTTGGAGGAGAGAGAGTGCAACGTTTCATTTTAGCGTTTTGGCGCTCACGAGGGAGACGGAATGCATTGGCTGTTTGCAAGGCTAGGAAAGAGCAGAGCCCCAGTCTTGCTCTTTATCTGCAATGACTGCCAGGGCAAGTGAGGACCAGCAAGACAATTCCTGCCTAGCACCTTCCTTGGAGGAGAGAGAGTGCAACGTTTCATTTTGCTTTTTGGAGTGCGAGAGTGAGAAAAAACAGAGTGCCTGTTTGCAAGCCTAGGAAAGAGCAGAGCCCCAGTCTTGCTGTTTATCAGCAAGTACTGCCAGGGCAAGTGAGGACCAGCAAGACAATTCCTGCCTAGCACCTTCCTTGGAGGAGAGAGAGTGCAACGTTTCATTTTAGCATTTTGGCGCTCACGAGGGAGACAAACTGGTTTGGCTGCTTGCAAGGCTAGGACAGAGCAGAGCCCCAGTCTTGCTCTTTATCTGCAATGACTGCCAGGGCAAGTGAGGACCAGCAACACAATTCCTGCCTAGCACCTTCCTTGGAGGAGAGAGAGTGCAACGTTTCATTTTAGCGTTTTGGCGCTCACGAGGGAGACGAAATGCATTGGCTGTTTGCAAGGCTAGGAAAGAGCAGAGCCCCAGTCTTGCTCTTTATCTGCAATGACTGCCAGGGCAAGTGAGGACCAGCAAGACAATTCCTGCCTAGCACCTTCCTTGGAGGAGAGAGAGTGCAACGTTTCATTTTAGCGTTTTGGCGCTCACGAGGGAGAAGAAATGCATTGGCTGTTTGCAAGGCTAGGAAAGAGCAGAGCCCGAGTCTTGCTGTTTCTCTGCAATGTCTGCGAGGACAAGTGAGGACCTGCAAGACAATTCCTGCCTAGCAACCTCCTTGGAAGAGAGAGAGTGCAATGTTTCATTTTAGCATTTTGGCGCTCACGAGGGAGATGAACTGCTTTTGCTGTTTGCAAGGCTAGGAAAGAGCAGAGCCCCAGTCTTGCTGGTTATCTGCAATGAATGCCAGGGCAAGTGAGGACCAGCAAGACAATTCCTGCCTAGAACCTTCCTTGGAGGAGAGAGAGTGCAACGTTACATTTTAGCATTTTGGCGCTCACGAGCGAGACGAACTTCTTTGGCTGTTTGCAAGGCTAGGAAAGAGCAGAGCCCCAGTCTTGCTGTTTATCTGCAATGACTGCTAGGGCAAGTGAGGACCAGCAACACAATTCCTGCCTAGCACCTTCCTTGGAGGAGAGAGAGTGCAACGTTTCATTTTAGCATTTTGGCGCTCACGAGGGAGACAATCTGCTTTGGCTGTTTGCAAGGCTAGGAAAGAGCAGAGCCCGAGTCTTGCTGTTTATCTGCAATGACTGCCAGGGCAAGTGAGGACCAGCAAGACAATTCCTGCCTAGCACCTTCCTTGGAGGAGAGAGAGTGCAACGTTTCATTTTAGCGTTTTGGCGCTCACGAGGGAGACGGAATGCATTGGCTGTTTGCAAGGCTAGGAAAGAGCAGAGCCCCAGTCTTGCTCTTTATCTGCAATGACTGCCAGGGCAAGTGAGGACCAGCAAGACAATTCCTGCCTAGCACCTTCCTTGGAGGAGAGAGAGTGCAACGTTTCATTTTGCTTTTTGGAGTGCGAGAGTGAGAAAAAACAGAGTGCCTGTTTGCAAGCCTAGGAAAGAGCAGAGCCCCAGTCTTGCTGTTTATCAGCAAGGACTGCCAGGGCAAGTGAGGACCAGCAAGACAATTCCTGCCTAGCACCTTCCTAGGAGGAGAGAGTGCAACGTTTCATTTTAGCATTTTGGCGCTCACGAGGGTGATGAACTAATTTTGCTGTTTGCAAGGCTAGGAAAGAGCAGAGCCCCAGTCTTGCTGTTTAGCTGCAATGACTGCCAGGGCAAGTGAGGACCAGGAAGACGATTCCTGCCTAGCACATTCCTTGGAGGATAGAGAGTGCAACGTTACATTTTAGCATTTTGGCGCTCACGAGCGAGACGAACTTCTTTGGCTGTTTGCAAGGCTAGGAAAGAGCAGAGCCCCAGTCTTGCTGTTTATCTGCAATGACTGCTAGGGCAAGTGAGGACCAGCAACACAATTCCTGCCTAGCACCTTCCTTGGAGGAGAGAGAGTGCAACGTTTCATTTTAGCATTTTGGCGCTCACGAGGGAGACAATCTGCTTTGGCTGTTTGCAAGGCTAGGAAAGAGCAGAGCCCGAGTCTTGCTGTTTATCTGCAATGACTGCCAGGGCAAGTGAGGACCAGCAAGACAATTCCTGCCTAGCACCTTCCTTGGAGGCGAGAGAGTGCAACGTTTCATTTTAGCATTTTGGCGCTCACGAGGGAGACAATCTGCTTTGGCTGCTTGCAAGGCTAGGACAGAGCAGAGCCCCAGTCTTGCTCTTTATCTGCAATGACTGCCAGGGCAAGTGAGGACCAGCAACACAATTCCTGCCTAGCACCTTCCTTGGAGGAGAGAGAGTGCAACGTTTCATTTTAGCGTTTTGGCGCTCACGAGGGAGACGGAATGCATTGGCTGTTTGCAAGGCTAGGAAAGAGCAGAGCCCCAGTCTTGCTCTTTATCTGCAATGACTGCCAGGGCAAGTGAGGACCAGCAAGACAATTCCTGCCTAGCACCTTCCTTGGAGGAGAGAGAGTGCAACGTTTCATTTTGCTTTTTGGAGTGCGAGAGTGAGAAAAAACAGAGTGCCTGTTTGCAAGCCTAGGAAAGAGCAGAGCCCCAGTCTTGCTGTTTATCAGCAAGGACTGCCAGGGCAAGTGAGGACCAGCAAGACAATTCCTGCCTAGCACCTTCCTAGGAGGAGAGAGTGCAACGTTTCATTTTAGCATTTTGGCGCTCACGAGGGAGACAATCTGCTTTGGCTGTTTGCAAGGCTAGGAAAGAGCAGAGCCCGAGTCTTGCTGTTTATCTGCAATGACTGCCAGGGCAAGTGAGGACCAGCAAGACAATTCCTGCCTAGCAACCTCCTTGGAAGAGAGAGAGTGCAATGTTTCATTTTAGCATTTTGGCGCTCACGAGGGAGACAAACTGCTTTGGCTGTTTGCAAGGCTACGAAAGAGCAGAGCCCGAGTCTTGCTGTTTATCTGCAATGACTGCCAGGGCAAGTGAGGACCTGCAAGACAATTCCTGCCTAGCACCTTCCTTAGAGGAGAGAGAGTGCAACGTTTCATTTTAGCATTTTGGCGCTCACGAGGGAGATGAACTGCTTTTGCTGTTTGCAAGGCTAGGAAAGAGCAGAGCCCCAGTCTTGCTGGTTATCTGCAATGAATGCCAGGGCAAGTGAGGACCAGCAAGACAATTCCTGCCTAGAACCTTCCTTGGAGGAGAGAGAGTGCAACGTTACATTTTAGCATTTTGGCGCTCACGAGCGAGACGAACTTCTTTGGCTGTTTGCAAGGCTAGGAAAGAGCAGAGCCCCAGTCTTGCTGTTTATCTGCAATGACTGCTAGGGCAAGTGAGGACCAGCAACACAATTCCTGCCTAGCACCTTCCTTGGAGGAGAGAGAGTGCAACGTTTCATTTTAGCATTTTGGCGCTCACGAGGGAGACAATCTGCTTTGGCTGTTTGCAAGGCTAGGAAAGAGCAGAGCCCGAGTCTTGCTGTTTATCTGCAATGACTGCCAGGGCAAGTGAGGACCAGCAAGACAATTCCTGCCTAGCACCTTCCTTGGAGGAGAGAGAGTGCAACGTTTCATTTTAGCATTTTGGCGCTCACGAGGGAGACAAACTGGTTTGGCTGCTTGCAAGGCTAGGACAGAGCAGAGCCCCAGTCTTGCTCTTTATCTGCAATGACTGCCAGGGCAAGTGAGGACCAGCAACACAATTCCTGCCTAGCACCTTCCTTGGAGGAGAGAGAGTGCAACGTTTCATTTTAGCGTTTTGGCGCTCACGAGGGAGACAAACTGGTTTGGCTGCTTGCAAGGCTAGGACAGAGCAGAGCCCCAGTCTTGCTGTTTATCTGCAATGACTGCCAGGGCAAGTGAGGACCAGCAACACAATTCCTGCCTAGCACCTTCCTTGGAGGAGAGAGAGTGCAACGTTTCATTTTGCTTTTTGGAGTGCGAGAGTGAGAAAAAGCAGAGTGCCTGTTTGCAAGGCTAGGAAAGACCAGAGCCCGAGTCTTGCTGTTTATCTGCAATGACTGCCAGGGCAAGTGAGGACCAGCAAGACAATTCCTGCCTAGCAACCTCCTTGGAAGAGAGAGAGTGCAATGTTTCATTTTAGCATTTTGGCGCTCACGAGGGAGACAAACTGCTTTGGCTGTTTGCAAGGCTACGAAAGAGCAGAGCCCGAGTCTTGCTGTTTATCTGCAATGACTGCCAGGGCAAGTGAGGACCTGCAAGACAATTCCTGCCTAGCACCTTCCTTAGAGGAGAGAGAGTGCAACGTTTCATTTTAGCATTTTGGCGCTCACGAGGGAGATGAACTGCTTTTGCTGTTTGCAAGGCTAGGAAAGAGCAGAGCCCCAGTCTTTCTGGTTATCTGCAATGAATGCCAGGGCAAGTGAGGACCAGCAAGACAATTCCTGCCTAGAACCTTCCTTGGAGGAGAGAGAGTGCAACGTTACATTTTAGCATTTTGGCGCTCACGAGCGAGACGAACTTCTTTGGCTGTTTGCAAGGCTAGGAAAGAGCAGAGCCCCAGTCTTGCTGTTTATCTGCAATGACTGCCAGGGCAAGTGAGGACCAGCAAGACAATTCCTGCCTAGCACCTTCCTTGGAGGAGAGAGAGTGCAACGTTTCATTTTAGCATTTTGGCGCTCACGAGGGAGACAAACTGGTTTGGCTGCTTGCAAGGCTAGGACAGAGCAGAGCCCCAGTCTTGCTGTTTATCTGCAGTGACTGCCAGGGCAAGTGAGGACCAGCAACACAATTCCTGCCTAGCACCTTCCTTGGAGGAGAGAGAGTGCAACGTTTCATTTTAGCGTTTTGGCGCTCACGAGGGAGACGAAATGCATTGGCTGTTTGCAAGGCTAGGAAAGAGCAGAGCCCCAGTCTTGCTCTTTATCTGCAATGACTGCCAGGGCAAGTGAGGACCAGCAAGACAATTCCTGCCTAGCACCTTCCTTGGAGGAGAGAGAGTGCAACGTTTCATTTTGCTTTTTGGAGTGCGAGAGTGAGAAAAAACAGAGTGCCTGTTTGCAAGCCTAGGAAAGAGCAGAGCCCCAGTCTTGCTGTTTATCAGCAAGTACTGCCAGGGCAAGTGAGGACCAGCAAGACAATTCCTGCCTAGCACCTTCCTAGGAGGAGAGAGTGCAACGTTTCATTTTAGCATTTTGGCGCTCACGAGGGAGATGAACTACTTTTGCTGTTTGCAAGGCTAGGAAAGAGCAGAGCCCCAGTCTTGCTGTTTAGCTGCAATGACTGCCAGGGCAAGTGAGGACCAGGAAGACGATTCCTGCCTAGCACCTTCCTTGGAGGAGAGAGAGTGCAACGTTACATTTTAGCATTTTGGCGCTCACGAGCGAGACGAACTTCTTTGGCTGTTTGCAAGGCTAGGAAAGAGCAGAGGCCCAGTCTTGCTGTTTATCTGCAATGACTGCTAGGGCAAGTGAGGACCAGCAACACAATTCCTGCCTAGCACCTTCCTTGGAGGAGAGAGAGTGCAACGTTTCATTTTAGCATTTTGGCGCTCACGAGGGAGACAATCTGCTTTGGCTGTTTGCAAGGCTAGGAAAGAGCAGAGCCCGAGTCTTGCTGTTTATCTGCAATGACTGCCAGGGCAAGTGAGGACCAGCAAGACAATTCCTGCCTAGCACCTTCCTTGGAGGAGAGAGAGTGCAACGTTTCATTTTAGCATTTTGGCGCTCACGAGGGAGACAAACTGGTTTGGCTGCTTGCAAGGCTAGGAAAGAGCAGAGCCCCAGTCTTGCTCTTTATCTGCAATGACTGCCAGGGCAAGTGAGGACCAGCAAGACAATTCCTGCCTAGCACCTTCCTTGGAGGAGAGAGAGTGCAACGTTTCATTTTAGCGTTTTGGCGCTCACGAGGGAGACGGAATGCATTGGCTGTTTGCAAGGCTAGGAAAGAGCAGAGCCCCAGTCTTGCTCTTTATCTGCAATGACTGCCAGGGCAAGTGAGGACCAGCAAGAGAATTCCTGCCTAGCACCTTCCTTGGAGGAGAGAGAGTGCAACGTTTCATTTTGCTTTTTGGAGTGCGAGAGTGAGAAAAAACAGAGTGCCTGTTTGCAAGCCTAGGAAAGAGCAGAGCCCCAGTCTTGCTGTTTATCAGCAAGTACTGCCAGGGCAAGTGAGGACCAGCAAGACAATTCCTGCCTAGCACCTTCCTAGGAGGAGAGAGTGCAACGTTTCATTTTAGCATTTTGGCGCTCACGAGGGAGATGAACTAATTTTGCTGTTTGCAAGGCTAGGAAAGAGCAGAGCCCCAGTCTTCCTGTTTAGCTGCAATGACTGCCAGGGCAAGTGAGGACCAGGAAGACGATTCCTGCCTAGCACATTCCTTGGAGGAGAGAGAGTGCAACGTTACATTTTAGCATTTTGGCGCTCACGAGCGAGACGAACTTCTTTGGCTGTTTGCAAGGCTAGGAAAGAGCAGAGCCCCAGTCTTGCTGTTTATCTGCAATGACTGCTAGGGCAAGTGAGGACCAGCAACACAATTCCTGCCTAGCACCTTCCTTGGAGGAGAGAGAGTGCAACGTTTCATTTTAGCATTTTGGCGCTCACGAGGGAGACAATCTGCTTTGGCTGTTTGCAAGGCTAGGAAAGAGCAGAGCCCGAGTCTTGCTGTTTATCTGCAATGACTGCCAGGGCAAGTGAGGACCAGCAAGACAATTCCTGCCTAGCACCTTCCTTGGAGGAGAGAGAGTGCAACGTTTCATTTTAGCATTTTGGCGCTCACGAGGGAGACAAACTGGTTTGGCTGCTTGCAAGGCTAGGACAGAGCAGAGCCCCAGTCTTGCTCTTTATCTGCAATGACTGCCAGGGCAAGTGAGGACCAGCAACACAATTCCTGCCTAGCACCTTCCTTGGAGGAGAGAGAGTGCAACGTTTCATTTTAGCGTTTTGGCGCTCACGAGGGAGACGAAATGCATTGGCTGTTTGCAAGGCTAGGAAAGAGCAGAGCCCCAGTCTTGCTCTTTATCTGCAATGACTGCCAGGGCAAGTGAGGACCAGCAAGACAATTCCTGCCTAGCACCTTCCTTGGAGGAGAGAGAGTGCAACGTTTCATTTTAGCGTTTTGGCGCTCACGAGGGAGAAGAAATGCATTGGCTGTTTGCAAGGCTAGGAAAGAGCAGAGCCCGAGTCTTGCTGTTTCTCTGCAATGTCTGCGAGGACAAGTGAGGACCTGCAAGAAAATTCCTGCCTAGCACCTTCCTTGGAGGAGAGAGAGTGCAACGTTTCATTTTGCTTTTTGGAGTGCGAGAGTGAGAAAAAGCAGAGTGCCTGTTTGCAAGGCTAGGAAAGAGCAGAGCCCGAGTCTTGCTGTTTATCTGCAATGACTGCCAGGGCAAGTGAGGACCAGCAAGACAATTCCTGCCTAGCAACCTCCTTGGAAGAGAGAGAGTGCAATGTTTCATTTTAGCATTTTGGCGCTCACGAGGGAGATGAACTGCTTTTGCTGTTTGCAAGGCTAGGAAAGAGCAGAGCCCCAGTCTTGCTGGTTATCTGCAATGAATGCCAGGGCAAGTGAGGACCAGCAAGACAATTCCTGCCTAGAACCTTCCTTGGAGGAGAGAGAGTGCAACGTTACATTTTAGCATTTTGGCGCTCACGAGCGAGACGAACTTCTTTGGCTGTTTGCAAGGCTAGGAAAGAGCAGAGCCCCAGTCTTGCTGTTTATCTGCAATGACTGCTAGGGCAAGTGAGGACCAGCAACACAATTCCTGCCTAGCACCTTCCTTGGAGGAGAGAGAGTGCAACGTTTCATTTTAGCATTTTGGCGCTCACGAGGGAGACAATCTGCTTTGGCTGTTTGCAAGGCTAGGAAAGAGCAGAGCCCGAGTCTTGCTGTTTATCTGCAATGACTGCCAGGGCAAGTGAGGACCAGCAAGACAATTCCTGCCTAGCACCTTCCTTGGAGGAGAGAGAGTGCAACGTTTCATTTTAGCATTTTGGCGCTCACGAGGGAGACAAACTGGTTTGGCTGCTTGCAAGGCTAGGACAGAGCAGAGCCCCAGTCTTGCTCTTTATCTGCAATGACTGCCAGGGCAAGTGAGGACCAGCAACACAATTCCTGCCTAGCACCTTCCTTGGAGGAGAGAGAGTGCAACGTTTCATTTTAGCGTTTTGGCGCTCACGAGGGAGACGGAATGCATTGGCTGTTTGCAAGGCTAGGAAAGAGCAGAGCCCCAGTCTTGCTCTTTATCTGCAATGACTGCCAGGGCAAGTGAGGACCAGCAAGACAATTCCTGCCTAGCACCTTCCTTGGAGGAGAGAGAGTGCAACGTTTCATTTTGCTTTTTGGAGTGCGAGAGTGAGAAAAAACAGAGTGCCTGTTTGCAAGCCTAGGAAAGAGCAGAGCCCCAGTCTTGCTGTTTATCAGCAAGGACTGCCAGGGCAAGTGAGGACCAGCAAGACAATTCCTGCCTAGCACCTTCCTAGGAGGAGAGAGTGCAACGTTTCATTTTAGCATTTTGGCGCTCACGAGGGTGATGAACTAATTTTGCTGTTTGCAAGGCTAGGAAAGAGCAGAGCCCCAGTCTTGCTGTTTAGCTGCAATGACTGCCAGGGCAAGTGAGGACCAGGAAGACGATTCCTGCCTAGCACATTCCTTGGAGGAGAGAGAGTGCAACGTTACATTTTAGCATTTTGGCGCTCACGAGCGAGACGAACTTCTTTGGCTGTTTGCAAGGCTAGGAAAGAGCAGAGCCCCAGTCTTGCTGTTTATCTGCAATGACTGCTAGGGCAAGTGAGGACCAGCAACACAATTCCTGCCTAGCACCTTCCTTGGAGGAGAGAGAGTGCAACGTTTCATTTTAGCATTTTGGCGCTCACGAGGGAGACAATCTGCTTTGGCTGTTTGCAAGGCTAGGAAAGAGCAGAGCCCGAGTCTTGCTGTTTATCTGCAATGACTGCCAGGGCAAGTGAGGACCAGCAAGACAATTCCTGCCTAGCACCTTCCTTGGAGGAGAGAGAGTGCAACGTTTCATTTTAGCATTTTGGCGCTCACGAGGGAGACAATCTGCTTTGGCTGCTTGCAAGGCTAGGACAGAGCAGAGCCCCAGTCTTGCTCTTTATCTGCAATGACTGCCAGGGCAAGTGAGGACCAGCAACACAATTCCTGCCTAGCACCTTCCTTGGAGGAGAGAGAGTGCAACGTTTCATTTTAGCGTTTTGGCGCTCACGAGGGAGACGGAATGCATTGGCTGTTTGCAAGGCTAGGAAAGAGCAGAGCCCCAGTCTTGCTCTTTATCTGCAATGACTGCCAGGGCAAGTGAGGACCAGCAAGACAATTCCTGCCTAGCACCTTCCTTGGAGGAGAGAGAGTGCAACGTTTCATTTTGCTTTTTGGAGTGCGAGAGTGAGAAAAAACAGAGTGCCTGTTTGCAAGCCTAGGAAAGAGCAGAGCCCCAGTCTTGCTGTTTATCAGCAAGGACTGCCAGGGCAAGTGAGGACCAGCAAGACAATTCCTGCCTAGCACCTTCCTAGGAGGAGAGAGTGCAACGTTTCATTTTAGCATTTTGGCGCTCACGAGGGAGACAATCTGCTTTGGCTGTTTGCAAGGCTAGGAAAGAGCAGAGCCCGAGTCTTGCTGTTTATCTGCAATGACTGCCAGGGCAAGTGAGGACCAGCAAGACAATTCCTGCCTAGCAACCTCCTTGGAAGAGAGAGAGTGCAATGTTTCATTTTAGCATTTTGGCGCTCACGAGGGAGACAAACTGCTTTGGCTGTTTGCAAGGCTACGAAAGAGCAGAGCCCGAGTCTTGCTGTTTATCTGCAATGACTGCCAGGGCAAGTGAGGACCTGCAAGACAATTCCTGCCTAGCACCTTCCTTAGAGGAGAGAGAGTGCAACGTTTCATTTTAGCATTTTGGCGCTCACGAGGGAGATGAACTGCTTTTGCTGTTTGCAAGGCTAGGAAAGAGCAGAGCCCCAGTCTTGCTGTTTAGCTGCAATGACTGCCAGGGCAAGTGAGGACCAGGAAGACGATTCCTGCCTAGCACATTCCTTGGAGGAGAGAGAGTGCAACGTTACATTTTAGCATTTTGGCGCTCACGAGCGAGACGAACTTCTTTGGCTGTTTGCAAGGCTAGGAAAGAGCAGAGCCCCAGTCTTGCTGTTTATCTGCAATGACTGCTAGGGCAAGTGAGGACCAGCAACACAATTCCTGCCTAGCACCTTCCTTGGAGGAGAGAGAGTGCAACGTTTCATTTTAGCATTTTGGCGCTCACGAGGGAGACAATCTGCTTTGGCTGTTTGCAAGGCTAGGAAAGAGCAGAGCCCGAGTCTTGCTGTTTATCTGCAATGACTGCCAGGGCAAGTGAGGACCAGCAAGACAATTCCTGCCTAGCACCTTCCTTGGAGGAGAGAGAGTGCAACGTTTCATTTTAGCATTTTGGCGCTCACGAGGGAGACAATCTGCTTTGGCTGCTTGCAAGGCTAGGACAGAGCAGAGCCCCAGTCTTGCTCTTTATCTGCAATGACTGCCAGGGCAAGTGAGGACCAGCAACACAATTCCTGCCTAGCACCTTCCTTGGAGGAGAGAGAGTGCAACGTTTCATTTTAGCGTTTTGGCGCTCACGAGGGAGACGGAATGCATTGGCTGTTTGCAAGGCTAGGAAAGAGCAGAGCCCCAGTCTTGCTCTTTATCTGCAATGACTGCCAGGGCAAGTGAGGACCAGCAAGACAATTCCTGCCTAGCACCTTCCTTGGAGGAGAGAGAGTGCAACGTTTCATTTTGCTTTTTGGAGTGCGAGAGTGAGAAAAAACAGAGTGCCTGTTTGCAAGCCTAGGAAAGAGCAGAGCCCCAGTCTTGCTGTTTATCAGCAAGGACTGCCAGGGCAAGTGAGGACCAGCAAGACAATTCCTGCCTAGCACCTTCCTAGGAGGAGAGAGTGCAACGTTTCATTTTAGCATTTTGGCGCTCACGAGGGAGACAATCTGCTTTGGCTGTTTGCAAGGCTAGGAAAGAGCAGAGCCCGAGTCTTGCTGTTTATCTGCAATGACTGCCAGGGCAAGTGAGGACCAGCAAGACAATTCCTGCCTAGCAACCTCCTTGGAAGAGAGAGAGTGCAATGTTTCATTTTAGCATTTTGGCGCTCACGAGGGAGACAAACTGCTTTGGCTGTTTGCAAGGCTACGAAAGAGCAGAGCCCGAGTCTTGCTGTTTATCTGCAATGACTGCCAGGGCAAGTGAGGACCTGCAAGACAATTCCTGCCTAGCACCTTCCTTAGAGGAGAGAGAGTGCAACGTTTCATTTTAGCATTTTCGCGCTCACGAGGGAGATGAACTGCTTTTGCTGTTTGCAAGGCTAGGAAAGAGCAGAGCCCCAGTCTTGCTGGTTATCTGCAATGAATGCCAGGGCAAGTGAGGACCAGCAAGACAATTCCTGCCTAGAACCTTCCTTGGAGGAGAGAGAGTGCAACGTTACATTTTAGCATTTTGGCGCTCACGAGCGAGACGAACTTCTTTGGCTGTTTGCAAGGCTAGGAAAGAGCAGAGCCCCAGTCTTGCTGTTTATCTGCAATGACTGCTAGGGCAAGTGAGGACCAGCAACACAATTCCTGCCTAGCACCTTCCTTGGAGGAGAGAGAGTGCAACGTTTCATTTTAGCATTTTGGCGCTCACGAGGGAGACAATCTGCTTTGGCTGTTTGCAAGGCTAGGAAAGAGCAGAGCCCGAGTCTTGCTGTTTATCTGCAATGACTGCCAGGGCAAGTGAGGACCAGCAAGACAATTCCTGCCTAGCACCTTCCTTGGAGGAGAGAGAGTGCAACGTTTCATTTTAGCATTTTGGCGCTCACGAGGGAGACAAACTGGTTTGGCTGCTTGCAAGGCTAGGACAGAGCAGAGCCCCAGTCTTGCTCTTTATCTGCAATGACTGCCAGGGCAAGTGAGGACCAGCAACACAATTCCTGCCTAGCACCTTCCTTGGAGGAGAGAGAGTGCAACGTTTCATTTTAGCGTTTTGGCGCTCACGAGGGAGACGGAATGCATTGGCTGTTTGCAAGGCTAGGAAAGAGCAGAGCCCCAGTCTTGCTCTTTATCTGCAATGACTGCCAGGGCAAGTGAGGACCAGCAAGACAATTCCTGCCTAGCACCTTCCTTGGAGGAGAGAGAGTGCAACGTTTCATTTTGCTTTTTGGAGTGCGAGAGTGAGAAAAAACAGAGTGCCTGTTTGCAAGCCTAGGAAAGAGCAGAGCCCCAGTCTTGCTGTTTATCAGCAAGGACTGCCAGGGCAAGTGAGGACCAGCAAGACAATTCCTGCCTACCACCTTCCTAGGAGGAGAGAGTGCAACGTTTCATTTTAGCATTTTGGCGCTCACGAGGGAGACAATCTGCTTTGGCTGTTTGCAAGGCTAGGAAAGAGCAGAGCCCGAGTCTTGCTGTTTATCTGCAATGACTGCCAGGGCAAGTGAGGACCAGCAAGACAATTCCTGCCTAGCACCTTCCTTGGAGGAGAGAGAGTGCAACGTTTCATTTTAGCATTTTGGCGCTCACGAGGGAGACAAACTGGTTTGGCTGCTTGCAAGGCTAGGACAGAGCAGAGCCCCAGTCTTGCTCTTTATCTGCAATGACTGCCAGGGCAAGTGAGGACCAGCAACACAATTCCTGCCTAGCACCTTCCTTGGAGGAGAGAGAGTGCAACGTTTCATTTTAGCGTTTTGGCGCTCACGAGGGAGACGGAATGCATTGGCTGTTTGCAAGGCTAGGAAAGAGCAGAGCCCCAGTCTTGCTCTTTATCTGCAATGACTGCCAGGGCAAGTGAGGACCAGCAAGACAATTCCTGCCTAGCACCTTCCTTGGAGGAGAGAGAGTGCAACGTTTCATTTTGCTTTTTGGAGTGCGAGAGTGAGAAAAAACAGAGTGCCTGTTTGCAAGCCTAGGAAAGAGCAGAGCCCCAGTCTTGCTGTTTATCAGCAAGGACTGCCAGGGCAAGTGAGGACCAGCAAGACAATTCCTGCCTAGCACCTTCCTAGGAGGAGAGAGTGCAACGTTTCATTTTAGCATTTTGGCGCTCACGAGGGAGACAATCTGCTTTGGCTGTTTGCAAGGCTAGGAAAGAGCAGAGCCCGAGTCTTGCTGTTTATCTGCAATGACTGCCAGGGCAAGTGAGGACCAGCAAGACAATTCCTGCCTAGCACCTTCCTTAGAGGAGAGAGAGTGCAACGTTTCATTTTAGCATTTTGGCGCTCACGAGGGAGACAAACTGCTTTGGCTGTTTGCAAGGCTACGAAAGAGCAGAGCCCGAGTCTTGCTGTTTATCTGCAATGACTGCCAGGGCAAGTGAGGACCTGCAAGACAATTCCTGCCTAGCACCTTCCTTAGAGGAGAGAGAGTGCAACGTTTCATTTTAGCATTTTGGCGCTCACGAGGGAGATGAACTGCTTTTGCTGTTTGCAAGGCTAGGAAAGAGCAGAGCCCCAGTCTTGCTGGTTATCTGCAATGAATGCCAGGGCAAGTGAGGACCAGCAAGACAATTCCTGCCTAGAACCTTCCTTGGAGGAGAGAGAGTGCAACGTTACATTTTAGCATTTTGGCGCTCACGAGCGAGACGAACTTCTTTGGCTGTTTGCAAGGCTAGGAAAGAGCAGAGCCCCAGTCTTGCTGTTTATCTGCAATGACTGCTAGGGCAAGTGAGGACCAGCAACACAATTCCTGCCTAGCACCTTCCTTGGAGGAGAGAGAGTGCAACGTTTCATTTTAGCATTTTGGCGCTCACGAGGGAGACAATCTGCTTTGGCTGTTTGCAAGGCTAGGAAAGAGCAGAGCCCGAGTCTTGCTGTTTATCTGCAATGACTGCCAGGGCAAGTGAGGACCAGCAAGACAATTCCTGCCTAGCACCTTCCTTGGAGGAGAGAGAGTGCAACGTTTCATTTTAGCATTTTGGCGCTCACGAGGGAGACAAACTGGTTTGGCTGCTTGCAAGGCTAGGACAGAGCAGAGCCCCAGTCTTGCTCTTTATCTGCAATGACTGCCAGGGCAAGTGAGGACCAGCAACACAATTCCTGCCTAGCACCTTCCTTGGAGGAGAGAGAGTGCAACGTTTCATTTTAGCGTTTTGGCGCTCACGAGGGAGACGAAATGCATTGGCTGTTTGCAAGGCTAGGAAAGAGCAGAGCCCCAGTCTTGCTCTTTATCTGCAATGACTGCCAGGGCAAGTGAGGACCAGCAAGACAATTCCTGCCTAGCACCTTCCTTGGAGGAGAGAGAGTGCAACGTTTCATTTTGCTATTTGGAGTGCGAGAGTGAGAAAAAACAGAGTGCCTGTTTGCAAGCCTAGGAAAGAGCAGAGCCCCAGTCTTGCTGTTTATCAGCAAGGACTGCCAGGGCAAGTGAGGACCAGCAAGACAATTCCTGCCTAGCACCTTCCTAGGAGGAGAGAGTGCAACGTTTCATTTTAGCATTTTGGCTCTCACTAGCGAGACGAACTTCTTTGGCTGTTTGCAAGGCTAGGAAAGAGCAGAGCCCGAGTCTTGCTGTTTATCTGCAATGACTGCCAGGGCAAGTGAGGACCAGCAAGACAATTCCTGCCTAGCACCTTCCTTGGAGGAGAGAGAGTGCAACGTTTCATTTTAGCATTTTGGCGCTCACGAGGGAGACAATCTGCTTTGGCTGTTTGCAAGGCTAGGACAGAGCAGAGCCCCAGTCTTGCTCTTTATCTGCAATGACTGCCAGGGCAAGTGAGGACCAGCAACACAATTCCTGCCTAGCACCTTCCTTGGAGGAGAGAGAGTGCAACGTTTCATTTTAGCGTTTTGGCGCTCACGAGGGAGACAAACTGGTTTGGCTGCTTGCAAGGCTAGGACAGAGCAGAGCCCCAGTCTTGCTCTTTATCTGCAATGACTGCCAGGGCAAGTGAGGACCAGCAAGACAATTCCTGCCTAGCACCTTCCTTGGCGGAGAGAGAGTGCAACGTTTCATTTTAGCGTTTTGGCTCTCACGAGGGAGACGGAATGCATTGGCTGTTTGCAAGGCTAGGAAAGAGCAGAGCCCCAGTCTTGCTCTTTATCTGCAATGACTGCCAGGGCAAGTGAGGACCAGCAAGACAATTCCTGCCTAGCACCTTCCTTGGAGGAGAGAGAGTGCAACGTTTCATTTTGCTTTTTGGAGTGCGAGAGTGAGAAAAAACAGAGTGCCTGTTTGCAAGCCTAGGAAAGAGCAGAGCCCCAGTCTTGCTGTTTATCAGCAAGTACTGCCAGGGCAAGTGAGGACCAGCAAGACAATTCCTGCCTAGCACCTTCCTAGGAGGAGAGAGTGCAACGTTTCATTTTAGCATTTTGGCGCTCACGAGGGAGATGAACTAATTTTGCTGTTTGCAAGGCTAGGAAAGAGCAGAGCCCCAGTCTTGCTGTTTAGCTGCAATGACTGCCAGGGCAAGTGAGGACCAGGAAGACGATTCCTGCCTAGCACCTTCCTTGGAGGAGAGAGAGTGCAACGTTACGTTTTAGCATTTTGGCGCTCACGAGCGAGACGAACTTCTTTGGCTGTTTGCAAGGCTAGGAAAGAGCAGAGCCCCAGTCTTGCTGTTTATCTGCAATGACTGCTAGGGCAAGTGAGGACCAGCAACACAATTCCTGCCTAGCACCTCCTTGGAGGAGAGAGAGTGCAACGTTTCATTTTAGCATTTTGGCGCTCACGAGGGAGACAATCTGCTTTGGCTGTTTGCAAGGCTAGGAAAGAGCAGAGCCCGAGTCTTGCTGTTTATCTGCAATGACTGCCAGGGCAAGTGAGGACCAGCAAGACAATTCCTGCCTAGCACCTTCCTTGGAGAAGAGAGAGTGCAACGTTTCATTTTAGCATTTTGGCGCTCACGAGGGAGACAAACTGGTTTTCTGCTTGCAAGGCTAGGACAGAGCAGAGCCCCAGTCTTGCTCTTTATCTGCAATGACTGCCAGGGCAAGTGAGGACCAGCAAGACAATTCCTGCCTAGCACCTTCCTTGGCGGAGAGAGAGTGCAACGTTTCATTTTAGCGTTTTGGCGCTCACGAGGGAGACGAAATGCATTGGCTGTTTGCAAGGCTAGGAAAGAGCAGAGCCCCAGTCTTGCTCTTTATCTGCAATGACTGCCAGGGCAAGTGAGGACCAGCAAGACAATTCCTGCCTAGCACCTTCCTAGGAGGAGAGAGAGTGCAACGTTTCATTTTAGCGTTTTGAAGCTCACGAGGGAGACGAAATGCATTGGCTGTTTGCAAGGCTAGGAAAGAGCAGAGCCCGAGTCTTGCTGTTTATCTGCAATGACTGCTAGGGCAAGTGAGGACCAGCAAGACAATTTCTGCCTAGCACCTTCCTTGGAGGAGAGAGAGTGCAACGTTTCATTTTGCTTTTTGGAGTGCGAGAGTGAGAAAAAACAGAATGCCTGTTTGCAAGCCTAGGAAAGAGCAGAGCCCCAGTCTTTCTGTTTATCAGCAAGGACTGCCAGGGCAAGTGAGGACCAGCAAGACAATTCCTGCCTAGCACCTTCCTCGGAGGAGAGAGAGTGCAACGTTTCATTTTAGCATTTTGGCGCTCACGAGGGAGACAAACTGCTTTGGCTGTTTGCAAGGCTAGGAAAGAGCAGAGCCCGAGTCTTGATGTTTATCCGGAATGACTGCCAGGGCAAGTGAGGACCAGCAAGACAATTCCTGCCTAGCACCTTCCTTGGAGGAGAGAGAGTGCAACGTTTCATTTTGCTTTTTGGAGTGCGAGAGTGAGAAAAAGCAGAGTGCCTGTTTGCAAGGCTAGGAAAGAGCAGAGCCCGAGTCTTGCTGTTTATCTGCAATGTCTGCCAGGGCAAGTGAGGACCAGCAACACAATTCCTGCCTAGCACCTCCTTGGAGGAGAGAGAGTGCAACGTTTCATTTTAGCATTTTGGCGCTCACGAGGGAGACAATCTGCTTTGGCTGTTTGCAAGGCTAGGAAAGAGCAGAGCCCGAGTCTTGCTGTTTATCTGCAATGACTGCCAGGGCAAGTGAGGACCAGCAAGACAATTCCTGCCTAGCACCTTCCTTGGAGGAGAGAGAGTGCAACGTTTCATTTTAGCATTTTGGCGCTCACGAGGGAGACAAACTGGTTTTCTGCTTGCAAGGCTAGGACAGAGCAGAGCCCCAGTCTTGCTCTTTATCTGCAATGACTGCCAGGGCAAGTGAGGACCAGCAACACAATTCCTGCCTAGCACCTTCCTTGGCGGAGAGAGAGTGCAACGTTTCATTTTAGCGTTTTGGCGCTCACGAGGGAGACGAAATGCATTGGCTGTTTGCAAGGCTAGGAAAGAGCAGAGCCCCAGTCTTGCTCTTTATCTGCAATGACTGCCAGGGCAAGTGAGGACCAGCAAGACAATTCCTGCCTAGCACCTTCCTTGGAGGAGAGAGAGTGCAACGTTTCATTTTAGCGTTTTGGCGCTCACGAGGGAGACGAAATGCATTGGCTGTTTGCAAGGCTAGGAAAGAGCAGAGCCCGAGTCTTGCTGTTTCTCTGCAATGTCTGCGAGGACAAGTGAGGACCTGCAAGAAAATTCCTGCCTAGCACCTTCCTTGGAGGAGAGAGAGTGCAACGTTTCATTTTGCTTTTTGGAGTGCGAGAGTGAGAAAAAGCAGAGTGCCTGTTTGCAAGGCTAGGAAAGACCAGAGCCCGAGTCTTGCTGTTTATCTGCAATGACTGCCAGGGCAAGTGAGGACCAGCAAGACAATTCCTGCCTAGCAACCTCCTTGGAAGAGAGAGAGTGCAATGTTTCATTTTAGCGTTTTGGCGCTCACGAGGGAGACGAAATGCATTGGCTGTTTGCAAGGCTAGGAAAGAGCAGAGCCCCAGTCTTGCTCTTTATCTGCAATGACTGCCAGGGCAAGTGAGGACCAGCAAGACAATTCCTGCCTAGCACCTTCCTTGGAGGAGAGAGAGTGCAACGTTTCATTTTAGCGTTTTGAAGCTCACGAGGGAGACGAAATGCATTGGCTGTTTGCAAGGCTAGGAAAGAGCAGAGCCCGAGTCTTGCTGTTTATCTGCAATGACTGCTAGGGCAAGTGAGGACCAGCAAGACAATTTCTGCCTAGCACCTTCCTTGGAGGAGAGAGAGTGCAACGTTTCATTTTGCTTTTTGGAGTGCGAGAGTGAGAAAAAACAGAATGCCTGTTTGCAAGCCTAGGAAAGAGCAGAGCCCCAGTCTTTCTGTTTATCAGCAAGGACTGCCAGGGCAAGTGAGGACCAGCAAGACAATTCCTGCCTAGCACCTTCCTTGGAGGAGAGAGTGTGCAACGTTTCATTTTAGCATTTTGGCGCTCACGAGGGAGACAAACTGCTTTGGCTGTTTGCAAGGCTAGGAAAGAGCAGAGCCCGGGTCTTGCTGTTTATCTGCAATGTCTGCGAGGACAAGTGAGGACCAGCAAGAAAATTCCTGCCTTGCACCTTCCTTGGAGGAGAGAGAGTGCAACGTTTCATTTTGCTTTTTGGAGTGCAAGAGTGAGAAAAAGCAGAGTGCCTGTTTGCAAGGCTAGGAAAGAGCAGAGCCCGAGTCTTGCTGTTTATCTGCAATGACTGCCAGGGCAAGTGAGGACCAGCAAGACAATTCCTGCCTAGCACCCTCCTTGGAAGAGAGAGAGTGCAACGTTTCATTTTAGCATTTTGGCGCTCACGAGGGAGACAAACAGCTTTGGCTGTTTGCAAGGCTACGAAAGAGCAGAGCCCGAGTCTTGCTGTTTATCTGCAATGACTGCCAGGGCAAGTGAGGACCTGCAAGACAATTCCTGCCTAGCACCTTCCTTAGAGGAGAGAGAGTGCAACGTTTCATTTTAGCATTTTTGAGTGCGAGAGTGAGAAAAAGCAGAGTGCCTGTTTGCAAGGCTTGGAAAGAGCAGAGCCCCAGTCTTGCTGTTTAGCTGCAATGACTGCCAGGGCAAGTGAGGACCAGGAAGACAATTCCTGCCTAGCACCTTCCTTGGAGGAGAGAGAGTGCAACGTTTCATTTTAGCATTTTGGCGCACACGAGGGAGACAAACTGCTTTGGCTGTTTGCAAGGCTAGGAAAGAGCAGAGCCCCAGTCTTGCTGTTTATCTGCAATGACTGCCAGGGCAAGTGAGGACCAGCAAGACAATTCCTGCCTAGCACCTTCCTCGGAGGAGAGAGAGTGCAACGTTTCATTTTAGCATTTTGGCGCTCACGAGGGAGACAAACTGCTTTGGCTGTTTGCAAGGCTAGGAAAGAGCAGAGCCCGAGTCTTGATGTTTATCCGGAATGACTGCCAGGGCAAGTGAGGACCAGCAAGACAATTCCTGCCTAGCACCTTCCTTGCAGGAGAGAGAGTGCAACGTTTCATTTTGCTTTTTGGAGTGCGAGAGTGAGAAAAAGCAGAGTGCCTGTTTGCAAGGCTAGGAAAGAGCAGAGCCCGAGTCTTGCTGTTTATCTGCAATGTCTGCCAGGGCAAGTGAGGACCAGCAACACAATTCCTGCCTAGCACCTTCCTTGGAGGAGAGAGAATGCAACGTTTCATTTTAGCATTTTGGTGCTCAGGAGGGAGACGAACTGCATTGGCTGTTTGCAAGGCTAGGAAAGAGCAGAGCCCCAGTCTTGCTGTTTATCTGCAAGGACTGCCAGGGCAAGTGAGGACCAGCAAGACAATTCCTGCCTAGCACCTACCTAGGAGGAGAGAGAGTGCAACGTTTCATTTTAGCATTTTCGCGCTCACGAGGGAGACAAACTGTTTTTGCTGTTTGCAAGGCTAGGAAAGAGCAAAGCCCCACTCTTGCTGTTTATCTTCAATGACTGCCAGGGCAAGTGAGGACCAGCAAGACAATTCCTGCCTAGCACCTTCCTAGGAGGAGAGAGAATGCAACGTTTCATTTTAGCATTTTGGCGCTCACGAGGGAGATGAACTGCTTTTGCTGTTTGCAAGGCTAGGAAAGAGCAGATCCCCAGTCTTGCTGTTATCTGCAATGAATGCCATGGCAAGTGAGGACCAGCAAGACAATTCCTGCCTAGCACCTTCCTTGGAGGAGAGAGAGTGCAACGTTACATTTTAGCATTTTGGCGCTCACGAGCGAGACGAACTGCTTTGGCTGTTTGCAAGGCTAGGAAAGAGCAGAGCCCCAGTCTTGCTGGTTATCTGCAATGTCTGCAAGGACAAGTGAGGACCAGCAAGAAAATTCCTGCCTAGCACCTATCTTGGAGGAGAGAGAGTGCAAAGTTTCATTTTGCTTTTTGGAGTGCGAGAGTGAGAAAAAGCAGAGTGCCTGTTTGCAAGGCTAGGAAAGAGCAGAGCCCGAGTCTTGCTGTTTATCTGCAATGACTGCCAGGGCAAGTGAGGACCAGCAAGACAATTCCTGCCTAGCACCTTCCTTGGAAGAGAGAGAGTGCAACGTTTCATTTTAGCATTTTGGCGCTCACGAGGGAGACAAACTGCTTTGGCTGTTTGCAAGGCTAGGAAAGAGCAGAGCCCGAGTCTTGCTGTTTATCTGCAATGACTGCCAGGGCAAGTGAGGAACTGCAAGACAATTCCTGCCTAGCACCTTCCTTAGAGGAGAGAGAGTGCAACGTTTCATTTTAGCATTTTTGAGTGCGAGAGTGAGAAAAAGCAGAGTGCCTGTTTGCAAGGCTAGGAAAGAGCAGAGCCTGAGTCTTGCTGTTTAGCTGCAATCACTGCCAGGGCAAGTGAGGACCAGGAAGACAATTCCTGCCTAGCACCTTCCTTGGAGGAGAGAGAGTGCAACGTTTCATTTTAGCATTTTGGCGCACACGAGGGAGACAAACTGCTTTGGCTGTTTGCAAGGCTAGGAAAGAGCAGAGCCCCAGTCTTGCTGTTTATCTGCAATGACTGCCAGGGCAAGTGAGGACCAGCAAGAAAATTCCTGCCTAGCACCTTCCTCGGAGGAGAGAGAGTGCAACGTTTCATTTTAGCGTTTTGGCGCTCACGAGGGAGACAAACTGCTTTGGCTGTTTGCAAGGCTACGAAAGAGCAGAGCCCGAGTCTTGCTGTTTATCTGCAATGACTGCCAGGGCAAGTGAGGACCTGCAAGACAATTCCTGCCTAGCACCTTCCTTAGAGGAGAGAGAGTGCAACGTTTCATTTTAGCATTTTTGAGTGCGAGAGTGAGAAAAAGCAGAGTGCCTGTTTGCAAGGCTAGGAAAGAGCAGAGCCTGAGTCTTGCTGTTTATCTGCAATCACTGCCAGGGCAAGTGAGGACCAGCAAGAAAATTCCTGCCTAGCACCTTCCTTGCAGGAGAGAAAGTGCAACGTTTCATTTTGCTTTTTGGAGTGCGAGAGTGAGAAAAAGCAGAGTGCCTGTTTGCAAGGCTAGGAAAGAGCAGAGCCCGAGTCTTGCTGTTTATCTGCAATGACTGCCAGGGCAAGTGAGGACGTGCAAGACAATTCCTGCCTAGCACCTTCCTTGGAGGAGAGAGAATGCAACGTTTCATTTTAGCATTTTGGTGCTCAGGAGGGAGACGAACTGCATTGGCTGTTTGCAAGGCTAGGAAAGAGCAGAGCCCCATTCTTGCTGTTTATCTGCAAGGACTGCCAGGGCAAGTGAGGACCAGCAAGACAATTCCTGCCTAGCACCTACCTAGGAGGAGAGAGAGTGCAACGTTTCATTTTAGCATTTTGGCGCTCACAAGGGAGACAAACTGTTTTTGCTGTTTGCAAGGCTAGGAAAGAGCAGAGCCCCACTCTTGCTGTTTATCTGCAATGACTGCCAGGGCAAGTGAGGACCAGCAAGACAATTCCTGCCTAGCACCTTCCTTGGAGGAGAGAGAGTGCAACGTTTCAATTTAGCATTTTGGCGCTCACGAGCGAGACAAACTGGTTTGGCTGTTTGCAAGGCTAGGACAGAGCAGAGCCCCAGTCTTGCTCTTTATCTGCAATGACTGCCAGGGCAAGTGAGGACCAGCAACACAATTCCTGCCTAGCACCTTCCTTGGAGGAGAGAGAGTGCAACGTTTCATTTTAGCGTTTTGGCGCTCACGAGGGAGACAAACTGGTTTGGCTGCTTGCAAGGCTAGGACAGAGCAGAGCCCCAGTCTTGCTCTTTATCTGCAATGACTGCCAGGGCAAGTGAGGACCAGCAACACAATTCCTGCCTAGCACCTTCCTTGGCGGAGAGAGAGTGCAACGTTTCATTTTAGCGTTTTGGCGCTCACGAGGGAGACGGAATGCATTGGCTGTTTGCAAGGCTAGGAAAGAGCAGAGCCCCAGTCTTGCTCTTTATCTGCAATGACTGCCAGGGCAAGTGAGGACCAGCAAGACAATTCCTGCCTAGCACCTTCCTTGGAGGAGAGAGAGTGCAACGTTTCATTTTGCTTTTTGGAGTGCGAGAGTGAGAAAAAACAGAGTGCCTGTTTGCAAGCCTAGGAAAGAGCAGAGCCCCAGTCTTGCTGTTTATCAGCAAGTACTGCCAGGGCAAGTGAGGACCAGCAAGACAATTCCTGCCTAGCACCTTCCTAGGAGGAGAGAGTGCAACGTTTCATTTTAGCATTTTGGCGCTCACGAGGGAGATGAACTAATTTTGCTGTTTGCAAGGCTAGGAAAGAGCAGAGCCCCAGTCTTGCTGTTTAGCTGCAATGACTGCCAGGGCAAGTGAGGACCAGGAAGACGATTCCTGCCTAGCACCTTCCTTGGAGGAGAGAGAGTGCAACGTTACGTTTTAGCATTTTGGCGCTCACGAGCGAGACGAACTTCTTTGGCTGTTTGCAAGGCTAGGAAAGAGCAGAGCCCCAGTCTTGCTGTTTATCTGCAATGACTGCTAGGGCAAGTGAGGACCAGCAACACAATTCCTGCCTAGCACCTCCTTGGAGGAGAGAGAGTGCAACGTTTCATTTTAGCATTTTGGCGCTCACGAGGGAGACAATCTGCTTTGGCTGTTTGCAAGGCTAGGAAAGAGCAGAGCCCGAGTCTTGCTGTTTATCTGCAATGACTGCCAGGGCAAGTGAGGACCAGCAAGACAATTCCTGCCTAGCACCTTCCTTGGAGGAGAGAGAGTGCAACGTTTCATTTTAGCATTTTGGCGCTCACGAGGGAGACAAACTGGTTTTCTGCTTGCAAGGCTAGGACAGAGCAGAGCCCCAGTCTTGCTCTTTATCTGCAATGACTGCCAGGGCAAGTGAGGACCAGCAACACAATTCCTGCCTAGCACCTTCCTTGGCGGAGAGAGAGTGCAACGTTTCATTTTAGCGTTTTGGCGCTCACGAGGGAGACGAAATGCATTGGCTGTTTGCAAGGCTAGGAAAGAGCAGAGCCCCAGTCTTGCTCTTTATCTGCAATGACTGCCAGGGCAAGTGAGGACCAGCAAGACAATTCCTGCCTAGCACCTTCCTTGGAGGAGAGAGAGTGCAACGTTTCATTTTAGCGTTTTGGCGCTCACGAGGGAGACGAAATGCATTGGCTGTTTGCAAGGCTAGGAAAGAGCAGAGCCCGAGTCTTGCTGTTTCTCTGCAATGTCTGCGAGGACAAGTGAGGACCTGCAAGAAAATTCCTGCCTAGCACCTTCCTTGGAGGAGAGAGAGTGCAACGTTTCATTTTGCTTTTTGGAGTGCGAGAGTGAGAAAAAGCAGAGTGCCTGTTTGCAAGGCTAGGAAAGACCAGAGCCCGAGTCTTGCTGTTTATCTGCAATGACTGCCAGGGCAAGTGAGGACCAGCAAGACAATTCCTGCCTAGCAACCTCCTTGGAAGAGAGAGAGTGCAATGTTTCATTTTAGCGTTTTGGCGCTCACGAGGGAGACGAAATGCATTGGCTGTTTGCAAGGCTAGGAAAGAGCAGAGCCCCAGTCTTGCTCTTTATCTGCAATGACTGCCAGGGCAAGTGAGGACCAGCAAGACAATTCCTGCCTAGCACCTTCCTTGGAGGAGAGAGAGTGCAACGTTTCATTTTAGCGTTTTGAAACTCACGAGGGAGACGAAATGCATTGGCTGTTTGCAAGGCTAGGAAAGAGCAGAGCCCGAGTCTTGCTGTTTATCTGCAATGACTGCTAGGGCAAGTGAGGACCAGCAAGACAATTTCTGCCTAGCACCTTCCTTGGAGGAGAGAGAGTGCAACGTTTCATTTTGCTTTTTGGAGTGCGAGAGTGAGAAAAAACAGAATGCCTGTTTGCAAGCCTAGGAAAGAGCAGAGCCCCAGTCTTTCTGTTTATCAGCAAGGACTGCCAGGGCAAGTGAGGACCAGCAAGACAATTCCTGCCTAGCACCTTCCTTGGAGGAGAGAGTGTGCAACGTTTCATTTTAGCATTTTGGCGCTCACGAGGGAGACAAACTGCTTTGGCTGTTTGCAAGGCTCGGAAAGAGCAGAGCCCGGGTCTTGCTGTTTATCTGCAATGTCTGCGAGGACAAGTGAGGACCAGCAAGAAAATTCCTGCCTTGCACCTTCCTTGGAGGAGAGAGAGTGCAACGTTTCATTTTGCTTTTTGGAGTGCAAGAGTGAGAAAAAGCAGAGTGCCTGTTTGCAAGGCTAGGAAAGAGCAGAGCCCGAGTCTTGCTGTTTATCTGCAATGACTGCCAGGGCAAGTGAGGACCAGCAAGACAATTCCTGCCTAGCACCCTCCTTGGAAGAGAGAGAGTGCAACGTTTCATTTTAGCATTTTGGCGCTCACGAGGGAGACAAACAGCTTTGGCTGTTTGCAAGGCTACGAAAGAGCAGAGCCCGAGTCTTGCTGTTTATCTGCAATGACTGCCAGGGCAAGTGAGGACCTGCAAGACAATTCCTGCCTAGCACCTTCCTTAGAGGAGAGTGCAACGTTTCATTTTAGCATTTTTGAGTGCGAGAGTGAGAAAAAGCAGAGTGCCTGTTTGCAAGGCTTGGAAAGATCAGAGCCCCAGTCTTGCTGTTTAGCTGCAATGACTGCCAGGGCAAGTGAGGACCAGGAAGACAATTCCTGCCTAGCACCTTCCTTGGAGGAGAGAGAGTGCAACGTTTCATTTTAGCATTTTGGCGCACACGAGGGAGACAAACTGCTTTGGCTGTTTGCAAGGCTAGGAAAGAGCAGAGCCCCAGTCTTGCTGTTTATCTGCAATGACTGCCAGGGCAAGTGAGGACCAGCAAGACAATTCCTGCCTAGCACCTTCCTCGGAGGAGAGAGAGTGCAACGTTTCATTTTAGCATTTTGGCGCTCACGAGGGAGACAAACTGCTTTGGCTGTTTGCAAGGCTAGGAAAGAGCAGAGCCCGAGTCTTGATGTTTATCCGGAATGACTGCCAGGGCAAGTGAGGACCAGCAAGACAATTCCTGCCTAGCACCTTCCTTGCAGGAGAGAGAGTGCAACGTTTCATTTTGCTTTTTGGAGTGCGAGAGTGAGAAAAAGCAGAGTGCCTGTTTGCAAGGCTAGGAAAGAGCAGAGCCCGAGTCTTGCTGTTTATCTGCAATGTCTGCCAGGGCAAGTGAGGACCAGCAACACAATTCCTGCCTAGCACCTTCCTTGGAGGAGAGAGAATGCAACGTTTCATTTTAGCATTTTGGTGCTCAGGAGGGAGACGAGCTGCATTGGCTGTTTGCAAGGCTAGGAAAGAGCAGAGCCCCAGTCTTGCTGTTTATCTGCAAGGACTGCCAGGGCAAGTGAGGACCAGCAAGACAATTCCTGCCTAGCACCTTCCTTGGAGGAGAGAGAGTGCAACGTTTCATTTTAGCATTTTGGCGCTCACGAGCGAGACAAACTGGTTTGGCTGTTTGCAAGGCTAGGACAGAGCAGAGCCCCAGTCTTGCTCTTTATCTGCAATGACTGCCAGGGCAAGTGAGGACCAGCAACACAATTCCTGCCTAGCACCTTCCTTGGAGGAGAGAGAGTGCAACGTTTCATTTTAGCGTTTTGGCTCTCACGAGGGAGACGAAATGCATTGGCTGTTTGCAAGGCTAGGAAAGAGCAGAGCCCCAGTCTTCCTCTTTATCTGCAATGACTGCCAGGGCAAGTGAGGACCAGCAAGACAATTCCTGCCTAGCACCTTCCTTGGAGGAGAGAGAGTGCAACGTTTCATTTTAGCGGTTTGGCGCTCACGAGGGAGACGAAATGCATTGGCTGTTTGCAAGGCTAGGAAAGAGCAGAGCCCGAGTCTTGCTGTTTATCTGCAATGACTGCTAGGGCAAGTGAGGACCAGCAAGACAATTCCTGCCTAGCACCTTCCTTGGAGGAGAGAGAGTGCAACGTTTCATTTTGCTTTTTGGAGTGCGAGAGTGAGAAAAAACAGAGTGCCTGTTTGCAAGCCTAGGAAAGAGCAGAGCCCCAGTCTTGCTGTTTATCAGCAAGGACTGCCAGGGCAAGTGAGGACCAGCAAGACAATTCCTGCCTAGCACCTTCCTTGGAGGAGAGAGAGTGCAACGTTTCATTTTAGCATTTTGGCGCTCACGAGCGAGACAAACTGCTTTGGCTGTTTGCAAGGCTAGGAAAGAGCAGAGCCCGAGTCTTGCTGTTTATCTGCAATGTCTGCGAGGACAAGTGAGACCAGCAAGAAAATTCCTGCCTAGCACCTTCCTTGGAGGAGAGAGAGTGCAACGTTTCATTTTGCTTTTTGGAGTGCGAGAGTGAGAAAAAGCAGAGTGCCTGTTTGCAAGGCTAGGAAAGAGCAGAGCCCGAGTCTTGCTGTTTATCTGCAATGACTGCCAGGGCAAGTGAGGACCAGCAAGACAATTCCTGCCTAGCACCTTCCTTGGAAGAGAGAGAGTGCAACGTTTCATTTTAGCATTTTGGCGCTCACGAGGGAGACAAACTGCTTTGGCTGTTTGCAAGGCTACGAAAGAGCAGAGCCCGAGTCTTGCTGTTTATCTGCAATGACTGCGAGGACAAGTGAGACCAGCAAGAAAATTCCTGCCTAGCACCTTCCTTGGAGGAGAGAGAGTGCAACGTTTCATTTTGCTTTTTGGAGTGCGAGAGTGAGAAAAAGCAGAGTGCCTGTTTGCAAGGCTAGGAAAGAGCAGAGCCCGAGTCTTGCTGTTTATCTGCAATGACTGCCAGGGCAAGTGAGGACCAGCAAGACAATTCCTGCCTAGCACCTTCCTTGGAAGAGAGAGAGTGCAACGTTTCATTTTAGCATTTTGGCGCTCACGAGAGAGACAAACTGCTTTGGCTGTTTGCAAGGCTACGAAAGAGCAGAGCCCGAGTCTTGCTGTTTATCTGCAATGACTGCCAGGGCAAGTGAGGACCTGCAAGACAATTCCTGCCTAGCACCTTCCTTAGAGGAGAGAGAGTGCAACGTTTCATTTTAGCATTTTTTAGTGCGAGAGTGAGAAAAAGCAGAGTGCCTGTTTGCAAGGCTAGGAAAGAGCAGAGCCCCAGTCTTGCTGTTTAGCTGCAATGACTGCCAGGGCAAGTGAGGACCAGGAAGACAATTCCTGCCTAGCACCTTCCTTGGAGGAGAGAGAGTGCAACGTTTCATTTTAGCATTTTGGCGCACAGGAGGGAGACAAACTGCTTTGGCTGTTTGCAAGGCTAGGAAAGAGCAGAGCCCCAGTCTTGCTGTTTATCTGCAATGACTGCCAGGGCAAGTGAGGACCAGCAAGACAATTCCTGCCTAGCACCTTCCTCGGAGGAGAGAGAGTGCAACGTTTCATTTTAGCATTTTGGCGCTCACGAGGGAGACAAACTGCTTTGGCTCTTTGCAAGGCTAGGAAAGAGCAGAGCCCGAGTCTTGCTGTTTATCTGCAATGTCTGCGAGGACAAGTGAGGACCAGCAAGACAATTCCTGCCTAGCACCTTCCTTGGAAGAGAGAGATTGCAACGTTTCAATTTAGCATTTTGGCGCTCACGAGGGAGACAAACTTCTTTGGCTCTTTGCAAGGCTAGGAAAGAGCAGAGCCCCAGTCTTGCTGTTTATCTGCAATGACTGCTAGGGCAAGTGAGGACCAGCAACACAATTCCTGCCTAGCACCTTCCTTGGAGGAGAGAGAGTGCAACGTTTCATTTTAGCATTTTGGCGCTCACGAGGGAGACAATCTACTTTGGCTGTTTGCAAGGCTAGGAAAGAGCAGAGCCCGAGTCTTGCTGTTTATCTGCAATGACTGACAGGGCAAGTGAGGACCAGCAAGACAATTCCTGCCTAGCACCTTCCTTGGAGGAGAGAGAGTGCAACGTTTCATTTTAGCATTTTGGCGCTCACGAGCGAGGCAAACTGGTTTGGCTGTTTGCAAGGCTAGGACAGAGCAGAGCCCCAGTCTTGCTCTTTATCTGCAATGACTGCCAGGGCAAGTGAGGACCAGCAACACAATTCGTGCCTAGCGCCTTCCTTGGAGGAGAGAGAGTGCAACGTTTCATTTTAGCATTTTGGCTCTCACGAGGGAGACGAAATGCATTGGCTGTTTGCAAGGCTAGGAATGAGCAGAGCCCCAGTCTTCCTCTTTATCTGCAATGACTGCCAGGGCAAGTGAGGACCAGCAAGACAATTCCTGCCTAGCACCTTCCTTGGAGGAGAGAGAGTGCAACGTTTCATTTTAGCGTTTTGGCGCTCACGAGGGAGACGAAATGCATTGGCTGTTTGCAAGGCTAGGAAAGAGCAGAGCCCGAGTCTTGCTGTTTATCTGCAATGACTGCTAGGGCAAGTGAGGACCAGCAAGACAATTCCTGCCTAGCACCTTCCTTGGAGGAGAGAGAGTGCAACGTTTCATTTTGCTTTTTGGAGTGCGAGAGTGAGAAAAAACAGAGTGCCTGTTTGCAAGCCTAGGAAAGAGCAGAGCCCCAGTCTTGCTGTTTATCAGCAAGGACTGCCAGGGCAAGTGAGGACCAGCAAGATAATTCCTGCCTAGCACCTTCCTTGGAGGAGAGAGAGTGCAACGTTTCATTTTAGCATTTTGGCGCTCACGAGCGAGACAAACTGCTTTGGCTGTTTGCAAGGCTAGGAAAGAGCAGAGCCCGAGTCTTGCTGTTTATCTGCAATGTCTGCGAGGACAAGTGAGACCAGCAAGAAAATTCCTGCCTAGCACATTCCTTGGAGGAGAGAGAGTGCAACGTTTCATTTTGCTTTTTGGAGTGCGAGAGTGAGAAAAAGCAGAGTGCCTGTTTGCAAGGCTAGGAAAGAGCAGAGCCCGAGTCTTGCTGTTTATCTGCAATGACTGCCAGGGCAAGTGAGGACCAGCAAGACAATTCCTGCCTAGCACCTTCCTTGGAAGAGAGAGAGTGCAACGTTTCATTTTAGCATTTTGGCGCTCACGAGGGAGACAAACTTCTTTGGCTGTTTGCAAGGCTACGAAAGAGCAGAGCCCGAGTCTTGCTGTTTATCTGCAATGACTGCCAGGGCAAGTGAGGACCTGCAAGACAATTCCTGCCTAGCACCTTCCTTAGAGGAGAGAGAGTGCAACGTTTCATTTTAGCATTTTTGAGTGCGAGAGTGAGAAAAAGCAGAGTGCCTGTTTGCAAGGCTAGGAAAGAGCAGAGCCCCAGTCTTGCTGTTTAGCTGCAATGACTGCCAGGGCAAGTGAGGACCAGCAAGACAATTCCTGCCTAGCACCTTCCTCGGAGGAGAGAGAGTGCAACGTTTCATTTTAGCATTTTGGCGCTCACGAGGGAGACAAACTGCTTTGGCTCTTTGCAAGGCTAGGAAAGAGCAGAGCCCGAGTCTTGCTGTTTATCTGCAATGTCTGCGAGGACAAGTGAGGACCAGCAAGACAATTCCTGCCTAGCACCTTCCTTGGAAGAGAGAGATTGCAACGTTTCAATTTAGCATTTTGGCGCTCACGAGCGAGACAAACTGCTTTTGCTGTTTGTTAGGCTAGGAAAGAGCAGAGCCCGAGTCTTGCTGTTTATCTGCAAGGACTGCCAGAGCAAGTGAGGACCAGCAAGACAATTCC
The DNA here is from genome assembly GCF_964289735.1 of Phaethon aethereus. Lineage (NCBI taxonomy): Eukaryota > Metazoa > Chordata > Aves > Phaethontiformes > Phaethontidae > Phaethon > Phaethon aethereus. Next base: position 274,534 of record NW_028113926.1, on the reverse strand, counting down.
TGCCTAGCACCTTCCTTGGAGGAGAGAGAGTGCAACGTTTCATTTTAGCATTTTGGCGCTCACGAGGGAGACAAACTGCTTTGGCTGTTTGCAATGCTAGGAAAGAGCAGAGCCCCAGTCTTGCTGGTTATCTGCAATGACTGCCAGGGCAAGTTAGGACCAGCAACACAATTCCTGCCTAGCACCTTCCTTGGAGGAGAGAGAATGCAACGTTTCATTTTAGCATTTTGGTGCTCAGGAGGGAGACGAACTGCATTGGCTGTTTGCAAGGCTAGGAAAGAGCAGAGCCCCAGTCTTGCTGGTTATCTGCAATGACTGCCAGGGCAAGTTAGGACCAGCAACACAATTCCTGCCTAGCACCTTCCTTGGAGGAGAGAGAATGCAACGTTTCATTTTAGCATTTTGGTGCTCAGGAGGGAGACGAACTGCATTGGCTGTTTGCAAGGCTAGGAAAGAGCAGAGCCCCAGTCTTGCTGTTTATCTGCAATGACTGCTAGGGCAAGTGAGGACCAGCAAGACAATTCCTGCCTAGCACCTACCTAGGAGGAGAGAGAGTGCAACGTTTCATTTTAGCATTTTGGCGCTCACGAGGGAGACAATCTACTTTGGCTGTTTGCAAGGCTAGGAAAGAGCAGAGCCCGAGTCTTGCTGTTTATCTGCAATGACTGCCAGGGCAAGTGAGGACCAGCAAGACAATTCCTGCCTAGCACCTTCCTTGGAGGAGAGAGAGTGCAACGTTTCATTTTAGCATTTTGGCGCTCACGAGCGAGACAAACTGGTTTGGCTGTTTGCAAGGCTAGGACAGAGCAGAGCCCCAGTCTTGCTCTTTATCTGCAATGACTGCCAGGGCAAGTGAGGACCAGCAACACAATTCCTGCCTAGCACCTTCCTTGGAGGAGAGAGAGTGCAACGTTTCATTTTAGCGTTTTGGCTCTCACGAGGGAGACGAAATGCATTGGCTGTTTGCAAGGCTAGGAAAGAGCAGAGCCCCAGTCTTCCTCTTTATCTGCAATGACTGCCAGGGCAAGTGACGACCAGCAAGACAATTCCTGCCTAGCACCTTCCTTGGAGGAGAGAGAGTGCAACGTTTCATTTTAGCGTTTTGGCGCTCACGAGGGAGACGAAATGCATTGGCTGTTTGCAAGGCTAGGAAAGAGCAGAGCCCGAGTCTTGCTGTTTATCTGCAATGACTGCTAGGGCAAGTGAGGACCAGCAAGACAATTCCTGCCTAGCACCTTCCTTGGAGGAGAGAGAGTGCAACGTTTCATTTTGCTTTTTGGAGTGCGAGAGTGAGAAAAAACAGAGTGCCTGTTTGCAAGCCTAGGAAAGAGCAGAGCCCCAGTCTTGCTGTTTATCAGCAAGGACTGCCAGGGCAAGTGAGGACCAGCAAGACAATTCCTGCCTAGCACCTTCCTTGGAGGAGAGAGAGTGCAACGTTTCATTTTAGCATTTTGGCGCTCACGAGCGAGACAAACTGCTTTGGCTGTTTGCAAGGCTAGGAAAGAGCAGAGCCCGAGTCTTGCTGTTTATCTGCAAGGACTGCCAGGGCAAGTGAGGACCAGCAACACAATTCCTGCCTAGCACCTTCCTTGGAGGAGAGAGAGTGCAAGGTTTCATTTTAGCATTTTGGTGCTCAGGAGGGAGACGAACTGCATTGGCTGTTTGCAAGGCTAGGAAAGAGCAGAGCCCCAGTCTTGCTGTTTATCTGCAAGGACTGCCAGGGCAAGTGAGGACCAGCAAGACAATTCCTGCCTAGCACCTACCTAGGAGGAGAGAGAGTGCAACGTTTCATTTTAGCATTTTTGAGTGCGAGAGTGAGAAAAAGCAGAGTGCCTGTTTGCAAGGCTAGGAAAGAGCAGAGCCCCAGTCTTGCTGTTTAGCTGCAATGACTGCCAGGGCAAGTGAGGAGCAGGAAGACGATTCCTGCCTAGCACCTTCCTTGGAGGAGAGAGAGTGCAACGTTTCATTTTAGCATTTTGGCGCACACGAGGGAGGCAAACTGCTTTGGCTGTTTGCAAGGCTAGGAAAGAGCAGAGCCCCAGTCTTGCTGTTTATCTGCAATGACTGCCAGGGCAAGTGAGGACCAGCAAGACAATTCCTGCCTAGCACCTTCCTCGGAGGAGAGAGAGTGCAACGTTTCATTTTAGCATTTTGGCGCTCACGAGGGAGACAAACTGCTTTGGCTGTTTGCAAGGCTAGGAAAGAGCAGAGCCCGAGTCTTGATGTTTATCCGCAATGACTGCCAGGGCAAGTGAGGACCAGCAAGACAATTCCTGCCTAGCACCTTCCTCGGAGGAGAGAGAGTGCAACGTTTCATTTTAGCATTTTGGCGCTCACGAGGGAGATGAACTGCTTTTGCTATTTGCAAGGCTAGGAAAGAGCAGAGCCCCAGTCTTGCTGTTTATCTGCAATGACTGCTAGGGCAAGTGAGGACCAGCAACACAATTCCTGCCTAGCACCTTCCTTGGAGGAGAGAGAGTGCAACGTTTCATTTTAGCATTTTGGCGCTCACGAGGGAGACAATCTACTTTGGCTGTTTGCAAGGCTAGGAAAGAGCAGAGCCCGAGTCTTGCTGTTTATCTGCAATGACTGCCAGGGCAAGTGAGGACCAGCAAGACAATTCCTGCCTAGCACCTTCCTTGGAGGAGAGAGAGTGCAACGTTTCATTTTAGCATTTTGGCGCTCACGAGCGAGACAAACTGGTTTGGCTGTTTGCAAGGCTAGGACAGAGCAGAGCCCCAGTCTTGCTCTTTATCTGCAATGACTGCCAGGGCAAGTGAGGACCAGCAACACAATTCCTGCCTAGCGCCTTCCTTGGAGGAGAGAGAGTGCAACGTTTCATTTTAGCATTTTGGCTCTCACGAGGGAGACGAAATGCATTGGCTGTTTGCAAGGCTAGGAAAGAGCAGAGCCCGAGTCTTGCTGTTTATCTGCAATGACTGCTAGGGCAAGTGAGGACCAGCAAGACAATTCCTGCCTAGCACCTTCCTTGGAGGAGAGAGAGTGCAACGTTTCATTTTGCTTTTTTGAGTGCGAGAGTGAGAAAAAACAGAGTGCCTGTTTGCAAGCCTAGGAAAGAGCAGAGCCCCAGTCTTGCTGTTTATCAGCAAGGACTGCCAGGGCAAGTGAGGACCAGCAAGATAATTCCTGCCTAGCACCTTCCTTGGAGGAGAGAGAGTGCAACGTTTCATTTTAGCATTTTGGCGCTCACGAGCGAGACAAACTGCTTTGGCTGTTTACAAGGCTAGGAAAGAGCAGAGCCCGAGTCTTGCTGTTTATCTGCAATGTCTGCGAGGACAAGTGAGACCAGCAAGAAAATTCCTGCCTAGCACCTTCCTTGGAGGAGAGAGAGTGCAACGTTTCATTTTGCTTTTTGGAGTGCGAGAGTGAGAAAAAGCAGAGTGCCTGTTTGCAAGGCTAGGAAAGAGCAGAGCCCGAGTCTTGCTGTTTATCTGCAATGACTGCCAGGGCAAGTGAGGACCAGCAAGACAATTCCTGCCTAGCACCTTCCTTGGAAGAGAGAGAGTGCAACGTTTCATTTTAGCATTTTGGCGCTCACGAGGGAGACAAACTGCTTTGGCTGTTTGCAAGGCTACGAAAGAGCAGAGCCCGAGTCTTGCTGTTTATCTGCAATGACTGCCAGGGCAAGTGAGGACCAGCAAGACAACTCCTGCCTAGCACCTTCCTCGGAGGAGAGAGAGTGCAACGTTTCATTTTAGCATTTTGGCGCTCACGAGGGAGACAAACTTCTTTGGCTCTTTGCAAGGCTAGGAAAGAGCAGAGCCCCAGTCTTGCTGTTTATCTGCAATGACTGCTAGGGCAAGTGAGGACCAGCAACACAATTCCTGCCTAGCACCTTCCTTGGAGGAGAGAGAGTGCAACGTTTCATTTTAGCATTTTGGCGCTCACGAGGGAGACAATCTACTTTGGCTGTTTGCAAGGCTAGGAAAGAGCAGAGCCCGAGTCTTGCTGTTTATCTGCAATGACTGCCAGGGCAAGTGAGGACCAGCAAGACAATTCCTGCCTAGCACCTTCCTTGGAGGAGAGAGAGTGCAACGTTTCATTTTAGCATTTTGGCGCTCACGAGCGAGACAAACTGGTTTGGCTGTTTGCAAGGCTAGGACAGAGCAGAGCCCCAGTCTTGCTCTTTATCTGCAATGACTGCCAGGGCAAGTGAGGACCAGCAACACAATTCCTGCCTAGCGCCTTCCTTGGAGGAGAGAGAGTGCAACGTTTCATTTTAGCATTTTGGCTCTCACGAGGGAGACGAAATGCATTGGCTGTTTGCAAGGCTAGGAAAGAGCAGAGCCCGAGTCTTGCTGTTTATCTGCAATGACTGCTAGGGCAAGTGAGGACCAGCAAGACAATTCCTGCCTAGCACCTTCCTTGGAGGAGAGAGAGTGCAACGTTTCATTTTGCTTTTTTGAGTGCGAGAGTGAGAAAAAACAGAGTGCCTGTTTGCAAGCCTAGGAAAGAGCAGAGCCCCAGTCTTGCTGTTTATCAGCAAGGACTGCCAGGGCAAGTGAGGACCAGCAAGATAATTCCTGCCTAGCACCTTCCTTGGAGGAGAGAGAGTGCAACGTTTCATTTTAGCATTTTGGCGCTCACGAGCGAGACAAACTGCTTTGGCTGTTTACAAGGCTAGGAAAGAGCAGAGCCCGAGTCTTGCTGTTTATCTGCAATGTCTGCGAGGACAAGTGAGACCAGCAAGAAAATTCCTGCCTAGCACCTTCCTTGGAGGAGAGAGAGTGCAACGTTTCATTTTGCTTTTTGGAGTGCGAGAGTGAGAAAAAGCAGAGTGCCTGTTTGCAAGGCTAGGAAAGAGCAGAGCCCGAGTCTTGCTGTTTATCTGCAATGACTGCCAGGGCAAGTGAGGACCAGCAAGACAATTCCTGCCTAGCACCTTCCTTGGAAGAGAGAGAGTGCAACGTTTCATTTTAGCATTTTGGCGCTCACGAGGGAGACAAACTGCTTTGGCTGTTTGCAAGGCTACGAAAGAGCAGAGCCCGAGTCTTGCTGTTTATCTGCAATGACTGCCAGGGCAAGTGAGGACCTGCAAGACAATTCCTGCCTAGCACCTTCCTTAGAGGAGAGAGAGTGCAACGTTTCATTTTAGCATTTTTGAGTGCGAGAGTGAGAAAAAGCAGAGTGCCTGTTTGCAAGGCTAGGAAAGAGCAGAGCCCCAGTCTTGCTGTTTATCTGCAATGACTGCCAGGGCAAGTGAGGACCAGGAAGACAATTCCTGCCTAGCACCTTCCTTGGAGGAGAGAGAGTGCAACGTTTCATTTTAGCATTTTGGCGCACAGGAGGGAGACAAACTGCTTTGGCTGTTTGCAAGGCTAGGAAAGAGCAGAGCCCCAGTCTTGCTGTTTATCTGCAATGACTGCCAGGGCAAGTGAGGACCAGCAAGACAATTCCTGCCTAGCACCTACCTAGGAGGAGAGAGAGTGCAACGTTTCATTTTAGCATTTTGGCGCTCACGAGGGAGACAAACTGCTTTGGCTCTTTGCAAGGCTAGGAAAGAGCAGAGCCCGAGTCTTGCTGTTTATCTGCAATGTCTGCGAGGACAAGTGAGGACCAGCAAGACAATTCCTGCCTAGCACCTTCCTTGGAAGAGAGAGATTGCAACGTTTCAATTTAGCATTTTGGCGCTCACGAGCGAGACAAACTGCTTTTGCTGTTTGTTAGGCTAGGAAAGAGCAGAGCCCCAGTCTTGCTGTTTATCTGCAAGGACTGCCAGGGCAAGTGAGGACCAGCAACACAATTCCTGCCTAGCACCTTCCTTGGAGGAGAGAGAGTGCAACGTTTCATTTTAGCATTTTGGCGCTCACGAGGGAGACAAACTGCTTTGGCTGTTTGCAATGCTAGGAAAGAGCAGAGCCCCAGTCTTGCTGGTTATCTGCAATGACTGCCAGGGCAAGTTAGGACCAGCAACACAATTCCTGCCTAGCACCTTCCTTGGAGGAGAGAGAATGCAACGTTTTTTTTTAGCATTTTGGTGCTCAGGAGGGAGACGAACTGCATTGGCTGTTTGCAAGGCTAGGAAAGAGCAGAGCCCCAGTCTTGCTGTTTATCTGCAAGGACTGCCAGGGCAAGTGAGGACCAGCAAGACAATTCCTGCCTAGCACCTACCTAGGAGGAGAGAGAGTGCAACGTTTCATTTTAGCATTTTTGAGTGCGAGAGTGAGAAAAAGCAGAGTGCCTGTTTGCAAGGCTAGGAAAGAGCAGAGCCCCAGTCTTGCTGTTTAGCTGCAATGACTGCTAGGGCAAGTGAGGACCAGCAACACAATTCCTGCCTAGCACCTTCCTTGGAGGAGAGAGAGTGCAACGTTTCATTTTAGCATTTTGGCGCTCACGAGGGAGACAATCTACTTTGGCTGTTTGCAAGGCTAGGAAAGAGCAGAGCCCGAGTCTTGCTGTTTATCTGCAATGACTGCCAGGGCAAGTGAGGACCAGCAAGACAATTCCTGCCTAGCACCTTCCTTGGAGGAGAGAGAGTGCAACGTTTCATTTTAGCATTTTGGCGCTCACGAGCGAGACAAACTGGTTTGGCTGTTTGCAAGGCTAGGACAGAGCAGAGCCCCAGTCTTGCTCTTTATCTGCAATGACTGCCAGGGCAAGTGAGGACCAGCAACACAATTCCTGCCTAGCGCCTTCCTTGGAGGAGAGAGAGTGCAACGTTTCATTTTAGCATTTTGGCTCTCACGAGGGAGACGAAATGCATTGGCTGTTTGCAAGGCTAGGAAAGAGCAGAGCCCGAGTCTTGCTGTTTATCTGCAATGACTGCTAGGGCAAGTGAGGACCAGCAAGACAATTCCTGCCTAGCACCTTCCTTGGAGGAGAGAGAGTGCAACGTTTCATTTTGCTTTTTTGAGTGCGAGAGTGAGAAAAAACAGAGTGCCTGTTTGCAAGCCTAGGAAAGAGCAGAGCCCCAGTCTTGCTGTTTATCAGCAAGGACTGCCAGGGCAAGTGAGGACCAGCAAGATAATTCCTGCCTAGCACCTTCCTTGGAGGAGAGAGAGTGCAACGTTTCATTTTAGCATTTTGGCGCTCACGAGCGAGACAAACTGCTTTGGCTGTTTACAAGGCTAGGAAAGAGCAGAGCCCGAGTCTTGCTGTTTATCTGCAATGTCTGCGAGGACAAGTGAGACCAGCAAGAAAATTCCTGCCTAGCACCTTCCTTGGAGGAGAGAGAGTGCAACGTTTCATTTTGCTTTTTGGAGTGCGAGAGTGAGAAAAAGCAGAGTGCCTGTTTGCAAGGCTAGGAAAGAGCAGAGCCCGAGTCTTGCTGTTTATCTGCAATGACTGCCAGGGCAAGTGAGGACCAGCAAGACAATTCCTGCCTAGCACCTTCCTTGGAAGAGAGAGAGTGCAACGTTTCATTTTAGCATTTTGGCGCTCACGAGGGAGACAAACTGCTTTGGCTGTTTGCAAGGCTACGAAAGAGCAGAGCCCGAGTCTTGCTGTTTATCTGCAATGACTGCCAGGGCAAGTGAGGACCAGCAAGACAACTCCTGCCTAGCACCTTCCTCGGAGGAGAGAGAGTGCAACGTTTCATTTTAGCATTTTGGCGCTCACGAGGGAGACAAACTTCTTTGGCTCTTTGCAAGGCTAGGAAAGAGCAGAGCCCCAGTCTTGCTGTTTATCTGCAATGACTGCTAGGGCAAGTGAGGACCAGCAACACAATTCCTGCCTAGCACCTTCCTTGGAGGAGAGAGAGTGCAACGTTTCATTTTAGCATTTTGGCGCTCACGAGGGAGACAATCTACTTTGGCTGTTTGCAAGGCTAGGAAAGAGCAGAGCCCGAGTCTTGCTGTTTATCTGCAATGACTGCCAGGGCAAGTGAGGACCAGCAAGACAATTCCTGCCTAGCACCTTCCTTGGAGGAGAGAGAGTGCAACGTTTCATTTTAGCATTTTGGCGCTCACGAGCGAGACAAACTGGTTTGGCTGTTTGCAAGGCTAGGACAGAGCAGAGCCCCAGTCTTGCTCTTTATCTGCAATGACTGCCAGGGCAAGTGAGGACCAGCAACACAATTCCTGCCTAGCGCCTTCCTTGGAGGAGAGAGAGTGCAACGTTTCATTTTAGCATTTTGGCTCTCACGAGGGAGACGAAATGCATTGGCTGTTTGCAAGGCTAGGAAAGAGCAGAGCCCGAGTCTTGCTGTTTATCTGCAATGACTGCTAGGGCAAGTGAGGACCAGCAAGACAATTCCTGCCTAGCACCTTCCTTGGAGGAGAGAGAGTGCAACGTTTCATTTTGCTTTTTTGAGTGCGAGAGTGAGAAAAAACAGAGTGCCTGTTTGCAAGCCTAGGAAAGAGCAGAGCCCCAGTCTTGCTGTTTATCAGCAAGGACTGCCAGGGCAAGTGAGGACCAGCAAGATAATTCCTGCCTAGCACCTTCCTTGGAGGAGAGAGAGTGCAACGTTTCATTTTAGCATTTTGGCGCTCACGAGCGAGACAAACTGCTTTGGCTGTTTACAAGGCTAGGAAAGAGCAGAGCCCGAGTCTTGCTGTTTATCTGCAATGTCTGCGAGGACAAGTGAGACCAGCAAGAAAATTCCTGCCTAGCACCTTCCTTGGAGGAGAGAGAGTGCAACGTTTCATTTTGCTTTTTGGAGTGCGAGAGTGAGAAAAAGCAGAGTGCCTGTTTGCAAGGCTAGGAAAGAGCAGAGCCCGAGTCTTGCTGTTTATCTGCAATGACTGCCAGGGCAAGTGAGGACCAGCAAGACAATTCCTGCCTAGCACCTTCCTTGGAAGAGAGAGAGTGCAACGTTTCATTTTAGCATTTTGGCGCTCACGAGGGAGACAAACTGCTTTGGCTGTTTGCAAGGCTACGAAAGAGCAGAGCCCGAGTCTTGCTGTTTATCTGCAATGACTGCCAGGGCAAGTGAGGACCTGCAAGACAATTCCTGCCTAGCACCTTCCTTAGAGGAGAGAGAGTGCAACGTTTCATTTTAGCATTTTTGAGTGCGAGAGTGAGAAAAAGCAGAGTGCCTGTTTGCAAGGCTAGGAAAGAGCAGAGCCCCAGTCTTGCTGTTTATCTGCAATGACTGCCAGGGCAAGTGAGGACCAGGAAGACAATTCCTGCCTAGCACCTTCCTTGGAGGAGAGAGAGTGCAACGTTTCATTTTAGCATTTTGGCGCACAGGAGGGAGACAAACTGCTTTGGCTGTTTGCAAGGCTAGGAAAGAGCAGAGCCCCAGTCTTGCTGTTTATCTGCAATGACTGCCAGGGCAAGTGAGGACCAGCAAGACAATTCCTGCCTAGCACCTACCTAGGAGGAGAGAGAGTGCAACGTTTCATTTTAGCATTTTGGCGCTCACGAGGGAGACAAACTGCTTTGGCTCTTTGCAAGGCTAGGAAAGAGCAGAGCCCGAGTCTTGCTGTTTATCTGCAATGTCTGCGAGGACAAGTGAGGACCAGCAAGACAATTCCTGCCTAGCACCTTCCTTGGAAGAGAGAGATTGCAACGTTTCAATTTAGCATTTTGGCGCTCACGAGCGAGACAAACTGCTTTTGCTGTTTGTTAGGCTAGGAAAGAGCAGAGCCCCAGTCTTGCTGTTTATCTGCAAGGACTGCCAGGGCAAGTGAGGACCAGCAACACAATTCCTGCCTAGCACCTTCCTTGGAGGAGAGAGAGTGCAACGTTTCATTTTAGCATTTTGGCGCTCACGAGGGAGACAAACTGCTTTGGCTGTTTGCAATGCTAGGAAAGAGCAGAGCCCCAGTCTTGCTGGTTATCTGCAATGACTGCCAGGGCAAGTTAGGACCAGCAACACAATTCCTGCCTAGCACCTTCCTTGGAGGAGAGAGAATGCAACGTTTTTTTTTAGCATTTTGGTGCTCAGGAGGGAGACGAACTGCATTGGCTGTTTGCAAGGCTAGGAAAGAGCAGAGCCCCAGTCTTGCTGTTTATCTGCAAGGACTGCCAGGGCAAGTGAGGACCAGCAAGACAATTCCTGCCTAGCACCTACCTAGGAGGAGAGAGAGTGCAACGTTTCATTTTAGCATTTTTGAGTGCGAGAGTGAGAAAAAGCAGAGTGCCTGTTTGCAAGGCTAGGAAAGAGCAGAGCCCCAGTCTTGCTGTTTAGCTGCAATGACTGCCAGGGCAAGTGAGGAGCAGGAAGACGATTCCTGCCTAGCACCTTCCTTGGAGGAGAGAGAGTGCAACGTTTCATTTTAGCATTTTGGCGCACACGAGGGAGGCAAACTGCTTTGGCTGTTTGCAAGGCTAGGAAAGAGCAGAGCCCCAGTCTTGCTGTTTATCTGCAATGACTGCCAGGGCAAGTGAGGACCAGCAAGACAATTCCTGCCTAGCACCTTCCTCGGAGGAGAGAGAGTGCAACGTTTCATTTTAGCATTTTGGCGCTCACGAGGGAGACAAACTGCTTTGGCTGTTTGCAAGGCTAGGAAAGAGCAGAGCCCGAGTCTTGATGTTTATCCGCAATGACTGCCAGGGCAAGTGAGGACCAGCAAGACAATTCCTGCCTAGCACCTTCCTCGGAGGAGAGAGAGTGCAACGTTTCATTTTAGCATTTTGGCGCTCACGAGGGAGACAAACTTCTTTGGCTCTTTGCAAGGCTAGGAAAGAGCAGAGCCCCAGTCTTGCTGTTTATCTGCAATGACTGCTAGGGCAAGTGAGGACCAGCAACACAATTCCTGCCTAGCACCTTCCTTGGAGGAGAGAGAGTGCAACGTTTCATTTTAGCATTTTGGCGCTCACGAGGGAGACAATCTACTTTGGCTGTTTGCAAGGCTAGGAAAGAGCAGAGCCCGAGTCTTGCTGTTTATCTGCAATGACTGCCAGGGCAAGTGAGGACCAACAAGACAATTCCTGCCTAGCACCTTCCTTGGAGGAGAGAGAGTGCAACGTTTCATTTTAGCATTTTGGCGCTCACGAGCGAGACAAACTGGTTTGGCTGTTTGCAAGGCTAGGACAGAGCAGAGCCCCAGTCTTGCTCTTTATCTGCAAAGACTGCCAGGGCAAGTGAGGACCAGCAACACAATTCCTGCCTAGCGCCTTCCTTGGAGGAGAGAGAGTGCAACGTTTCATTTTAGCATTTTGGCTCTCACGAGGGAGACGAAATGCATTGGCTGTTTGCAAGGCTAGGAAAGAGCAGAGCCCGAGTCTTGCTGTTTATCTGCAATGACTGCTAGGGCAAGTGAGGACCAGCAAGACAATTCCTGCCTAGCACCTTCCTTGGAGGAGAGAGAGTGCAACGTTTCATTTTGCTTTTTTGAGTGCGAGAGTGAGAAAAAACAGAGTGCCTGTTTGCAAGCCTAGGAAAGAGCAGAGCCCCAGTCTTGCTGTTTATCAGCAAGGACTGCCAGGGCAAGTGAGGACCAGCAAGATAATTCCTGCCTAGCACCTTCCTTGGAGGAGAGAGAGTGCAACGTTTCATTTTAGCATTTTGGCGCTCACGAGCGAGACAAACTGCTTTGGCTGTTTACAAGGCTAGGAAAGAGCAGAGCCCGAGTCTTGCTGTTTATCTGCAATGTCTGCGAGGACAAGTGAGACCAGCAAGAAAATTCCTGCCTAGCACCTTCCTTGGAGGAGAGAGAGTGCAACGTTTCATTTTGCTTTTTGGAGTGCGAGAGTGAGAAAAAGCAGAGTGCCTGTTTGCAAGGCTAGGAAAGAGCAGAGCCCGAGTCTTGCTGTTTATCTGCAATGACTGCCAGGGCAAGTGAGGACCAGCAAGACAATTCCTGCCTAGCACCTTCCTTGGAAGAGAGAGAGTGCAACGTTTCATTTTAGCATTTTGGCGCTCACGAGGGAGACAAACTGCTTTGGCTGTTTGCAAGGCTACGAAAGAGCAGAGCCCGAGTCTTGCTGTTTATCTGCAATGACTGCCAGGGCAAGTGAGGACCTGCAAGACAATTCCTGCCTAGCACCTTCCTTAGAGGAGAGAGAGTGCAACGTTTCATTTTAGCATTTTTGAGTGCGAGAGTGAGAAAAAGCAGAGTGCCTGTTTGCAAGGCTAGGAAAGAGCAGAGCCCCAGTCTTGCTGTTTAGCTGCAATGACTGCCAGGGCAAGTGAGGACCAGGAAGACAATTCCTGCCTAGCACCTTCCTTGGAGGAGAGAGAGTGCAACGTTTCATTTTAGCATTTTGGCGCACAGGAGGGAGACAAACTGCTTTGGCTGTTTGCAAGGCTAGGAAAGAGCAGAGCCCCAGTCTTGCTGTTTATCTGCAATGACTGCCAGGGCAAGTGAGGACCAGCAAGACAATTCCTGCCTAGCACCTACCTAGGAGGAGAGAGAGTGCAACGTTTCATTTTAGCATTTTGGCGCTCACGAGGGAGACAAACTGCTTTGGCTCTTTGCAAGGCTAGGAAAGAGCAGAGCCCGAGTCTTGCTGTTTATCTGCAATGTCTGCGAGGACAAGTGAGGACCAGCAAGACAATTCCTGCCTAGCACCTTCCTTGGAAGAGAGAGATTGCAACGTTTCAATTTAGCATTTTGGCGCTCACGAGCGAGACAAACTGCTTTTGCTGTTTGTTAGGCTAGGAAAGAGCAGAGCCCCAGTCTTGCTGTTTATCTGCAAGGACTGCCAGGGCAAGTGAGGACCAGCAACACAATTCCTGCCTAGCACCTTCCTTGGAGGAGAGAGAGTGCAACGTTTCATTTTAGCATTTTGGCGCTCACGAGGGAGACAAACTGCTTTGGCTGTTTGCAATGCTAGGAAAGAGCAGAGCCCCAGTCTTGCTGGTTATCTGCAATGACTGCCAGGGCAAGTTAGGACCAGCAACACAATTCCTGCCTAGCACCTTCCTTGGAGGAGAGAGAATGCAACGTTTCATTTTAGCATTTTGGTGCTCAGGAGGGAGACGAACTGCATTGGCTGTTTGCAAGGCTAGGAAAGAGCAGAGCCCCAGTCTTGCTGGTTATCTGCAATGACTGCCAGGGCAAGTTAGGACCAGCAACACAATTCCTGCCTAGCACCTTCCTTGGAGGAGAGAGAATGCAACGTTTCATTTTAGCATTTTGGTGCTCAGGAGGGAGACGAACTGCATTGGCTGTTTGCAAGGCTAGGAAAGAGCAGAGCCCCAGTCTTGCTGTTTATCTGCAATGACTGCTAGGGCAAGTGAGGACCAGCAAGACAATTCCTGCCTAGCACCTACCTAGGAGGAGAGAGAGTGCAACGTTTCATTTTAGCATTTTGGCGCTCACGAGGGAGACAATCTACTTTGGCTGTTTGCAAGGCTAGGAAAGTGCAGAGCCCGAGTCTTGCTGTTTATCTGCAATGACTGCCAGGGCAAGTGAGGACCAGCAAGACAATTCCTGCCTAGCACCTTCCTTGGAGGAGAGAGAGTGCAACGTTTCATTTTAGCATTTTGGCGCTCACGAGCGAGACAAACTGATTTGGCTGTTTGCAAGGCTAGGACAGAGCAGAGCCCCAGTCTTGCTCTTTATCTGCAATGACTGCCAGGGCAAGTGAGGACCAGCAACACAATTCCTGCCTAGCACCTTCCTTGGAGGAGAGAGAGTGCAACGTTTCATTTTAGCGTTTTGGCTCTCACGAGGGAGACGAAATGCATTGGCTGTTTGCAAGGCTAGGAAAGAGCAGAGCCCCAGTCTTGCTGGTTATCTGCAATGACTGCCAGGGCAAGTGAGGACCAGCAAGACAATTCCTGCCTAGCACCTTCCTTGGAGGAGAGAGAGTGCAACGTTTCATTTTAGCGTTTTGGGGCTCACGAGGGAGACGAAATGCATTGGCTGTTTGCAAGGCTAGGAAAGAGCAGAGCCCGAGTCTTGCTGTTTATCTGCAATGACTGCTAGGGCAAGTGAGGACCAGCAAGACAATTCCTGCCTAGCACCTTCCTTGGAGGAGAGAGAGTGCAACGTTTCATTTTGCTTTTTGGAGTGCGAGAGTGAGAAAAAACAGAGTGCCTGTTTGCAAGCCTAGGAAAGAGCAGAGCCCCAGTCTTGCTGTTTATCAGCAAGGACTGCCAGGGCAAGTGAGGACCAGCAAGACAATTCCTGCCTAGCACCTTCCTTGGAGGAGAGAGAGTGCAACGTTTCATTTTAGCATTTTGGCGCTCACGAGCGAGACAAACTGCTTTGGCTGTTTGCAAGGCTAGGAAAGAGCAGAGCCCGAGTCTTGCTGTTTATCTGCAATGTCTGCGAGGACAAGTGAGACCAGCAAGAAAATTCCTGCCTAGCACCTTCCTTGGAGGAGAGAGAGTGCAACGTTTCATTTTGCTTTTTGGAGTGCGAGAGTGAGAAAAAGCAGAGTGCCTGTTTGCAAGGCTAGGAAAGAGCAGAGCCCGAGTCTTGCTGTTTATCTGCAATGACTGCCAGGGCAAGTGAGGACCAGCAAGACAATTCCTGCCTAGCACCTTCCTTGGAAGAGAGAGAGTGCAACGTTTCATTTTAGCATTTTGGCGCTCACGAGGGAGACAAACTGCTTTGGCTGTTTGCAAGGCTACGAAAGAGCAGAGCCCGAGTCTTGCTGTTTATCTGCAATGACTGCGAGGACAAGTGAGACCAGCAAGAAAATTCCTGCCTAGCACCTTCCTTGGAGGAGAGAGAGTGCAACGTTTCATTTTGCTTTTTGGAGTGCGAGAGTGAGAAAAAGCAGAGTGCCTGTTTGCAAGGCTAGGAAAGAGCAGAGCCCCAGTCTTGCTGTTTAGCTGCAATGACTGCCAGGGCAAGTGAGGACCAGGAAGACAATTCCTGCCTAGCACCTTCCTTGGAGGAGAGAGAGTGCAACGTTTCATTTTAGCATTTTGGCGCACAGGAGGGAGACAAACTGCTTTGGCTGTTTGCAAGGCTAGGAAAGAGCAGAGCCCCAGTCTTGCTGTTTATCTGCAATGACTGCCAGGGCAAGTGAGGACCAGCAAGACAATTCCTGCCTAGCACCTTCCTCGGAGGAGAGAGAGTGCAACGTTTCATTTTAGCATTTTGGCGCTCACGAGGGAGACAAACTGCTTTGGCTCTTTGCAAGGCTAGGAAAGAGCAGAGCCCGAGTCTTGCTGTTTATCTGCAATGTCTGCGAGGACAAGTGAGGACCAGCAAGACAATTCCTGCCTAGCACCTTCCTTGGAAGAGAGAGATTGCAACGTTTCAATTTAGCATTTTGGCGCTCACGAGGGAGACAAACTTCTTTGGCTCTTTGCAAGGCTAGGAAAGAGCAGAGCCCCAGTCTTGCTGTTTATCTGCAATGACTGCTAGGGCAAGTGAGGACCAGCAACACAATTCCTGCCTAGCACCTTCCTTGGAGGAGAGAGAGTGCAACGTTTCATTTTAGCATTTTGGCGCTCACGAGGGAGACAATCTACTTTGGCTGTTTGCAAGGCTAGGAAAGAGCAGAGCCCGAGTCTTGCTGTTTATCTGCAATGACTGCCAGGGCAAGTGAGGACCAGCAAGACAATTCCTGCCTAGCACCTTCCTTGGAGGAGAGAGAGTGCAACGTTTCATTTTAGCATTTTGGTGCTCAGGAGGGAGACGAACTGCATTGGCTGTTTGCAAGGCTAGGAAAGAGCAGAGCCCCAGTCTTGCTGTTTATCTGCAATGACTGCTAGGGCAAGTGAGGACCAGCAAGACAATTCCTGCCTAGCACCTACCTAGGAGGAGAGAGAGTGCAACGTTTCATTTTAGCATTTTGGCGCTCACGAGGGAGACAATCTACTTTGGCTGTTTGCAAGGCTAGGAAAGTGCAGAGCCCGAGTCTTGCTGTTTATCTGCAATGACTGCCAGGGCAAGTGAGGACCAGCAAGACAATTCCTGCCTAGCACCTTCCTTGGAGGAGAGAGAGTGCAACGTTTCATTTTAGCATTTTGGCGCTCACGAGCGAGACAAACTGATTTGGCTGTTTGCAAGGCTAGGACAGAGCAGAGCCCCAGTCTTGCTCTTTATCTGCAATGACTGCCAGGGCAAGTGAGGACCAGCAACACAATTCCTGCCTAGCACCTTCCTTGGAGGAGAGAGAGTGCAACGTTTCATTTTAGCGTTTTGGCTCTCACGAGGGAGACGAAATGCATTGGCTGTTTGCAAGGCTAGGAAAGAGCAGAGCCCCAGTCTTGCTGGTTATCTGCAATGACTGCCAGGGCAAGTGAGGACCAGCAAGACAATTCCTGCCTAGCACCTTCCTTGGAGGAGAGAGAGTGCAACGTTTCATTTTAGCGTTTTGGGGCTCACGAGGGAGACGAAATGCATTGGCTGTTTGCAAGGCTAGGAAAGAGCAGAGCCCGAGTCTTGCTGTTTATCTGCAATGACTGCTAGGGCAAGTGAGGACCAGCAAGACAATTCCTGCCTAGCACCTTCCTTGGAGGAGAGAGAGTGCAACGTTTCATTTTGCTTTTTGGAGTGCGAGAGTGAGAAAAAACAGAGTGCCTGTTTGCAAGCCTAGGAAAGAGCAGAGCCCCAGTCTTGCTGTTTATCAGCAAGGACTGCCAGGGCAAGTGAGGACCAGCAAGACAATTCCTGCCTAGCACCTTCCTTGGAGGAGAGAGAGTGCAACGTTTCATTTTAGCATTTTGGCGCTCACGAGCGAGACAAACTGCTTTGGCTGTTTGCAAGGCTAGGAAAGAGCAGAGCCCGAGTCTTGCTGTTTATCTGCAATGTCTGCGAGGACAAGTGAGACCAGCAAGAAAATTCCTGCCTAGCACCTTCCTTGGAGGAGAGAGAGTGCAACGTTTCATTTTGCTTTTTGGAGTGCGAGAGTGAGAAAAAGCAGAGTGCCTGTTTGCAAGGCTAGGAAAGAGCAGAGCCCGAGTCTTGCTGTTTATCTGCAATGACTGCCAGGGCAAGTGAGGACCAGCAAGACAATTCCTGCCTAGCACCTTCCTTGGAAGAGAGAGAGTGCAACGTTTCATTTTAGCATTTTGGCGCTCACGAGGGAGACAAACTGCTTTGGCTGTTTGCAAGGCTACGAAAGAGCAGAGCCCGAGTCTTGCTGTTTATCTGCAATGACTGCGAGGACAAGTGAGACCAGCAAGAAAATTCCTGCCTAGCACCTTCCTTGGAGGAGAGAGAGTGCAACGTTTCATTTTGCTTTTTGGAGTGCGAGAGTGAGAAAAAGCAGAGTGCCTGTTTGCAAGGCTAGGAAAGAGCAGAGCCCCAGTCTTGCTGTTTAGCTGCAATGACTGCCAGGGCAAGTGAGGACCAGGAAGACAATTCCTGCCTAGCACCTTCCTTGGAGGAGAGAGAGTGCAACGTTTCATTTTAGCATTTTGGCGCACAGGAGGGAGACAAACTGCTTTGGCTGTTTGCAAGGCTAGGAAAGAGCAGAGCCCCAGTCTTGCTGTTTATCTGCAATGACTGCCAGGGCAAGTGAGGACCAGCAAGACAATTCCTGCCTAGCACCTTCCTCGGAGGAGAGAGAGTGCAACGTTTCATTTTAGCATTTTGGCGCTCACGAGGGAGACAAACTGCTTTGGCTCTTTGCAAGGCTAGGAAAGAGCAGAGCCCGAGTCTTGCTGTTTATCTGCAATGTCTGCGAGGACAAGTGAGGACCAGCAAGACAATTCCTGCCTAGCACCTTCCTTGGAAGAGAGAGATTGCAACGTTTCAATTTAGCATTTTGGCGCTCACGAGGGAGACAAACTTCTTTGGCTCTTTGCAAGGCTAGGAAAGAGCAGAGCCCCAGTCTTGCTGTTTATCTGCAATGACTGCTAGGGCAAGTGAGGACCAGCAACACAATTCCTGCCTAGCACCTTCCTTGGAGGAGAGAGAGTGCAACGTTTCATTTTAGCATTTTGGCGCTCACGAGGGAGACAATCTACTTTGGCTGTTTGCAAGGCTAGGAAAGAGCAGAGCCCGAGTCTTGCTGTTTATCTGCAATGACTGCCAGGGCAAGTGAGGACCAGCAAGACAATTCCTGCCTAGCACCTTCCTTGGAGGAGAGAGAGTGCAACGTTTCATTTTAGCATTTTGGCGCTCACGAGCGAGACAAACTGGTTTGGCTGTTTGCAAGGCTAGGACAGAGCAGAGCCCCAGTCTTGCTCTTTATCTGCAATGACTGCCAGGGCAAGTGAGGACCAGCAACACAATTCCTGCCTAGCGCCTTCCTTGGAGGAGAGAGAGTGCAACGTTTCATTTTAGCATTTTGGCTCTCACGAGGGAGACGAAATGCATTGGCTGTTTGCAAGGCTATGAATGAGCAGAGCCCCAGTCTTCCTCTTTATCTGCAATGACTGCCAGGGCAAGTGAGGACCAGCAAGACAATTCCTGCCTAGCACCTTCCTTGGAGGAGAGAGAGTGCAACGTTTCATTTTGCTTTTTGGAGTGCGAGAGTGAGAAAAAACAGAGTGCCTGTTTGCAAGCCTAGGAAAGAGCAGAGCCCCAGTCTTGCTGTTTATCAGCAAGGACTGCCAGGGCAAGTGAGGACCAGCAAGATAATTCCTGCCTAGCACCTTCCTTGGAGGAGAGAGAGTGCAACGTTTCATTTTAGCATTTTGGCGCTCACGAGCGAGACAAACTGCTTTGGCTGTTTGCAAGGCTAGGAAAGAGCAGAGCCCGAGTCTTGCTGTTTATCTGCAATGTCTGCGAGGACAAGTGAGACCAGCAAGAAAATTCCTGCCTAGCACATTCCTTGGAGGAGAGAGAGTGCAACGTTTCATTTTGCTTTTTGGAGTGCGAGAGTGAGAAAAAGCAGAGTGCCTGTTTGCAAGGCTAGGAAAGAGCAGAGCCCGAGTCTTGCTGTTTATCTGCAATGACTGCCAGGGCAAGTGAGGACCTGCAAGACAATTCCTGCCTAGCACCTTCCTTGGAAGAGAGAGAGTGCAACGTTTCATTTTAGCATTTTGGCGCTCACGAGGGAGACAAACTGCTTTGGCTGTTTGCAAGGCTACGAAAGAGCATAGCCCGAGTCTTGCTGTTTATCTGCAATGACTGCCAGGGCAAGTGAGGACCTGCAAGACAATTCCTGCCTAGCACCTTCCTTAGAGGAGAGAGAGTGCAACGTTTCATTTTAGCATTTTTGAGTGCGAGAGTGAGAAAAAGCAGAGTGCCTGTTTGCAAGGCTAGGAAAGAGCAGAGCCCCAGTCTTGCTGGTTATCTGCAATGACTGCCAGGGCAAGTTAGGACCAGCAACACAATTCCTGCCTAGCACCTTCCTTGGAGGAGAGAGAATGCAACGTTTCATTTTAGCATTTTGGTGCTCAGGAGGGAGACGAACTGCATTGGCTGTTTGCAAGGCTAGGAAAGAGCAGAGCCCCAGTCTTGCTGGTTATCTGCAATGACTGCCAGGGCAAGTTAGGACCAGCAACACAATTCCTGCCTAGCACCTTCCTTGGAGGAGAGAGAATGCAACGTTTCATTTTAGCATTTTGGTGCTCAGGAGGGAGACGAACTGCATTGGCTGTTTGCAAGGCTAGGAAAGAGCAGAGCCCCAGTCTTGCTGTTTATCTGCAATGACTGCTAGGGCAAGTGAGGACCAGCAAGACAATTCCTGCCTAGCACCTACCTAGGAGGAGAGAGAGTGCAACGTTTCATTTTAGCATTTTGGCGCTCACGAGGGAGACAATCTACTTTGGCTGTTTGCAAGGCTAGGAAAGTGCAGAGCCCGAGTCTTGCTGTTTATCTGCAATGACTGCCAGGGCAAGTGAGGACCAGCAAGACAATTCCTGCCTAGCACCTTCCTTGGAGGAGAGAGAGTGCAACGTTTCATTTTAGCATTTTGGCGCTCACGAGCGAGACAAACTGATTTGGCTGTTTGCAAGGCTAGGACAGAGCAGAGCCCCAGTCTTGCTCTTTATCTGCAATGACTGCCAGGGCAAGTGAGGACCAGCAACACAATTCCTGCCTAGCACCTTCCTTGGAGGAGAGAGAGTGCAACGTTTCATTTTAGCGTTTTGGCTCTCACGAGGGAGACGAAATGCATTGGCTGTTTGCAAGGCTAGGAAAGAGCAGAGCCCCAGTCTTGCTGGTTATCTGCAATGACTGCCAGGGCAAGTGAGGACCAGCAAGACAATTCCTGCCTAGCACCTTCCTTGGAGGAGAGAGAGTGCAACGTTTCATTTTAGCGTTTTGGCGCTCACGAGGGAGACGAAATGCATTGGCTGTTTGCAAGGCTAGGAAAGAGCAGAGCCCGAGTCTTGCTGTTTATCTGCAATGACTGCTAGGGCAAGTGAGGACCAGCAAGACAATTCCTGCCTAGCACCTTCCTTGGAGGAGAGAGAGTGCAACGTTTCATTTTGCTTTTTGGAGTGCGAGAGTGAGAAAAAACAGAGTGCCTGTTTGCAAGCCTAGGAAAGAGCAGAGCCCCAGTCTTGCTGTTTATCAGCAAGGACTGCCAGGGCAAGTGAGGACCAGCAAGACAATTCCTGCCTAGCACCTTCCTTGGAGGAGAGAGAGTGCAACGTTTCATTTTAGCATTTTGGCGCTCACGAGCGAGACAAACTGCTTTGGCTGTTTGCAAGGCTAGGAAAGAGCAGAGCCCGAGTCTTGCTGTTTATCTGCAATGTCTGCGAGGACAAGTGAGACCAGCAAGAAAATTCCTGCCTAGCACCTTCCTTGGAGGAGAGAGAGTGCAACGTTTCATTTTGCTTTTTGGAGTGCGAGAGTGAGAAAAAGCAGAGTGCCTGTTTGCAAGGCTAGGAAAGAGCAGAGCCCGAGTCTTGCTGTTTATCTGCAATGACTGCCAGGGCAAGTGAGGACCAGCAAGACAATTCCTGCCTAGCACCTTCCTTGGAAGAGAGAGAGTGCAACGTTTCATTTTAGCATTTTGGCGCTCACGAGGGAGACAAACTGCTTTGGCTGTTTGCAAGGCTACGAAAGAGCAGAGCCCGAGTCTTGCTGTTTATCTGCAATGACTGCGAGGACAAGTGAGACCAGCAAGAAAATTCCTGCCTAGCACCTTCCTTGGAGGAGAGAGAGTGCAACGTTTCATTTTGCTTTTTGGAGTGCGAGAGTGAGAAAAAGCAGAGTGCCTGTTTGCAAGGCTAGGAAAGAGCAGAGCCCCAGTCTTGCTGTTTAGCTGCAATGACTGCCAGGGCAAGTGAGGACCAGGAAGACAATTCCTGCCTAGCACCTTCCTTGGAGGAGAGAGAGTGCAACGTTTCATTTTAGCATTTTGGCGCACAGGAGGGAGACAAACTGCTTTGGCTGTTTGCAAGGCTAGGAAAGAGCAGAGCCCCAGTCTTGCTGTTTATCTGCAATGACTGCCAGGGCAAGTGAGGACCAGCAAGACAATTCCTGCCTAGCACCTTCCTCGGAGGAGAGAGAGTGCAACGTTTCATTTTAGCATTTTGGCGCTCACGAGGGAGACAAACTGCTTTGGCTCTTTGCAAGGCTAGGAAAGAGCAGAGCCCGAGTCTTGCTGTTTATCTGCAATGTCTGCGAGGACAAGTGAGGACCAGCAAGACAATTCCTGCCTAGCACCTTCCTTGGAAGAGAGAGATTGCAACGTTTCAATTTAGCATTTTGGCGCTCACGAGGGAGACAAACTTCTTTGGCTCTTTGCAAGGCTAGGAAAGAGCAGAGCCCCAGTCTTGCTGTTTATCTGCAATGACTGCTAGGGCAAGTGAGGACCAGCAACACAATTCCTGCCTAGCACCTTCCTTGGAGGAGAGAGAGTGCAACGTTTCATTTTAGCATTTTGGCGCTCACGAGGGAGACAATCTACTTTGGCTGTTTGCAAGGCTAGGAAAGAGCAGAGCCCGAGTCTTGCTGTTTATCTGCAATGACTGCCAGGGCAAGTGAGGACCAGCAAGACAATTCCTGCCTAGCACCTTCCTTGGAGGAGAGAGAGTGCAACGTTTCATTTTAGCATTTTGGCGCTCACGAGCGAGACAAACTGGTTTGGCTGTTTGCAAGGCTAGGACAGAGCAGAGCCCCAGTCTTGCTCTTTATCTGCAATGACTGCCAGGGCAAGTGAGGACCAGCAACACAATTCCTGCCTAGCGCCTTCCTTGGAGGAGAGAGAGTGCAACGTTTCATTTTAGCATTTTGGCTCTCACGAGGGAGACGAAATGCATTGGCTGTTTGCAAGGCTATGAATGAGCAGAGCCCCAGTCTTCC
Organism: Phaethon aethereus; assembly: GCF_964289735.1. Taxonomy (NCBI): domain Eukaryota; kingdom Metazoa; phylum Chordata; class Aves; order Phaethontiformes; family Phaethontidae; genus Phaethon; species Phaethon aethereus. The sequence continues at coordinate 252,569 of NW_028113926.1, read as the reverse complement.
TCTTTATCTGCAATGACTGCCAGGGCAAGTGAGGACCAGCAAGACAATTCCTGCCTAGCACCTTCCTTGGAGGAGAGAGAGTGCAACGTTTCATTTTGCTTTTTGGAGTGCGAGAGTGAGAAAAAACAGAGTGCCTGTTTGCAAGCCTAGGAAAGAGCAGAGCCCCAGTCTTGCTGTTTATCAGCAAGGACTGCCAGGGCAAGTGAGGACCAGCAAGATAATTCCTGCCTAGCACCTTCCTTGGAGGAGAGAGAGTGCAACGTTTCATTTTAGCATTTTGGCGCTCACGAGCGAGACAAACTGCTTTGGCTGTTTGCAAGGCTAGGAAAGAGCAGAGCCCGAGTCTTGCTGTTTATCTGCAATGTCTGCGAGGACAAGTGAGACCAGCAAGAAAATTCCTGCCTAGCACATTCCTTGGAGGAGAGAGAGTGCAACGTTTCATTTTGCTTTTTGGAGTGCGAGAGTGAGAAAAAGCAGAGTGCCTGTTTGCAAGGCTAGGAAAGAGCAGAGCCCGAGTCTTGCTGTTTATCTGCAATGACTGCCAGGGCAAGTGAGGACCAGCAAGACAATTCCTGCCTAGCACCTTCCTTGGAAGAGAGAGAGTGCAACGTTTCATTTTAGCATTTTGGCGCTCACGAGGGAGACAAACTGCTTTGGCTGTTTGCAAGGCTACGAAAGAGCATAGCCCGAGTCTTGCTGTTTATCTGCAATGACTGCCAGGGCAAGTGAGGACCTGCAAGACAATTCCTGCCTAGCACCTTCCTTAGAGGAGAGAGAGTGCAACGTTTCATTTTAGCATTTTTGAGTGCGAGAGTGAGAAAAAGCAGAGTGCCTGTTTGCAAGGCTAGGAAAGAGCAGAGCCCCAGTCTTGCTGTTTAGCTGCAATGACTGCCAGGGCAAGTGAGGACCTGCAAGACAATTCCTGCCTAGCACCTTCCTCGGAGGAGAGAGAGTGCAACGTTTCATTTTAGCATTTTGGCGCTCACGAGGGAGACAAACTGCTTTGGCTCTTTGCAAGGCTAGGAAAGAGCAGAGCCCGAGTCTTGCTGTTTATCTGCAATGTCTGCGAGGACAAGTGAGGACCAGCAAGACAATTCCTGCCTAGCACCTTCCTTGGAAGAGAGAGATTGCAACGTTTCAATTTAGCATTTTGGCGCTCACGAGCGAGACAAACTGCTTTTGCTGTTTGTTAGGCTAGGAAAGAGCAGAGCCCCAGTCTTGCTGTTTATCTGCAAGGACTGCCAGGGCAAGTGAGGACCAGCAACACAATTCCTGCCTAGCACCTTCCTTGGAGGAGAGAGAGTGCAACGTTTCATTTTAGCATTTTGGCGCTCACGAGGGAGACAAACTGCTTTGGCTGTTTGCAATGCTAGGAAAGAGCAGAGCCCCAGTCTTGCTGGTTATCTGCAATGACTGCCAGGGCAAGTTAGGACCAGCAACACAATTCCTGCCTAGCACCTTCCTTGGAGGAGAGAGAATGCAACGTTTCATTTTAGCATTTTGGTGCTCAGGAGGGAGACGAACTGCATTGGCTGTTTGCAAGGCTAGGAAAGAGCAGAGCCCCAGTCTTGCTGGTTATCTGCAATGACTGCCAGGGCAAGTTAGGACCAGCAACACAATTCCTGCCTAGCACCTTCCTTGGAGGAGAGAAAATGCAACGTTTCATTTTAGCATTTTGGTGCTCAGGAGGGAGACGAACTGCACTGGCTGTTTGCAAGGCTAGGAAAGAGCAGAGCCCCAGTCTTGCTGTTTATCTGCAATGACTGCTAGGGCAAGTGAGGACCAGCAAGACAATTCCTGCCTAGCACCTACCTAGGAGGAGAGAGAGTGCAACGTTTCATTTTAGCATTTTGGCGCTCACGAGGGAGACAATCTACTTTGGCTGTTTGCAAGGCTAGGAAAGAGCAGAGCCCGAGTCTTGCTGTTTATCTGCAATGACTGCCAGGGCAAGTGAGGACCAGCAAGACAATTCCTGCCTAGCACCTTCCTTGGAGGAGAGAGAGTGCAACGTTTCATTTTAGCATTTTGGCGCTCACGAGCGAGACAAACTGGTTTGGCTGTTTGCAAGGCTAGGACAGAGCAGAGCCCCAGTCTTGCTCTTTATCTGCAATGACTGCCAGGGCAAGTGAGGACCAGCAACACAATTCCTGCCTAGCACCTTCCTTGGAGGAGAGAGAGTGCAACGTTTCATTTTAGCGTTTTGGCTCTCACGAGGGAGACGAAATGCATTGGCTGTTTGCAAGGCTAGGAAAGAGCAGAGCCCCAGTCTTCCTCTTTATCTGCAATGACTGCCAGGGCAAGTGAGGACCAGCAAGACAATTCCTGCCTAGCACCTTCCTTGGAGGAGAGAGAGTGCAACGTTTCATTTTAGCGTTTTGGCGCTCACGAGGGAGACGAAATGCATTGGCTGTTTGCAAGGCTAGGAAAGAGCAGAGCCCGAGTCTTGCTGTTTATCTGCAATGACTGCTAGGGCAAGTGAGGACCAGCAAGACAATTCCTGCCTAGCACCTTCCTTGGAGGAGAGAGAGTGCAACGTTTCATTTTGCTTTTTGGAGTGCGAGAGTGAGAAAAAGCAGAGTGCCTGTTTGCAAGGCTAGGAAAGAGCAGAGCCCGAGTCTTGCTGTTTATCTGCAATGACTGCCAGGGCAAGTGAGGACCAGCAAGACAATTCCTGCCTAGCACCTTCCTTGGAAGAGAGAGAGTGCAACGTTTCATTTTAGCATTTTGGCGCTCACGAGGGAGACAAACTGCTTTGGCTGTTTGCAAGGCTACGAAAGAGCATAGCCCGAGTCTTGCTGTTTATCTGCAATGACTGCGAGGACAAGTGAGACCAGCAAGAAAATTCCTGCCTAGCACCTTCCTTGGAGGAGAGAGAGTGCAACGTTTCATTTTGCTTTTTGGAGTGCGAGAGTGAGAAAAAGCAGAGTGCCTGTTTGCAAGGCTAGGAAAGAGCAGAGCCCGAGTCTTGCTGTTTATCTGCAATGACTGCCAGGGCAAGTGAGGACCAGCAAGACAATTCCTGCCTAGCACCTTCCTTGGAAGAGAGAGAGTGCAACGTTTCATTTTAGCATTTTGGCGCTCACGAGAGAGACAAACTGCTTTGGCTGTTTGCAAGGCTACGAAAGAGCAGAGCCCGAGTCTTGCTGTTTATCTGCAATGACTGCCAGGGCAAGTGAGGACCTGCAAGACAATTCCTGCCTAGCACCTTCCTTGGAGGAGAGAGAATGCAACGTTTCATTTTAGCATTTTGGCGCTCAGGAGGGAGACGAACTGCATTGGCTGTTTGCAAGGCTAGGAAAGAGCAGAGCCCCAGTCTTGCTGGTTATCTGCAATGACTGCCAGGGCAAGTTAGGACCAGCAACACAATTCCTGCCTAGCACCTTCCTTGGAGGAGAGAGAATGCAACGTTTCATTTTAGCATTTTGGTGCTCAGGAGGGAGACGAACTGCATTGGCTGTTTGCAAGGCTAGGAAAGAGCAGAGCCCCAGTCTTGCTGTTTATCTGCAATGACTGCTAGGGCAAGTGAGGACCAGCAAGACAATTCCTGCCTAGCACCTACCTAGGAGGAGAGAGAGTGCAACGTTTCATTTTAGCATTTTGGCGCTCACGAGGGAGACAATCTACTTTGGCTGTTTGCAAGGCTAGGAAAGAGCAGAGCCCGAGTCTTGCTGTTTATCTGCAATGACTGCCAGGGCAAGTGAGGACCAGCAAGACAATTCCTGCCTAGCACCTTCCTTGGAGGAGAGAGAGTGCAACGTTTCATTTTAGCATTTTGGCGCTCACGAGCGAGACAAACTGGTTTGGCTGTTTGCAAGGCTAGGACAGAGCAGAGCCCCAGTCTTGCTCTTTATCTGCAATGACTGCCAGGGCAAGTGAGGACCAGCAACACAATTCCTGCCTAGCACCTTCCTTGGAGGAGAGAGAGTGCAACGTTTCATTTTAGCGTTTTGGCTCTCACGAGGGAGACGAAATGCATTGGCTGTTTGCAAGGCTAGGAAAGAGCAGAGCCCCAGTCTTCCTCTTTATCTGCAATGACTGCCAGGGCAAGTGAGGACCAGCAAGACAATTCCTGCCTAGCACCTTCCTTGGAGGAGAGAGAGTGCAACGTTTCATTTTAGCGTTTTGGCGCTCACGAGGGAGACGAAATGCATTGGCTGTTTGCAAGGCTAGGAAAGAGCAGAGCCCGAGTCTTGCTGTTTATCTGCAATGACTGCTAGGGCAAGTGAGGACCAGCAAGACAATTCCTGCCTAGCACCTTCCTTGGAGGAGAGAGAGTGCAACGTTTCATTTTGCTTTTTGGAGTGCGAGAGTGAGAAAAAACAGAGTGCCTGTTTGCAAGCCTAGGAAAGAGCAGAGCCCCAGTCTTGCTGTTTATCAGCAAGGACTGCCAGGGCAAGTGAGGACCAGCAAGACAATTCCTGCCTAGCACCTTCCTTGGAGGAGAGAGAGTGCAACGTTTCATTTTAGCATTTTGGCGCTCACGAGCGAGACAAACTGCTTTGGCTGTTTGCAAGGCTAGGAAAGAGCAGAGCCCGAGTCTTGCTGTTTATCTGCAATGTCTGCGAGGACAAGTGAGACCAGCAAGAAAATTCCTGCCTAGCACCTTCCTTGGAGGAGAGAGAGTGCAACGTTTCATTTTGCTTTTTGGAGTGCGAGAGTGAGAAAAAGCAGAGTGCCTGTTTGCAAGGCTAGGAAAGAGCAGAGCCCGAGTCTTGCTGTTTATCTGCAATGACTGCCAGGGCAAGTGAGGACCAGCAAGACAATTCCTGCCTAGCACCTTCCTTGGAAGAGAGAGAGTGCAACGTTTCATTTTAGCATTTTGGCGCTCACGAGGGAGACAAACTGCTTTGGCTGTTTGCAAGGCTACGAAAGAGCAGAGCCCGAGTCTTGCTGTTTATCTGCAATGACTGCCAGGGCAAGTGAGGACCTGCAAGACAATTCCTGCCTAGCACCTTCCTTGGAGGAGAGAGAGTGCAACGTTTCATTTTAGCATTTTGGCGCTCACGAGCGAGACAAACTGCTTTTGCTGTTTGTTAGGCTAGGAAAGAGCAGAGCCCCAGTCTTGCTGTTTATCTGCAATGACTGCCAGGGCAAGTGAGGACCAGCAAGACAATTCCTGCCTAGCACCTTCCTTGGAGGAGAGAGAGTGCAACGTTTCATTTTAGCATTTTGGCGCTCACGAGGGAGACAAACTGCTTTGGCTGTTTGCAAGGCTAGGAAAGAGCAGAGCCCCAGTCTTGCTGGTTATCTGCAATGACTGCCAGGGCAAGTTAGGACCAGCAACACAATTCCTGCCTAGCACCTTCCTTGGAGGAGAGAGAATGCAACGTTTCATTTTAGCATTTTGGTGCTCAGGAGGGAGACGAACTGCATTGGCTGTTTGCAAGGCTAGGAAAGAGCAGAGCCCCAGTCTTGCTGTTTATCTGCAATGACTGCCAGGGCAAGTGAGGACCAGCAAGACAATTCCTGCCTAGCACCTACCTAGGAGGAGAGAGAGTGCAACGTTTCATTTTAGCATTTTGGCGCTCACGAGGGAGACAAACTGCTTTGGCTGTTTGCAAGGCTAGGACAGAGCAGAGCCCCAGTCTTGCTCTTTATCTGCAATGACTGCCAGGGCAAGTGAGGACCAGCAACACAATTCCTGCCTAGCACCTTCCTTGGAGGAGAGAGAGTGCAAGGTTTCATTTTAGCGTTTTGGCTCTCACGAGGGAGACGAAATGCATTGGCTGTTTGCAAGGCTAGGAAAGAGCAGAGCCCCAGTCTTCCTATTTATCTGCAATGAGTGCCAGGGCAAGTGAGGACCAGCAAGACAATTCCTGCCTAGCACCTTCCTTGGAGGAGAGAGAGTGCAACGTTTCATTTTAGCATTTTGGCGCTCACGAGCGAGACAAACTGCTTTGGCTGTTTGGAAGGCTAGGAAAGAGCAGAGCCCGAGTCTTGCTGTTTATCTGCAATGTCTGCGAGGACAAGTGAGGACCAGCAAGAAAATTCCTGCCTAGCACCTTCCTTAGAGGAGAGAGAGTGCAACGTTTCATTTTAGCATTTTTGAGTGCGAGAGTGAGAAAAAGCAGAGTGCCTGTTTGCAAGGCTAGGAAAGAGCAGAGCCCCAGTCTTGCTGTTTAGCTGCAATGACTGCCAGGGCAAGTGAGGACCAGGAAGACAATTCCTGCCTAGCACCTTCCTTGGAGGAGAGAGAGTGCAACGTTTCATTTTAGCATTTTGGCGCTCACGAGGGAGATGAACTGCTTTTGCTGTTTGCAAGGCTAGGAAAGAGCAGATCCCCAGTCTTGCTGTTATCTGCAATGAATGCCAGGGCAAGTGAGGACCAGCAAGACAATTCCTGCCTAGCACCTTCCTTGGAGGAGAGAGAGTGCAACGTTACATTTTAGCATTTTGGCGCACACGAGCGAGACGAACTTCTTTGGCTGTTTGCAAGGCTAGGAAAGAGCAGAGCCCCAGTCTTGCTGTTTATCTGCAATGACTGCTAGGGCAAGTGAGGACCAGCAACACAATTCCTGCCTAGCACCTTCCTTGGAGGAGAGAGAGTGCAACGTTTCATTTTAGCATTTTGGCGCTCACGAGGGAGACAATCTGCTTTGGCTGTTTGCAAGGCCAGGAAAGAGCAGAGCCCGAGTCTTTCTGTTTATCTGCAATGACTGCCAGGGCAAGTGAGGACCAGCAAGACAATTCCTGCCTAGCACCTTCCTTGGAGGAGAGAGAGTGCAACGTTTCATTTTAACGTTTTGGCTCTCAAGAGGGAGACGAAATGCATTGGCTGTTTGCAAGGCTAGGAAAGAGCAGAGCCCCAGTCTTGCTGTTTATCTGCAATGACTGCCAGGGCAAGTGAGGACCAGCAAGACAATTCCTGCCTAGCACCTTCCTTGGAGGAGAGAGAGTGCAACGTTTCATTTTGCTTTTTGGAGTGCGAGAGTGAGAAAAAACAGAGTGCCTGTTTGCAAGCCTAGGAAAGAGCAGAGCCCCAGTCTTGCTGTTTATCTGCAATGTCTGCGAGGACAAGTGAGGACCAGCAAGAAAATTCCTGCCTAGCACCTTCCTTGGAGGAGAGAGAGTGCAACGTTTCATTTTGCTTTTTGGAGTGCGAGAGTGAGAAAAAGCAGAGTGCCTGTTTGCAAGGCTAGGAAAGAGCAGAGCCCCAGTCTTGCTGTTTATCTGCAATGACTGCCAGGGCAAGTGAGGACCAGCAAGACAATTCCTACCTAGCACCTTCCTTGGAAGAGAGAGAGTGCAACGTTTCATTTTAGCACTTTGGCGCTCACGAGGGAGACAAACTGCTTTGGCTGTTTGCAAGGCTACGAAAGAGCAGAGCCCGAGTCTTGCTGTTTATCTGCAATGACTGCCAGGGCAAGTGAGGACCTGCAAGACAATTCCTGCCTAGCACCTTCCTTAGAGGAGAGAGAGTGCAACGTTTCATTTTAGCATTTTTGAGTGCGAGAGTGAGAAAAAGCAGAGTGCCTGTTTGCAAGGCTAGGAAAGAGCAGAGCCCCAGTCTTGCTGTTTAGCTGCAATGACTGCCAGGGCAAGTGAGGACCAGGAAGACAATTCCTGCCTAGCACCTTCCTTGGAGGAGAGAGAGTGCAACGTTTCATTTTAGCATTTTGGCACTCACGAGGGAGACAAACTGCTTTGGCTGTTTGCAAGGCTAGGAAAGAGCAGAGCCCCAGTCTAGCTGGTTATCCGCAATGACTGCCAGGGCAAGTGAGGACCTGCAAGACAATTCCTGCCTAGCACCTTCCTTGGAGGAGAGAGAGTGCAACGTTTCATTTTAGCATTTTGGCGCACAGGAGGGAGACAAACTGCTTTGGCTGTTTGCAAGGCTAGGAAAGAGCAGAGCCCCAGTCTTGCTGTTTATCTGCAATGACTGCCAGGGCAAGTGAGGACCAGCAAGACAATTCCTGCCTAGCACCTTCCTCGGAGGAGAGAGAGTGCAACGTTTCATTTTAGCATTTTGGCGCTCACGAGGGAGACAAACTGCTTTGGCTCTTTGCAAGGCTAGGAAAGAGCAGAGCCCGAGTCTTGCTGTTTATCTGCAATGTCTGCGAGGACAAGTGAGGACCAGCAAGACAATTCCTGCCTAGCACCTTCCTTGGAAGAGAGAGATTGCAACGTTTCAATTTAGCATTTTGGCGCTCACGAGCGAGACAAACTGCTTTTGCTGTTTGTTAGGCTAGGAAAGAGCAGAGCCCCAGTCTTGCTGTTTATCTGCAAGGACTGCCAGGGCAAGTGAGGACCAGCAACACAATTCCTGCCTAGCACCTTCCTTGGAGGAGAGAGAGTGCAACGTTTCATTTTAGCATTTTGGCGCTCACGAGGGAGACAAACTGCTTTGGCTGTTTGCAAGGCTAGGAAAGAGCAGAGCCCAGTCTTGCTGGTTATCTGCAATGACTGCCAGGGCAAGTTAGGACCAGCAACACAATTCCTGCCTAGCACCTTCCTTGGAGGAGAGAGAATGCAACGTTTCATTTTAGCATTTTGGTGCTCAGGAGGGAGACGAACTGCATTGGCTGTTTGCAAGGCTAGGAAAGAGCAGAGCCCCAGTCTTGCTGTTTATCTGCAATGACTGCCAGGGCAAGTGAGGACCAGCAAGACAATTCCTGCCTAGCACCTACCTAGGAGGAGAGAGAGTGCAACGTTTCATTTTAGCATTTTGGCGCTCACGAGGGAGACAAACTGCTTTGGCTCTTTGCAAGGCTAGGAAAGAGCAGAGCCCGAGTCTTGATGTTTATCTTCAATGACTGCCAGGGCAAGTGAGGACCAGCAAGACAATTCCTGCCTAGCACCTTCCTAGGAGGAGAGAGTGCAACGTTTCATTTTAGCATTTTGGCGCTCACGAGGGAGATGAACTGCTTTTGCTGTTTGCAAGGCTAGGAAAGAGCAGATCCCCAGTCTTGCTGTTTATCTGCAATGACTGCCAGGGCAAGTGAGGACCAGCAAGACAATTCCTGCCTAGCACCTTCCTTGGAGGAGAGAGAGTGCAACGTTTCATTTTAGCATTTTGGCGCTCACGAGCGAGACAAACTGGTTTGGCTGTTTGCAAGGCTAGGACAGAGCAGAGCCCCAGTCTTGCTCTTTATCTGCAATGACTGCCAGGGCAAGTGAGGACCAGCAACACAATTCCTGCCTAGCACCTTCCTTGGAGGAGAGAGAGTGCAAGGTTTCATTTTAGCGTTTTGGCTCTCACGAGGGAGACGAAATGCATTGGCTGTTTGCAAGGCTAGGAAAGAGCAGAGCCCCAGTCTTCCTATTTATCTGCAATGAGTGCCAGGGCAAGTGAGGACCAGCAAGACAATTCCTGCCTAGCACCTTCCTTGGAGGAGAGAGAGTGCAACGTTTCATTTTAGCATTTTGGCGCTCACGAGCGAGACAAACTGCTTTGGCTGTTTGGAAGGCTAGGAAAGAGCAGAGCCCGAGTCTTGCTGTTTATCTGCAATGTCTGCGAGGACAAGTGAGGACCAGCAAGAAAATTCCTGCCTAGCACCTTCCTTGGAGGAGAGAGAGTGCAACGTTTCAATTTAGCATTTTGGCGCTCACGAGCGAGACAAACTGCTTTTGCTGTTTGTTAGGCTAGGAAAGAGCAGAGCCCCAGTCTTGCTCTTTAGCTGCAAGGACTGCCAGGGCAAGTGAGGACCAGCAACACAATTCCTGCCTAGCACCTTCCTTGGAGGAGAGAGAGTGCAACGTTTCATTTTAGCATTTTGGCGCTCACGAGGGAGACAAACTGCTTTGGCTGTTTGCAAGGCTAGGAAAGAGCAGAGCCCCAGTCTTGCTGGTTATCTGCAATGACTGCCAGGGGAAGTTAGGACCAGCAACACAATTCCTGCCTAGCACCTTCCTTGGAGGAGAGAGAATGCAACGTTTCATTTTAGCATTTTGGTGCTCAGGAGGGAGACGAACTGCATTGGCTGTTTGCAAGGCCAGGAAAGAGCAGAGCCCCAGTCTTGCTGGTTATCTGCAATGACTGCCAGGGCAAGTTAGGACCAGCAACACAATTCCTGCCTAGCACCTTCCTTGGAGGAGAGAGAATGCAACGTTTCATTTTAGCATTTTGGTGCTCAGGAGGGAGACGAACTGCATTGGCTGTTTGCAAGGCTAGGAAAGAGCAGAGCCCCAGTCTTGCTGTTTATCTGCAATGACTGCCAGGGCAAGTGAGGACCAGCAAGACAATTCCTGCCTAGCACCTTCCTCGGAGGAGAGAGAGTGCAACGTTTCATTTTAGCATTTTGGCGCTCACGAGGGAGACAAACTGCTTTGGCTCTTTGCAAGGCTAGGAAAGAGCAGAGCCCGAGTCTTGCTGTTTATCTGCAATGTCTGCGAGGACAAGTGAGGACCAGCAAGACAATTCCTGCCTAGCACCTTCCTTGGAAGAGAGAGATTGCAACGTTTCAATTTAGCATTTTGGCGCTCACGAGCGAGACAAACTGCTTTTGCTGTTTGTTAGGCTAGGAAAGAGCAGAGCCCCAGTCTTGCTGTTTATCTGCAAGGACTGCCAGGGCAAGTGAGGACCAGCAACACAATTCCTGCCTAGCACCTTCCTTGGAGGAGAGAGAGTGCAACGTTTCATTTTAGCATTTTGGCGCACACGAGGGAGACAAACTGCTTTGGCTGTTTGCAAGGCTAGGAAAGAGCAGAGCCCAGTCTTGCTGGTTATCTGCAATGACTGCCAGGGCAAGTTAGGACCAGCAACACAATTCCTGCCTAGCACCTTCCTTGGAGGAGAGAGAATGCAACGTTTCATTTTAGCATTTTGGTGCTCAGGAGGGAGACGAACTGCATTGGCTGTTTGCAAGGCTAGGAAAGAGCAGAGCCCCAGTCTTGCTGTTTATCTGCAATGACTGCCAGGGCAAGTGAGGACCAGCAAGACAATTCCTGCCTAGCACCTACCTAGGAGGAGAGAGAGTGCAACGTTTCATTTTAGCATTTTGGCGCTCACGAGGGAGACAAACTGCTTTGGCTCTTTGCAAGGCTAGGAAAGAGCAGAGCCCGAGTCTTGATGTTTATCTTCAATGACTGCCAGGGCAAGTGAGGACCAGCAAGACAATTCCTGCCTAGCACCTTCCTAGGAGGAGAGAGTGCAACGTTTCATTTTAGCATTTTGGCGCTCACGAGGGAGATGAACTGCTTTTGCTGTTTGCAAGGCTAGGAAAGAGCAGATCCCCAGTCTTGCTGTTTATCTGCAATGACTGCCAGGGCAAGTGAGGACCAGCAAGACAATTCCTGCCTAGCACCTTCCTTGGAGGAGAGAGAGTGCAACGTTTCATTTTAGCATTTTGGCGCTCACGAGCGAGACAAACTGGTTTGGCTGTTTGCAAGGCTAGGACAGAGCAGAGCCCCAGTCTTGCTCTTTATCTGCAATGACTGCCAGGGCAAGTGAGGACCAGCAACACAATTCCTGCCTAGCACCTTCCTTGGAGGAGAGAGAGTGCAAGGTTTCATTTTAGCGTTTTGGCTCTCACGAGGGAGACGAAATGCATTGGCTGTTTGCAAGGCTAGGAAAGAGCAGAGCCCCAGTCTTCCTATTTATCTGCAATGAGTGCCAGGGCAAGTGAGGACCAGCAAGACAATTCCTGCCTAGCACCTTCCTTGGAGGAGAGAGAGTGCAACGTTTCATTTTAGCATTTTGGCGCTCACGAGCGAGACAAACTGCTTTGGCTGTTTGGAAGGCTAGGAAAGAGCAGAGCCCGAGTCTTGCTGTTTATCTGCAATGTCTGCGAGGACAAGTGAGGACCAGCAAGAAAATTCCTGCCTAGCACCTTCCTTAGAGGAGAGAGAGTGCAACGTTTCATTTTAGCATTTTTGAGTGCGAGAGTGAGAAAAAGCAGAGTGCCTGTTTGCAAGGCTAGGAAAGAGCAGAGCCCCAGTCTTGCTGTTTAGCTGCAATGACTGCCAGGGCAAGTGAGGACCAGGAAGACAATTCCTGCCTAGCACCTTCCTTGGAGGAGAGAGAGTGCAACGTTTCATTTTAGCATTTTGGCGCTCACGAGGGAGATGAACTGCTTTTGCTGTTTGCAAGGCTAGGAAAGAGCAGATCCCCAGTCTTGCTGTTATCTGCAATGAATGCCAGGGCAAGTGAGGACCAGCAAGACAATTCCTGCCTAGCACCTTCCTTGGAGGAGAGAGAGTGCAACGTTACATTTTAGCATTTTGGCGCACACGAGCGAGACGAACTTCTTTGGCTGTTTGCAAGGCTAGGAAAGAGCAGAGCCCCAGTCTTGCTGTTTATCTGCAATGACTGCTAGGGCAAGTGAGGACCAGCAACACAATTCCTGCCTAGCACCTTCCTTGGAGGAGAGAGAGTGCAACGTTTCATTTTAACGTTTTGGCTCTCAAGAGGGAGACGAAATGCATTGGCTGTTTGCAAGGCTAGGAAAGAGCAGAGCCCCAGTCTTGCTGTTTATCTGCAATGACTGCCAGGGCAAGTGAGGACCAGCAAGACAATTCCTGCCTAGCACCTTCCTTGGAGGAGAGAGAGTGCAACGTTTCATTTTGCTTTTTGGAGTGCGAGAGTGAGAAAAAACAGAGTGCCTGTTTGCAAGCCTAGGAAAGAGCAGAGCCCCAGTCTTGCTGTTTATCTGCAATGTCTGCGAGGACAAGTGAGGACCAGCAAGAAAATTCCTGCCTAGCACCTTCCTTGGAGGAGAGAGAGTGCAATGTTTCATTTTGCTTTTTGGAGTGCGAGAGTGAGAAAAAGCAGAGTGCCTGTTTGCAAGGCTAGGAAAGAGCAGAGCCCCAGTCTTGCTGTTTATCTGCAATGACTGCCAGGGCAAGTGAGGACCTGCAAGACAATTCCTGCCTAGCACCTTCCTTAGAGGAGAGAGAGTGCAACGTTTCATTTTAGCATTTTTGAGTGCGATAGTGAGGAAAAGCAGAGTGCCTGTTTGCAAGGCTAGGAAAGAGCAGAGCCCCAGTCTTGCTGTTTAGCTGCAATGACTGCCAGGGCAAGTGAGGACCAGGAAGACAATTCCTGCCTAGCACCTTCCTTGGAGGAGAGAGAGTGCAACGTTTCATTTTAGCATTTTGGCGCACACGAAAGAGGCAAACTGCTTTGGCTGTTTGCAAGGCTAGGAAAGAGCAGAGCCCCAGTCTTGCTGTTTATCTGCAATGACTGCCAGGGCAAGTGAGGACCAGCAAGACAATTCCTGCCTAGCACCTTCCTTGGAGGAGAGAGAGTGCAACGTTTCATTTTGCTTTTTGGAGTGCGAGAGTGAGAAAAAGCAGAGTGCATGTTTGCAAGGCTAGGAAAGAGCAGAGCCCGAGTCTTGCTGTTTATCTGCAATGTCTGCGAGGACAAGTGAGGACCAGCAAGACAATTCCTGCCTAGCACCTTCCTTGGAGGAGAGAGAGTGCAACGTTTCAATTTAGCATTTTGGCGCTCACGAGCGAGACAAACTGCTTTGGCTGTTTGCAAGGCTAGGAAAGAGCAGAGCCCGAGTCTTGCTGTTTATCTGCAATGTCTGCGAGGACAAGTGAGGACCAGCAAGAAAATTCCTGCCTAGCACCTTCCTTGGAGGAGAGAGAGTGCAACGTTTCAATTTAGCATTTTGGCGCTCACGAGCGAGACAAACTGCTTTTGCTGTTTGTTAGGCTAGGAAAGAGCAGAGCCCCAGTCTTGCTGTTTATCTGCAAGGACTGCCAGGGCAAGTGAGGACCAGCAACACAATTCCTGCCTAGCACCTTCCTTGGAGGAGAGAGAGTGCAACGTTTCATTTTAGCATTTTGGCGCTCACGAGGGAGACAAACTGCTTTGGCTGTTTGCAAGGCTAGGAAAGAGCAGAGCCCCAGTCTTGCTGGTTATCTGCAATGACTGCCAGGGCAAGTTAGGACCAGCAACACAATTCCTGCCTAGCACCTTCCTTGGAGGAGAGAGAATGCAACGTTTCATTTTAGCATTTTGGTGCTCAGGAGGGAGACGAACTGCATTGGCTGTTTGCAAGGCTAGGAAAGAGCAGAGCCCCAGTCTTGCTGGTTATCTGCAATGACTGCCAGGGCAAGTTAGGACCAGCAACACAATTCCTGCCTAGCACCTTCCTTGGAGGAGAGAGAATGCAACGTTTCATTTTAGCATTTTGGTGCTCAGGAGGGAGACGAACTGCATTGGCTGTTTGCAAGGCTAGGAAAGAGCAGAGCCCCAGGCTTGCTGTTTATCTGCAATGACTGCTAGGGCAAGTGAGGACCAGCAAGACAATTCCTGCCTAGCACCTTCCTAGGAGGAGAGAGAGTGCAACGTTTCATTTTAGCATTTTGGCGCTCACGAGGGAGACAATCTACTTTGGCTGTTTGCAAGGCTAGGAAAGAGCAGAGCCCGAGTCTTGCTGTTTATCTGCAATGACTGCCAGGGCAAGTGAGGACCAGCAAGACAATTGCTGCCTAGCACCTTCCTTGGAGGAGAGAGAGTGCAACGTTTCATTTTAGCATTTTGGCGCTCACGAGCGAGACAAACTGGTTTGGCTGTTTGCAAGGCTAGGACAGAGCAGAGCCCCAGTCTTGCTCTTTATCTGCAATGACTGCCAGGGCAAGTGAGGACCAGCAACACAATTCCTGCCTAGCACCTTCCTTGGAGGAGAGAGAGTGCAACGTTTCATTTTAGCGTTTTGGCTCTCACGAGGGAGACGAAATGCATTGGCTGTTTGCAAGGCTAGGAAAGAGCAGAGCCCCAGTCTTCCTCTTTATCTGCAATGACTGCCAGGGCAAGTGAGGACCAGCAAGACAATTCCTGCCTAGCACCTTCCTTGGAGGAGAGAGAGTGCAACGTTTCATTTTAGCGTTTTGGCGCTCACGAGGGAGACGAAATGCATTGGCTGTTTGCAAGGCTAGGAAAGAGCAGAGCCCCAGTCTTCCTATTTATCTGCAATGAGTGCCAGGGCAAGTGAGGACCAGCAAGACAATTCCTGCCTAGCACCTTCCTTGGAGGAGAGAGAGTGCAACGTTTCATTTTAGCATTTTGGCGCTCACGAGCGAGACAAACTGCTTTGGCTGTTTGGAAGGCTAGGAAAGAGCAGAGCCCGAGTCTTGCTGTTTATCTGCAATGTCTGCGAGGACAAGTGAGGACCAGCAAGAAAATTCCTGCCTAGCACCTTCCTTAGAGGAGAGAGAGTGCAACGTTTCATTTTAGCATTTTTGAGTGCGAGAGTGAGAAAAAGCAGAGTGCCTGTTTGCAAGGCTAGGAAAGAGCAGAGCCCCAGTCTTGCTGTTTAGCTGCAATGACTGCCAGGGCAAGTGAGGACCAGGAAGACAATTCCTGCCTAGCACCTTCCTTGGAGGAGAGAGAGTGCAACGTTTCATTTTAGCATTTTGGCGCTCACGAGGGAGATGAACTGCTTTTGCTGTTTGCAAGGCTAGGAAAGAGCAGATCCCCAGTCTTGCTGTTATCTGCAATGAATGCCAGGGCAAGTGAGGACCAGCAAGACAATTCCTGCCTAGCACCTTCCTTGGAGGAGAGAGAGTGCAACGTTACATTTTAGCATTTTGGCGCACACGAGCGAGACGAACTTCTTTGGCTGTTTGCAAGGCTAGGAAAGAGCAGAGCCCCAGTCTTGCTGTTTATCTGCAATGACTGCTAGGGCAAGTGAGGACCAGCAACACAATTCCTGCCTAGCACCTTCCTTGGAGGAGAGAGAGTGCAACGTTTCATTTTAACGTTTTGGCTCTCAAGAGGGAGACGAAATGCATTGGCTGTTTGCAAGGCTAGGAAAGAGCAGAGCCCCAGTCTTGCTGTTTATCTGCAATGACTGCCAGGGCAAGTGAGGACCAGCAAGACAATTCCTGCCTAGCACCTTCCTTGGAGGAGAGAGAGTGCAACGTTTCATTTTGCTTTTTGGAGTGCGAGAGTGAGAAAAAACAGAGTGCCTGTTTGCAAGCCTAGGAAAGAGCAGAGCCCCAGTCTTGCTGTTTATCTGCAATGTCTGCGAGGACAAGTGAGGACCAGCAAGAAAATTCCTGCCTAGCACCTTCCTTGGAGGAGAGAGAGTGCAATGTTTCATTTTGCTTTTTGGAGTGCGAGAGTGAGAAAAAGCAGAGTGCCTGTTTGCAAGGCTAGGAAAGAGCAGAGCCCCAGTCTTGCTGTTTATCTGCAATGACTGCCAGGGCAAGTGAGGACCTGCAAGACAATTCCTGCCTAGCACCTTCCTTAGAGGAGAGAGAGTGCAACGTTTCATTTTAGCATTTTTGAGTGCGATAGTGAGGAAAAGCAGAGTGCCTGTTTGCAAGGCTAGGAAAGAGCAGAGCCCCAGTCTTGCTGTTTAGCTGCAATGACTGCCAGGGCAAGTGAGGACCAGGAAGACAATTCCTGCCTAGCACCTTCCTTGGAGGAGAGAGAGTGCAACGTTTCATTTTAGCATTTTGGCGCACACGAAAGAGGCAAACTGCTTTGGCTGTTTGCAAGGCTAGGAAAGAGCAGAGCCCCAGTCTTGCTGTTTATCTGCAATGACTGCCAGGGCAAGTGAGGACCAGCAAGACAATTCCTGCCTAGCACCTTCCTTGGAGGAGAGAGAGTGCAACGTTTCATTTTGCTTTTTGGAGTGCGAGAGTGAGAAAAAGCAGAGTGCATGTTTGCAAGGCTAGGAAAGAGCAGAGCCCGAGTCTTGCTGTTTATCTGCAATGTCTGCGAGGACAAGTGAGGACCAGCAAGACAATTCCTGCCTAGCACCTTCCTTGGAGGAGAGAGAGTGCAACGTTTCAATTTAGCATTTTGGCGCTCACGAGCGAGACAAACTGCTTTGGCTGTTTGCAAGGCTAGGAAAGAGCAGAGCCCGAGTCTTGCTGTTTATCTGCAATGTCTGCGAGGACAAGTGAGGACCAGCAAGAAAATTCCTGCCTAGCACCTTCCTTGGAGGAGAGAGAGTGCAACGTTTCAATTTAGCATTTTGGCGCTCACGAGCGAGACAAACTGCTTTTGCTGTTTGTTAGGCTAGGAAAGAGCAGAGCCCCAGTCTTGCTGTTTATCTGCAAGGACTGCCAGGGCAAGTGAGGACCAGCAACACAATTCCTGCCTAGCACCTTCCTTGGAGGAGAGAGAGTGCAACGTTTCATTTTAGCATTTTGGCGCTCACGAGGGAGACAAACTGCTTTGGCTGTTTGCAAGGCTAGGAAAGAGCAGAGCCCCAGTCTTGCTGGTTATCTGCAATGACTGCCAGGGCAAGTTAGGACCAGCAACACAATTCCTGCCTAGCACCTTCCTTGGAGGAGAGAGAATGCAACGTTTCATTTTAGCATTTTGGTGCTCAGGAGGGAGACGAACTGCATTGGCTGTTTGCAAGGCTAGGAAAGAGCAGAGCCCCAGTCTTGCTGGTTATCTGCAATGACTGCCAGGGCAAGTTAGGACCAGCAACACAATTCCTGCCTAGCACCTTCCTTGGAGGAGAGAGAATGCAACGTTTCATTTTAGCATTTTGGTGCTCAGGAGGGAGACGAACTGCATTGGCTGTTTGCAAGGCTAGGAAAGAGCAGAGCCCCAGGCTTGCTGTTTATCTGCAATGACTGCTAGGGCAAGTGAGGACCAGCAAGACAATTCCTGCCTAGCACCTTCCTAGGAGGAGAGAGAGTGCAACGTTTCATTTTAGCATTTTGGCGCTCACGAGGGAGACAATCTACTTTGGCTGTTTGCAAGGCTAGGAAAGAGCAGAGCCCGAGTCTTGCTGTTTATCTGCAATGACTGCCAGGGCAAGTGAGGACCAGCAAGACAATTGCTGCCTAGCACCTTCCTTGGAGGAGAGAGAGTGCAACGTTTCATTTTAGCATTTTGGCGCTCACGAGCGAGACAAACTGGTTTGGCTGTTTGCAAGGCTAGGACAGAGCAGAGCCCCAGTCTTGCTCTTTATCTGCAATGACTGCCAGGGCAAGTGAGGACCAGCAACACAATTCCTGCCTAGCACCTTCCTTGGAGGAGAGAGAGTGCAACGTTTCATTTTAGCGTTTTGGCTCTCACGAGGGAGACGAAATGCATTGGCTGTTTGCAAGGCTAGGAAAGAGCAGAGCCCCAGTCTTCCTCTTTATCTGCAATGACTGCCAGGGCAAGTGAGGACCAGCAAGACAATTCCTGCCTAGCACCTTCCTTGGAGGAGAGAGAGTGCAACGTTTCATTTTAGCGTTTTGGCGCTCACGAGGGAGACGAAATGCATTGGCTGTTTGCAAGGCTAGGAAAGAGCAGAGCCCGAGTCTTGCTGTTTATCTGCAATGACTGCTAGGGCAAGTGAGGACCAGCAAGACAATTCCTGCCTAGCACCTTCCTTGGAGGAGAGAGAGTGCAACGTTTCATTTTGCTTTTTGGAGTGCGAGAGTGAGAAAAAACAGAGTGCCTGTTTGCAAGCCTAGGAAAGAGCAGAGCCCCAGTCTTGCTGTTTATCAGCAAGGACTGCCAGGGCAAGTGAGGACCAGCAAGACAATTCCTGCCTAGCACCTTCCTTGGAGGAGAGAGAGTGCAACGTTTCATTTTAGCATTTTGGCGCTCACGAGGGAGACAAACTGCTTTGGCTGTTTGCAAGGCTACGAAAGAGCAGAGCCCGAGTCTTGCTGTTTATCTGCAATGACTGCCAGGGCAAGTGAGGACCTGCAAGACAATTCCTGCCTAGCACCTTCCTTAGAGGAGAGAGAGTGCAACGTTTCATTTTAGCATTTTTGAGTGCGAGAGTGAGAAAAAGCAGAGTGCCTGTTTGCAAGGCTAGGAAAGAGCAGAGCCCCAGTCTTGCTGTTTAGCTGCAATGACTGCCAGGGCAAGTGAGGACCAGGAAGACAATTCCTGCCTAGCACCTTCCTTGGAGGAGAGAGGGTGCAACGTTTCATTTTAGCATTTTGGCGCACAGGAGGGAGACAAACTGCTTTGGCTGTTTGCAAGGCTAGGAAAGAGCAGAGCCCCAGTCTTGCTGTTTATCTGCAATGACTGCCAGGGCAAGTGAGGACCAGCAAGACAATTCCTGCCTAGCACCTTCCTCGGAGGAGAGAGAGTGCAACGTTTCATTTTAGCATTTTGGCGCTCACGAGGGAGACAAACTGCTTTGGCTCTTTGCAAGGCTAGGAAAGAGCAGAGCCCGAGTCTTGCTGTTTATCTGCAATGTCTGCGAGGACAAGTGAGGACCAGCAAGACAATTCCTGCCTAGCACCTTCCTTGGAAGAGAGAGATTGCAACGTTTCAATTTAGCATTTTGGCGCTCACGAGCGAGACAAACTGCTTTTGCTGTTTGTTAGGCTAGGAAAGAGCAGAGCCCCAGTCTTGCTGTTTATCTGCAAGGACTGCCAGGGCAAGTTAGGACCAGCAACACAATTCCTGCCTAGCACCTTCCTTGGAGGAGAGAGAATGCAACGTTTCATTTTAGCATTTTGGTGCTCAGGAGGGAGACGAACTGCATTGGCTGTTTGCAAGGCTAGGAAAGAGCAGAGCCCCAGTCTTGCTGTTTATCTGCAATGACTGCCAGGGCAATTGAGGACCAGCAAGACAATTCCTGCCTAGCACCTACCTAGGAGGAGAGAGAGTGCAACGTTTCATTTTAGCATTTTGGCGCTCACGAGGGAGACAAACTGTTTTTGCTGTTTGCAAGGCTAGGAAAGAGCAGAGCCCTACTCTTGCTGTTTATCTTCAAAGACTGCCAGGGCAAGTGAGGACCAGCAAGACAATTCCTGCCTAGCACCTTCCTAGGAGGAGAGAGTGCAACGTTTCATTTTAGCATTTTGGCGCTCACGAGGGAGATGAACTGCATTGGCTGTTTGCAAGGCTAGGAAAGAGCAGAGCCCCAGTCTTGCTGGTTATCTGCAATGAATGCCAGGGCAAGTGAGGACCAGCAAGACAATTCCTGCCTAGCACCTTCCTTGGAGGAGAGAGAGTGCAACGTTTCATTTTAGCATTTTGGCGCTCACGAGCGAGACAAACTGGTTTGGCTGTTTGCAAGGCTAGGACAGAGCAGAGCCCCAGTCTTGCTGTTTCTCTGCAATGACTGCCAGGGCAAGTGAGGACCAGCAACACAATTCCTGCCTAGCACCTTCCTTGGAGGAGAGAGAGTGCAACGTTTCATTTTGCTTTTTGGAGTGCGAGAGTGAGAAAAAGCAGAGTGCCTGTTTGCAAGGCTAGGAAAGAGCAGAGCCCGAGTCTTGCTGTTTATCTGCAATGACTGCCAGGGCAAGTGAGGACCAGCAAGACAATTCCTGCCTAGCACCTTCCTTTGAAGAGAGAGAGTGCAACGTTTCATTTTAGCATTTTTGCGCTCAGGAGGGAGACAAACTGCTTTGGCTGTTTGCAAGGCTACGAAAGAGCAGAGCCCGAGTCTTGCTGTTTATCTGCAATGACTGCCAGGGCAAGTGAGGACCTGCAAGACAATTCCTGCCTAGCACCTTCCTTAGAGGAGAGAGAGTGCAACGTTTCATTTTAGCATTTTTGAGTGCGAGAGTGAGAAAAAGCAGAGTGCCTGTTTGCAAGGCTAGGAAAGAGCAGAGCCCCAGTCTTGCTGTTTAGCTGCAATGACTGCCAGGGCAAGTGAGGACCAGCAAGACAATTCCTGCCTAGCACCTTCCTTGGAGGAGAGAGAGTGCAACGTTTCATTTTGCTTTTTGGAGTGCGAGAGTGAGAAAAAGCAGAGTGCATGTTTGCAAGGCTAGGAAAGAGCAGAGCCCGAGTCTTGCTGTTTATCTGCAATGTCTGCGAGGACAAGTGAGGACCAGCAAGACAATTCCTGCCTAGCACCTTCCTTGGAGGAGAGAGAGTGCAACGTTTCATTTTAGCATTTTGGCGCTCACGAGGGAGACAAACTGCTTTGGCTGTTTGCAATGCTAGGAAAGAGCAGAGCCCCAGTCTTGCTGTTTATCTGCAATGACTGCCAGGGCAAGTGAGGACCAGCAACACAATTCCTGCCTAGCACCTTCCTTAGAGGAGAGAGAATGCAACGTTTCATTTTAGCATTTTGGTGCTCAGGAGGGAGACGAACTGCATTGGCTGTTTGCAAGGCTAGGAAAGAGCAGAGCCCCAGTCTTGCTGTTTATCTGCAATGACTGCCAGGGGAATTGAGGACCAGCAAGACAATTCCTGCCTAGCACCTACCTAGGAGGAGAGAGAGTGCAACGTTTCATTTTAGCATTTTGGCGCTCACTAGGGAGACAAACTGTTTTTGCTGTTTGCAAGGCTAGGAAAGAGCAGAGCCCTACTCTTGCTGTTTATCTTCAAAGACTGCCAGGACAAGTGAGGACCAGCAAGACAATTCCTGCCTAGCACCTTCCTAGGAGGAGAGAGTGCAACGTTTCATTTTAGCATTTTGGCGCTCACGAGGGAGATGAACTGCATTGGCTGTTTGCAAGGCTAGGAAAGAGCAGAGCCCCAGTCTTGCTGGTTATCTGCAATGAATGCCAGGGCAAGTGAGGACCAGCAAGACAATTCCTGCCTAGCACCTTCCTTGGAGGAGAGAGAGTGCAACGTTTCATTTTAGCATTTTGGCGCTCACGAGCGAGACAAACTGGTTTGGCTGTTTGCAAGGCTAGGACAGAGCAGAGCCCCAGTCTTGCTCTTTATCTGCAATGACTGCCAGGGCAAGTGAGGACCAGCAACACAATTCCTGCCTAGCACCTTCCTTGGAGGAGAGAGAGTGCAACGTTTCATTTTAGCGTTTTGGCTCTCACGAGGGAGACGAAATGCATTGGCTGTTTGCAAGGCTAGGAAAGAGCAGAGCCCGAGTCTTGCTGTTTATCTGCAATGTCTGCGAGGACAAGTGAGGACCAGCAAGAAAATTCCTGCCTAGCACCTTCCTTGGAGGAGAGAGAGTGCAACGTTTCATTTTGCTTTTTGGAGTGCGAGAGTGAGAAAAAGCAGAGTGCCTGTTTGCAAGGCTAGGAAAGAGCAGAGCCCGAGTCTTGCTGTTCATCTGCAATGACTGCCAGGGCAAGTGAGGACCAGCAAGACAATTCCTGCCTAGCGCCTTCCTTGGAAGAGAGAGAGTGCAACGTTTCATTTTAGCATTTTGGCGCTCACGAGGGAGACAAACTGCTTTGGCTGTTTGCAAGGCTACGAAAGAGCAGAGCCCGAGTCTTGCTGTTTATCTGCAATGACTGCCAGGGCAAGTGAGGACCTGCAAGACAATTCCTGCCTAGCACCTTCCTTAGAGGAGAGAGAGTGCAACGTTTCATTTTAGCATTTTTGAGTGCGAGAGTGAGAAAAAGCAGAGTGCCTGTTTGCAAGGCTAGGAAAGAGCAGAGCCCCAGTCTTGCTGTTTAGCTGCAATGACTGCCAGGGCAAGTGAGGACCAGGAAGACAATTCCTGCCTAGCACCTTCCTTGGAGGAGAGAGAGTGCAACGTTTCATTTTAGCATTTTGGCACTCACGAGGGAGACAAACTGCTTTGGCTGTTTGCAAGGCTAGGAAAGAGCAGAGCCCCAGTCTTGCTCTTTATCTGCAATGACTGCCAGGGCAAGTGAGGACCAGCAAGACAATTCCTGCCTAGCACCTTCCTTGGAGGAGAGAGAGTGCAACGTTTCATTTTAGCATTTTGGCGCTCACGAGGGAGACGAAATGCATTGGCTGTTTGCAAGGCTAGGAAAGAGCAGAGCCCGAGTCTTGCTGTTTATCTGCAATGTCTGCGAGGACAAGTGAGGACCAGCAAGAAAATTCCTGCCTAGCACCTTCCTTAGAGGAGAGAGAGTGCAACGTTTCATTTTAGCATTTTTGAGTGCGAGAGTGAGAAAAAGCAGAGTGCCTGTTTGCAAGGCTAGGAAAGAGCAGAGCCCCAGTCTTGCTGTTTAGCTGCAATGACTGCCAGGGCAAGTAAGGACCAGGAAGACAATTCCTGCCTAGCACCTTCCTAGGAGGAGAGAGTGCAACGTTTCATTTTAGCATTTTGGCGCTCACGAGCGAGACAAACTGCTTTGGCTGTTTGCAAGGCTAGGAAAGACAGAGCCCCAGTCTTGCTGGTTATCTGCAATGAATGCCAGGGCAAGTGAGGACCAGCAAGACAATTCCTGCCTAGCACCTTTCTTTGGAGGAGAGAGAGTGCAACGTTTCATTTTAGCATTTTGGCGCTCACGAGCGAGACAAACTGGTTTGGCTGTTTGCAAGGCTAGGACAGAGCAGAGCCCCAGTCTTGCTCTTTATCTGCAATGACTGCCAGGGCAAGTGAGGACCAGCAACACAATTCCTGCCTAGCACCTTCCTTGGAGGAGAGAGAGTGCAACGTTTCATTTTAGCGTTTTGGCTCTCACGAGGGAGACGAAATGCATTGGCTGTTTGCAAGGCTAGGAAAGAGCAGAGCCCCAGTCTTGCTCTTTATCTGCAATGACTGCCAGGGCAAGTGAGGACCAGCAAGACAATTCCTGCCTAGCACCTTCCTTGGAGGAGAGAGAGTGCAACGTTTCATTTTAGCATTTTGGCGCTCACGAGGGAGACGAAATGCATTGGCTGTTTGCAAGGCTAGGAAAGAGCAGAGCCCCAGTCTTGCTGTTTATCTGCAATGACTGCCAGGGCAAGTGAGGACCTGCAAGACAATTCCTGCCTAGCACCTTCCTTAGAGGAGAGAGAGTGCAACGTTTCATTTTAGCATTTTTGAGTGCGAGAGTGAGAAAAGGCAGAGTGCCTGTTTGCAAGGCTAGGAAAGAGCAGAGCCCCAGTCTTGCTGTTTATCTGCAATGACTGCCAGGGCAAGTGAGGTCCAGCAAGACAATTCCTGCCTAGCACCTTCCTTGGAGGAGAGAGAGTGCAACGTTTCATTTTAGCGTTTTGGCGCTCACGAGGGAGACGAAATGCATTGGCTGTTTGCAAGGCTAGGAAAGAGCAGAGCCCCAGTCTTGCTGTTTATCTGCAATGACTGCCAGGGCAAGTGAGGACCAGCAAGACAATTCCTGCCTAGCACCTTCCTTGGAGGAGAGAGAGTGCAACGTTTCATTTTGCTTTTTGGAGTGCGAGAGTGAGAAAAAGCAGAGTGCATGTTTGCAAGGCTAGGAAAGAGCAGAGCCCGAGTCTTGCTGTTTATCTGCAATGTCTGCGAGGACAAGTGAGGACCAGCAAGACAATTCCTGCCTAGCACCTTCCTTGGAGGAGAGAGAGTGCAACGTTTCATTTTAGCATTTTGGCGCTCACGAGGGAGACAAACTGCTTTGGCTGTTTGCAATGCTAGGAAAGAGCAGAGCCCCAGTCTTGCTGTTTATCTGCAATGACTGCCAGGGCAAGTGAGGACCAGCAACACAATTCCTCCCTAGCACTTTCCTTAGAGGAGAGAGAATGCAATGTTTCATTTTAGCATTCTGGTGCTCAGGAGGGAGACGAACTGCATTGGCTGTTTGCAAGGCTAGGAAAGAGCAGAGCCCCAGTCTTGCTGTTTATCTGCAATGACTGCCAGGGCAATTGAGGACCAGCAAGACAATTCCTGCCTAGCACCTACCTAGGAGGAGAGAGAGTGCAACGTTTCATTTTAGCATTTTGGCGCTCACGAGGGAGACAAACTGTTTTTGCTGTTTGCAAGGCTAGGAAAGAGCAGAGCCCTACTCTTGCTGTTTATCTTCAAAGACTGCCAGGGCAAGTGAGGACCAGCAAGACAATTCCTGCCTAGCACCTTCCTAGGAGGAGAGAGTGCAACGTTTCATTTTAGCATTTTGGCGCTCACGAGGGAGATGAACTGCATTGGCTGTTTGCAAGGCTAGGAAAGAGCAGAGCCCCAGTCTTGCTGGTTATCTGCAATGAATGCCAGGGCAAGTGAGGACCAGCAAGACAATTCCTGCCTAGCACCTTCCTTGGAGGAGAGAGAGTGCAACGTTTCATTTTAGCATTTTGGCGCTCACGAGCGAGACAAACTGGTTTGGCTGTTTGCAAGGCTAGGACAGAGCAGAGCCCCAGTCTTGCTCTTTATCTGCAATGACTGCCAGGGCAAGTGAGGACCAGCAACACAATTCCTGCCTAGCACCTTCCTTGGAGGAGAGAGAGTGCAACGTTTCATTTTAGCGTTTTGGCTCTCACGGGGCAGACGAAATGCATTGGCTGTTTGCAAGGCTAGGAAAGAGCAGAGCCCGAGTCTTGCTGTTTATCTGCAATGTCTGCGAGGACAAGTGAGGACCAGCAAGAAAATTCCTGCCTAGCACCTTCCTTAGAGGAGAGAGAGTGCAACGTTTCATTTTAGCATTTTACGCTCACGAGGGAGATGAACTGCATTAGCTGTTTGCAAGGCTAGGAAAGAGCAGAGCCCGAGTCTTGCTGTTCATCTGCAATGACTGCCAGGGCAAGTGAGGACCAGCAAGACAATTCCTGCCTAGCGCCTTCCTTGGAAGAGAGAGAGTGCAACGTTTCATTTTAGCATTTTGCGCTCACGAGGGAGACAAACTGCTTTGGCTGTTTGCAAGGCTACGAAAGAGCAGAGCCCGAGTCTTGCTGTTTATCTGCAATGACTGCCAGGGCAAGTGAGGACCTGCAAGACAATTCCTGCCTAGCACCTTCCTTAGAGGAGAGAGAGTGCAACGTTTCATTTTAGCATTTTTGAGTGCGAGAGTGAGAAAAAGCAGAGTGCCTGTTTGCAAGGCTAGGAAAGAGCAGAGCCCCAGTCTTGCTGTTTAGCTGCAATGACTGCCAGGGCAAGTGAGGACCAGGAAGACAATTCCTGCCTAGCACCTTCCTTGGAGGAGAGAGAGTGCAACGTTTCATTTTAGCATTTTGGCACTCACGAGGGAGACAAACTGCTTTGGCTGTTTGCAAGGCTAGGAAAGAGCAGAGCCCCAGTCTTGCTCTTTATCTGCAATGACTGCCAGGGCAAGTGAGGACCAGCAAGACAATTCCTGCCTAGCACCTTCCTTGGAGGAGAGAGAGTGCAACGTTTCATTTTAGCATTTTGGCGCTCACGAGGGAGACGAAATGCATTGGCTGTTTGCAAGGCTAGGAAAGAGCAGAGCCCCAGTCTTGCTGTTTATCTGCAATGACTGCCAGGGCAAGTGAGGACCTGCAAGACAATTCCTGCCTAGCACCTTCCTTAGAGGAGAGAGAGTGCAACGTTTCATTTTAGCATTTTTGAGTGCGAGAGTGAGAAAAGGCAGAGTGCCTGTTTGCAAGGCTAGGAAAGAGCAGAGCCCCAGTCTTGCTGTTTATCTGCAATGACTGCCAGGGCAAGTGAGGTCCAGCAAGACAATTCCTGCCTAGCACCTTCCTTGGAGGAGAGAGAGTGCAACGTTTCATTTTAGCGTTTTGGCGCTCACGAGGGAGACGAAATGCATTGGCTGTTTGCAAGGCTAGGAAAGAGCAGAGCCCCAGTCTTGCTGTTTATCTGCAATGACTGCCAGGGCAAGTGAGGACCAGCAAGACAATTCCTGCCTAGCACCTTCCTTGGAGGAGAGAGAGTGCAACGTTTCATTTTGCTTTTTGGAGTGCGAGAGTGAGAAAAAGCAGAGTGCATGTTTGCAAGGCTAGGAAAGAGCAGAGCCCGAGTCTTGCTGTTTATCTGCAATGTCTGCGAGGACAAGTGAGGACCAGCAAGACAATTCCTGCCTAGCACCTTCCTTGGAGGAGAGAGAGTGCAACGTTTCATTTTAGCATTTTGGCGCTCACGAGGGAGACAAACTGCTTTGGCTGTTTGCAATGCTAGGAAAGAGCAGAGCCCCAGTCTTGCTGTTTATCTGCAATGACTGCCAGGGCAAGTGAGGACCAGCAACACAATTCCTCCCTAGCACTTTCCTTAGAGGAGAGAGAATGCAATGTTTCATTTTAGCATTCTGGTGCTCAGGAGGGAGACGAACTGCATTGGCTGTTTGCAAGGCTAGGAAAGAGCAGAGCCCCAGTCTTGCTGTTTATCTGCAATGACTGCCAGGGCAATTGAGGACCAGCAAGACAATTCCTGCCTAGCACCTACCTAGGAGGAGAGAGAGTGCAACGTTTCATTTTAGCATTTTGGCGCTCACGAGGGAGACAAACTGTTTTTGCTGTTTGCAAGGCTAGGAAAGAGCAGAGCCCTACTCTTGCTGTTTATCTTCAAAGACTGCCAGGGCAAGTGAGGACCAGCAAGACAATTCCTGCCTAGCACCTTCCTAGGAGGAGAGAGTGCAACGTTTCATTTTAGCATTTTGGCGCTCACGAGGGAGATGAACTGCATTGGCTGTTTGCAAGGCTAGGAAAGAGCAGAGCCCCAGTCTTGCTGGTTATCTGCAATGAATGCCAGGGCAAGTGAGGACCAGCAAGACAATTCCTGCCTAGCACCTTCCTTGGAGGAGAGAGAGTGCAACGTTTCATTTTAGCATTTTGGCGCTCACGAGCGAGACAAACTGGTTTGGCTGTTTGCAAGGCTAGGACAGAGCAGAGCCCCAGTCTTGCTCTTTATCTGCAATGACTGCCAGGGCAAGTGAGGACCAGCAACACAATTCCTGCCTAGCACCTTCCTTGGAGGAGAGAGAGTGCAACGTTTCATTTTAGCGTTTTGGCTCTCACGGGGCAGACGAAATGCATTGGCTGTTTGCAAGGCTAGGAAAGAGCAGAGCCCGAGTCTTGCTGTTTATCTGCAATGTCTGCGAGGACAAGTGAGGACCAGCAAGAAAATTCCTGCCTAGCACCTTCCTTGGAGGAGAGAGAGTGCAACGTTTCATTTTGCTTTTTGGAGTGCGAGAGTGAGAAAAAGCAGAGTGCCTGTTTGCAAGGCTAGGAAAGAGCAGAGCCCGAGTCTTGCTGTTCATCTGCAATGACTGCCAGGGCAAGTGAGGACCAGCAAGACAATTCCTGCCTAGCGCCTTCCTTGGAAGAGAGAGAGTGCAACGTTTCATTTTAGCATTTTGGCGCTCACGAGGGAGACAAACTGCTTTGGCTGTTTGCAAGGCTACGAAAGAGCACAGCCCGAGTCTTGCTGTTTATCTGCAATGACTGCCAGGGCAAGTGAGGACCTGCAAGACAATTCCTGCCTAGCACCTTCCTTAGAGGAGAGAGAGTGCAACGTTTCATTTTAGCATTTTTGAGTGCGAGAGTGAGAAAAAGCAGAGTGCCTGTTTGCAAGGCTAGGAAAGAGCAGAGCCCCAGTCTTGCTGTTTAGCTGCAATGACTGCCAGGGCAAGTGAGGACCAGGAAGACAATTCCTGCCTAGCACCTTCCTTGGAGGAGAGAGAGTGCAACGTTTCATTTTAGCATTTTGGCACTCACGAGGGAGACAAACTGCTTTGGCTGTTTGCAAGGCTAGGAAAGAGCAGAGCCCCAGTATTGCTCTTTATCTGCAATGACTGCCAGGGCAAGTGAGGACCAGCAAGACAATTCCTGCCTAGCACCTTCCTTGGAGGAGAGAGAGTGCAACGTTTCATTTTAGCATTTTGGCGCTCACGAGGGAGACGAAATGCATTGGCTGTTTGCAAGGCTAGGAAAGAGCAGAGCCCGAGTCTTGCTGTTTATCTGCAATGTCTGCGAGGACAAGTGAGGACCAGGAAGAAAATTCCTGCCTAGCACCTTCCTTGGAGGAGAGAGAGTGCAACGTTTCATTTTAGCATTTTGGCGCTCACGAGGGAGACAAACTGCTTTGGCTGTTTGCAATGCTAGGAAAGAGCAGAGCCCCAGTCTTGCTGTTTATCTGCAATGACTGCCAGGGCAAGTGAGGACCAGCAACACAATTCCTGCCTAGCACCTTCCTTAGAGGAGAGAGAATGCAACGTTTCATTTTAGCATTTTGGTGCTCAGGAGGGAGACGAACTGCATTGGCTGTTTGCAAGGCTAGGAAAGAGCAGAGCCCCAGTCTTGCTGTTTATCTGCAATGACTGCCAGGGCAATTGAGGACCAGCAAGACAATTCCTGCCTAGCACCTACCTAGGAGGAGAGAGAGTGCAACGTTTCATTTTAGCATTTTGGCGCTCACGAGCGAGACAAACTGCTTTGGCTGTTTGCAAGGCTAGGAAAGAGCAGAGCCCGAGTCTTGCTGTTTATCTGCAATGTCTGCGAGGACAAGTGAGGACCAGCAAGAAAATTCCTGCCTAGCACCTTCCTTAGAGGAGAGAGAGTGCAACGTTTCATTTTAGCATTTTTGAGTGCGAGAGTGAGAAAAAGCAGAGTGCCTGTTTGCAAGGCTAGGAAAGAGCAGAGCCCCAGTCTTGCTGTTTAGCTGCAATGACTGCCAGGGCAAGTGAGGACCAGGAAGACAATTCCTGCCTAGCACCTTCCTAGGAGGAGAGAGTGCAACGTTTCATTTTAGCATTTTGGCGCTCACGAGGGAGATGAACTGCATTGGCTGTTTGCAAGGCTAGGAAAGAGCAGAGCCCCAGTCTTGCTGGTTATCTGCAATGAATGCCAGGGCAAGTGAGGACCAGCAAGACAATTCCTGCCTAGCACCTTCCTTGGAGGAGAGAGAGTGCAACGTTTCATTTTAGCATTTTGGCGCTCACGAGCGAGACAAACTGGTTTGGCTGTTTGCAAGGCTAGGACAGAGCAGAGCCCCAGTCTTGCTCTTTATCTGCAATGACTGCCAGGGCAAGTGAGGACCAGCAACACAATTCCTGCCTAGCACCTTCCTTGGAGGAGAGAGAGTGCAACGTTTCATTTTAGCGTTTTGGCTCTCACGAGGGAGACGAAATGCATTGGCTGTTTGCAAGGCTAGGAAAGAGCAGAGCCCCAGTCTTCCTCTTTATCTGCAATGACTGCCAGGGCAAGTGAGGACCAGCAAGACAATTCCTGCCTAGCACCTTCCTTGGAGGAGAGAGAGTGCAACGTTTCATTTTAGCATTTTGGCGCTCACGAGGGAGACGAAATGCATTGGCTGTTTGCAAGGCTAGGAAAGAGCAGAGCCCCAGTCTTGCTGTTTATCTGCAATGACTGCCAGGGCAAGTGAGGACCTGCAAGACAATTCCTGCCTAGCACCTTCCTTAGAGGAGAGAGAGTGCAACGTTTCATTTTAGCATTTTTGAGTGCGAGAGTGAGAAAAGGCAGAGTGCCTGTTTGCAAGGCTAGGAAAGAGCAGAGCCCCAGTCTTGCTGTTTAGCTGCAATGACTGCCAGGGCAAGTGAGGTCCAGCAAGACAATTCCTGCCTAGCACCTTCCTTGGAGGAGAGAGAGTGCAACGTTTCATTTTAGCGTTTTGGCGCTCACGAGGGAGACGAAATGCATTGGCTGTTTGCAAGGCTAGGAAAGAGCAGAGCCCCAGTCTTGCTGTTTATCTGCAATGACTGCCAGGGCAAGTGAGGACCAGCAAGACAATTCCTGCCTAGCACCTTCCTTGGAGGAGAGAGAGTGCAACGTTTCATTTTGCTTTTTGGAGTGCGAGAGTGAGAAAAAGCAGAGTGCATGTTTGCAAGGCTAGGAAAGAGCAGAGCCCGAGTCTTGCTGTTTATCTGCAATGTCTGCGAGGACAAGTGAGGACCAGCAAGACAATTCCTGCCTAGCACCTTCCTTGGAGGAGAGAGAGTGCAACGTTTCATTTTAGCATTTTGGCGCTCACGAGGGAGACAAACTGCTTTGGCTGTTTGCAATGCTAGGAAAGAGCAGAGCCCCAGTCTTGCTGTTTATCTGCAATGACTGCCAGGGCAAGTGAGGACCAGCAACACAATTCCTGCCTAGCACCTTCCTTAGAGGAGAGAGAATGCAACGTTTCATTTTAGCATTTTGGTGCTCAGGAGGGAGACGAACTGCATTGGCTGTTTGCAAGGCTAGGAAAGAGCAGAGCCCCAGTCTTGCTGTTTATCTGCAATGACTGCCAGGGCAATTGAGGACCAGCAAGACAATTCCTGCCTAGCACCTTCCTTGGAGGAGAGAGAGTGCAACGTTTCATTTTGCTTTTTGGAGTGCGAGAGTGAGAAAAAGCAGAGTGCATGTTTGCAAGGCTAGGAAAGAGCAGAGCCCGAGTCTTGCTGTTTATCTGCAATGTCTGCGAGGACAAGTGAGGACCAGCAAGACAATTCCTGCCTAGCACCTTCCTTGGAGGAGAGAGAGTGCAACGTTTCATTTTAGCATTTTGGCGCTCACGAGGGAGACAAACTGCTTTGGCTGTTTGCAATGCTAGGAAAGAGCAGAGCCCCAGTCTTGCTGTTTATCTGCAATGACTGCCAGGGCAAGTGAGGACCAGCAACACAATTCCTGCCTAGCACTTTCCTTAGAGGAGAGAGAATGCAACGTTTCATTTTAGCATTCTGGTGCTCAGGAGGGAGACGAACTGCATTGGCTGTTTGCAAGGCTAGGAAAGAGCAGAGCCCCAGTCTTGCTGTTTATCTGCAATGACTGCCAGGGCAATTGAGGACCAGCAAGACAATTCCTGCCTAGCACCTACCTAGGAGGAGAGAGAGTGCAACGTTTCATTTTAGCATTTTGGCGCTCACGAGGGAGACAAACTGTTTTTGCTGTTTGCAAGGCTAGGAAAGAGCAGAGCCCTACTCTTGCTGTTTATCTTCAAAGACTGCCAGGGCAAGTGAGGACCAGCAAGACAATTCCTGCCTAGCACCTTCCTAGGAGGAGAGAGTGCAACGTTTCATTTTAGCATTTTGGCGCTCACGAGGGAGATGAACTGCATTGGCTGTTTGCAAGGCTAGGAAAGAGCAGAGCCCCAGTCTTGCTGGTTATCTGCAATGAATGCCAGGGCAAGTGAGGACCAGCAAGACAATTCCTGCCTAGCACCTTCCTTGGAGGAGAGAGAGTGCAACGTTTCATTTTAGCGTTTTGGCTCTCACGAGGCAGACGAAATGCATTGGCTGTTTGCAAGGCTAGGAAAGAGCAGAGCCCGAGTCTTGCTGTTTATCTGCAATGTCTGCGAGGACAAGTGAGGACCAGCAAGAAAATTCCTGCCCAGCACCTTCCTTGGAGGAGAGAGAGTGCAACGTTTCATTTTGCTTTTTGGAGTGCGAGAGTGAGAAAAAGCAGAGTGCCTGTTTGCAAGGCTAGGAAAGAGCAGAGCCCGAGTCTTGCTGTTCATCTGCAATGACTGCCAGGGCAAGTGAGGACCAGCAAGACAATTCCTGCCTAGCGCCTTCCTTGGAAGAGAGAGAGTGCAACGTTTCATTTTAGCTTTTTGGCGCTCACGAGGGAGACAAACTGCTTTGGCTGTTTGCAGGGCTACGAAAGAGCACAGCCCGAGTCTTGCTGTTTATCTGCAATGACTGCCAGGGCAAGTGAGGACCTGCAAGACAATTCCTGCCTAGCACCTTCCTTAGAGGAGAGAGAGTGCAACGTTTCATTTTAGCATTTTTGAGTGCGAGAGTGAGAAAAAGCAGAGTGCCTGTTTGCAAGGCTAGGAAAGAGCAGAGCCCCAGTCTTGCTGTTTAGCTGCAATGACTGCCAGGGCAAGTGAGGACCAGGAAGACAATTCCTGCCTAGCACCTTCCTTGGAGGAGAGAGAGTGCAACGTTTCATTTTAGCATTTTGGCACTCACGAGGGAGACAAACTGCTTTGGCTGTTTGCAAGGCTAGGAAAGAGCAGAGCCCCAGTCTTGCTCTTTATCTGCAATGACTGCCAGGGCAAGTGAGGACCAGCAAGACAATTCCTGCCTAGCACCTTCCTTGGAGGAGAGAGAGTGCAACGTTTCATTTTAGCATTTTGGCGCTCACGAGGGAGACGAAATGCATTGGCTGTTTGCAAGGCTAGGAAAGAGCAGAGCCCGAGTCTTGCTGTTTATCTGCAATGTCTGCGAGGACAAGTGAGGACCAGCAAGAAAATTCCTGCCTAGCACCTTCCTTAGAGGAGAGAGAGTGCAACGTTTCATTTTAGCATTTTTGAGTGCGAGAGTGAGAAAAAGCAGAGTGCCTGTTTGCAAGGCTAGGAAAGAGCAGAGCCCCAGTCTTGCTGTTTAGCTGCAATGACTGCCAGGGCAAGTGAGGACCAGGAAGACAATTCCTGCCTAGCACCTTCCTAGGAGGAGAGAGTGCAACGTTTCATTTTAGCATTTTGGCGCTCACGAGGGAGATGAACTGCATTGGCTGTTTGCAAGGCTAGGAAAGAGCAGAGCCCCAGTCTTGCTGGTTATCTGCAATGAATGCCAGGGCAAGTGAGGACCAGCAAGACAATTCCTGCCTAGCACCTTCCTTGGAGGAGAGAGAGTGCAACGTTTCATTTTAGCATTTTGGCGCTCACGAGCGAGACAAACTGGTTTGGCTGTTTGCAAGGCTAGGACAGAGCAGAGCCCCAGTCTTGCTCTTTATCTGCAATGACTGCCAGGGCAAGTGAGGACCAGCAAGACAATTCCTGCCTAGCACCTTCCTTGGAGGAGAGAGAGTGCAACGTTTCATTTTAGCGTTTTGGCTCTCACGAGGGAGACGAAATGCATTGGCTGTTTGCAAGGCTAGGAAAGAGCAGAGCCCCAGTCTTGCTCTTTATCTGCAATGACTGCCAGGGCAAGTGAGGACCAGCAAGACAATTCCTGCCTAGCACCTTCCTTGGAGGAGAGAGAGTGCAACGTTTCATTTTAGCATTTTGGCGCTCACGAGGGAGACGAAATGCATTGGCTGTTTGCAAGGCTAGGAAAGAGCAGAGCCCCAGTCTTGCTGTTTATCTGCAATGACTGCCAGGGCAAGTGAGGACCTGCAAGACAATTCCTGCCTAGCACCTTCCTTAGAGGAGAGAGAGTGCAACGTTTCATTTTAGCATTTTTGAGTGCGAGAGTGAGAAAAGG
This sequence comes from Phaethon aethereus, assembly GCF_964289735.1. Classification (NCBI taxonomy): domain Eukaryota; kingdom Metazoa; phylum Chordata; class Aves; order Phaethontiformes; family Phaethontidae; genus Phaethon; species Phaethon aethereus. The sequence goes on along the minus strand of NW_028113926.1, from coordinate 219,071 downwards.
CAGAGTGCCTGTTTGCAAGGCTAGGAAAGAGCAGAGCCCCAGTCTTGCTGTTTAGCTGCAATGACTGCCAGGGCAAGTGAGGTCCAGCAAGACAATTCCTGCCTAGCACCTTCCTTGGAGGAGAGAGAGTGCAACGTTTCATTTTAGCGTTTTGGCGCTCACGAGGGAGACGAAATGCATTGGCTGTTTGCAAGGCTAGGAAAGAGCAGAGCCCCAGTCTTGCTGTTTATCTGCAATGACTGCCAGGGCAAGTGAGGACCAGCAAGACAATTCCTGCCTAGCACCTTCCTTGGAGGAGAGAGAGTTCAACGTTTCATTTTGCTTTTTGGAGTGCGAGAGTGAGAAAAAGCAGAGTGCATGTTTGCAAGGCTAGGAAAGAGCAGAGCCCGAGTCTTGCTGTTTATCTGCAATGTCTGCGAGGACAAGTGAGGACCAGCAAGACAATTCCTGCCTAGCACCTTCCTTGGAGGAGAGAGAGTGCAACGTTTCATTTTAGCATTTTGGCGCTCACGAGGGAGACAAACTGCTTTGGCTGTTTGCAATGCTAGGAAAGAGCAGAGCCCCAGTCTTGCTGTTTATCTGCAATGACTGCCAGGGCAAGTGAGGACCAGCAACACAATTCCTGCCTAGCACCTTCCTTAGAGGAGAGAGAATGCAACGTTTCATTTTAGCATTTTGGTGCTCAGGAGGGAGACGAACTGCATTGGCTGTTTGCAAGGCTAGGAAAGAGCAGAGCCCCAGTCTTGCTGTTTATCTGCAATGACTGCCAGGGCAATTGAGGACCAGCAAGACAATTCCTGCCTAGCACCTACCTAGGAGGAGAGAGAGTGCAACGTTTCATTTTAGCATTTTGGCGCTCACGAGGGAGACAAACTGTTTTTGCTGTTTGCAAGGCTAGGAAAGAGAAGAGCCCTACTCTTGCTGTTTATCTTCAAAGACTGCCAGGGCAAGTGAGGACCAGCAAGACAATTCCTGCATAGCACCTTCCTAGGAGGAGAGAGTGCAACGTTTCATTTTAGCATTTTACGCTCACGAGGGAGATGAACTGCATTGGCTGTTTGCAAGGCTAGGAAAGAGCAGAGCCCCAGTCTTGCTGTTTATCTGCAATGAATGCCAGGGCAAGTGAGGACCAGCAAGACAATTCCTGCCTAGCACCTTCCTTGGAGGAGAGAGAGGGCAACGTTTCATTTTAGCATTTTACGCTCACGAGGGAGATGAACTGCATTAGCTGTTTGCAAGGCTAGGAAAGAGCAGAGCCCGAGTCTTGCTGTTCATCTGCAATGACTGCCAGGGCAAGTGAGGACCAGCAAGACAATTCCTGCCTAGCGCCTTCCTTGGAAGAGAGAGAGTGCAACGTTTCATTTTAGCATTTTGCGCTCACGAGGGAGACAAACTGCTTTGGCTGTTTGCAAGGCTACGAAAGAGCAGAGCCCGAGTCTTGCTGTTTATCTGCAATGACTGCCAGGGCAAGTGAGGACCTGCAAGACAATTCCTGCCTAGCACCTTCCTTAGAGGAGAGAGAGTGCAACGTTTCATTTTAGCATTTTTGAGTGCGAGAGTGAGAAAAAGCAGAGTGCCTGTTTGCAAGGCTAGGAAAGAGCAGAGCCCCAGTCTTGCTGTTTAGCTGCAATGACTGCCAGGGCAAGTGAGGACCAGGAAGACAATTCCTGCCTAGCACCTTCCTTGGAGGAGAGAGAGTGCAACGTTTCATTTTAGCATTTTGGCACTCACGAGGGAGACAAACTGCTTTGGCTGTTTGCAAGGCTAGGAAAGAGCAGAGCCCCAGTCTTGCTCTTTATCTGCAATGACTGCCAGGGCAAGTGAGGACCAGCAAGACAATTCCTGCCTAGCACCTTCCTTGGAGGAGAGAGAGTGCAACGTTTCATTTTAGCATTTTGGCGCTCACGAGGGAGACGAAATGCATTGGCTGTTTGCAAGGCTAGGAAAGAGCAGAGCCCCAGTCTTGCTGTTTATCTGCAATGACTGCCAGGGCAAGTGAGGACCTGCAAGACAATTCCTGCCTAGCACCTTCCTTAGAGGAGAGAGAGTGCAACGTTTCATTTTAGCATTTTTGAGTGCGAGAGTGAGAAAAGGCAGAGTGCCTGTTTGCAAGGCTAGGAAAGAGCAGAGCCCCAGTCTTGCTGTTTATCTGCAATGACTGCCAGGGCAAGTGAGGTCCAGCAAGACAATTCCTGCCTAGCACCTTCCTTGGAGGAGAGAGAGTGCAACGTTTCATTTTAGCGTTTTGGCGCTCACGAGGGAGACGAAATGCATTGGCTGTTTGCAAGGCTAGGAAAGAGCAGAGCCCCAGTCTTGCTGTTTATCTGCAATGACTGCCAGGGCAAGTGAGGACCAGCAAGACAATTCCTGCCTAGCACCTTCCTTGGAGGAGAGAGAGTGCAACGTTTCATTTTGCTTTTTGGAGTGCGAGAGTGAGAAAAAGCAGAGTGCATGTTTGCAAGGCTAGGAAAGAGCAGAGCCCGAGTCTTGCTGTTTATCTGCAATGTCTGCGAGGACAAGTGAGGACCAGCAAGACAATTCCTGCCTAGCACCTTCCTTGGAGGAGAGAGAGTGCAACGTTTCATTTTAGCATTTTGGCGCTCACGAGGGAGACAAACTGCTTTGGCTGTTTGCAATGCTAGGAAAGAGCAGAGCCCCAGTCTTGCTGTTTATCTGCAATGACTGCCAGGGCAAGTGAGGACCAGCAACACAATTCCTCCCTAGCACTTTCCTTAGAGGAGAGAGAATGCAATGTTTCATTTTAGCATTCTGGTGCTCAGGAGGGAGACGAACTGCATTGGCTGTTTGCAAGGCTAGGAAAGAGCAGAGCCCCAGTCTTGCTGTTTATCTGCAATGACTGCCAGGGCAATTGAGGACCAGCAAGACAATTCCTGCCTAGCACCTACCTAGGAGGAGAGAGAGTGCAACGTTTCATTTTAGCATTTTGGCGCTCACGAGGGAGACAAACTGTTTTTGCTGTTTGCAAGGCTAGGAAAGAGCAGAGCCCTACTCTTGCTGTTTATCTTCAAAGACTGCCAGGGCAAGTGAGGACCAGCAAGACAATTCCTGCCTAGCACCTTCCTAGGAGGAGAGAGTGCAACGTTTCATTTTAGCATTTTGGCGCTCACGAGGGAGATGAACTGCATTGGCTGTTTGCAAGGCTAGGAAAGAGCAGAGCCCCAGTCTTGCTGGTTATCTGCAATGAATGCCAGGGCAAGTGAGGACCAGCAAGACAATTCCTGCCTAGCACCTTCCTTGGAGGAGAGAGAGTGCAACGTTTCATTTTAGCATTTTGGCGCTCACGAGCGAGACAAACTGGTTTGGCTGTTTGCAAGGCTAGGACAGAGCAGAGCCCCAGTCTTGCTCTTTATCTGCAATGACTGCCAGGGCAAGTGAGGACCAGCAACACAATTCCTGCCTAGCACCTTCCTTGGAGGAGAGAGAGTGCAACGTTTCATTTTAGCGTTTTGGCTCTCACGGGGCAGACGAAATGCATTGGCTGTTTGCAAGGCTAGGAAAGAGCAGAGCCCGAGTCTTGCTGTTTATCTGCAATGTCTGCGAGGACAAGTGAGGACCAGCAAGAAAATTCCTGCCTAGCACCTTCCTTGGAGGAGAGAGAGTGCAACGTTTCATTTTGCTTTTTGGAGTGCGAGAGTGAGAAAAAGCAGAGTGCCTGTTTGCAAGGCTAGGAAAGAGCAGAGCCCGAGTCTTGCTGTTCATCTGCAATGACTGCCAGGGCAAGTGAGGACCAGCAAGACAATTCCTGCCTAGCGCCTTCCTTGGAAGAGAGAGAGTGCAACGTTTCATTTTAGCATTTTGGCGCTCACGAGGGAGACAAACTGCTTTGGCTGTTTGCAAGGCTACGAAAGAGCACAGCCCGAGTCTTGCTGTTTATCTGCAATGACTGCCAGGGCAAGTGAGGACCTGCAAGACAATTCCTGCCTAGCACCTTCCTTAGAGGAGAGAGAGTGCAACGTTTCATTTTAGCATTTTTGAGTGCGAGAGTGAGAAAAAGCAGAGTGCCTGTTTGCAAGGCTAGGAAAGAGCAGAGCCCCAGTCTTGCTGTTTAGCTGCAATGACTGCCAGGGCAAGTGAGGACCAGGAAGACAATTCCTGCCTAGCACCTTCCTTGGAGGAGAGAGAGTGCAACGTTTCATTTTAGCATTTTGGCACTCACGAGGGAGACAAACTGCTTTGGCTGTTTGCAAGGCTAGGAAAGAGCAGAGCCCCAGTATTGCTCTTTATCTGCAATGACTGCCAGGGCAAGTGAGGACCAGCAAGACAATTCCTGCCTAGCACCTTCCTTGGAGGAGAGAGAGTGCAACGTTTCATTTTAGCATTTTGGCGCTCACGAGGGAGACGAAATGCATTGGCTGTTTGCAAGGCTAGGAAAGAGCAGAGCCCGAGTCTTGCTGTTTATCTGCAATGTCTGCGAGGACAAGTGAGGACCAGGAAGAAAATTCCTGCCTAGCACCTTCCTTGGAGGAGAGAGAGTGCAACGTTTCATTTTAGCATTTTGGCGCTCACGAGGGAGACAAACTGCTTTGGCTGTTTGCAATGCTAGGAAAGAGCAGAGCCCCAGTCTTGCTGTTTATCTGCAATGACTGCCAGGGCAAGTGAGGACCAGCAACACAATTCCTGCCTAGCACCTTCCTTAGAGGAGAGAGAATGCAACGTTTCATTTTAGCATTTTGGTGCTCAGGAGGGAGACGAACTGCATTGGCTGTTTGCAAGGCTAGGAAAGAGCAGAGCCCCAGTCTTGCTGTTTATCTGCAATGACTGCCAGGGCAATTGAGGACCAGCAAGACAATTCCTGCCTAGCACCTACCTAGGAGGAGAGAGAGTGCAACGTTTCATTTTAGCATTTTGGCGCTCACGAGCGAGACAAACTGCTTTGGCTGTTTGCAAGGCTAGGAAAGAGCAGAGCCCGAGTCTTGCTGTTTATCTGCAATGTCTGCGAGGACAAGTGAGGACCAGCAAGAAAATTCCTGCCTAGCACCTTCCTTAGAGGAGAGAGAGTGCAACGTTTCATTTTAGCATTTTTGAGTGCGAGAGTGAGAAAAAGCAGAGTGCCTGTTTGCAAGGCTAGGAAAGAGCAGAGCCCCAGTCTTGCTGTTTAGCTGCAATGACTGCCAGGGCAAGTGAGGACCAGGAAGACAATTCCTGCCTAGCACCTTCCTAGGAGGAGAGAGTGCAACGTTTCATTTTAGCATTTTGGCGCTCACGAGGGAGATGAACTGCATTGGCTGTTTGCAAGGCTAGGAAAGAGCAGAGCCCCAGTCTTGCTGGTTATCTGCAATGAATGCCAGGGCAAGTGAGGACCAGCAAGACAATTCCTGCCTAGCACCTTCCTTGGAGGAGAGAGAGTGCAACGTTTCATTTTAGCATTTTGGCGCTCACGAGCGAGACAAACTGGTTTGGCTGTTTGCAAGGCTAGGACAGAGCAGAGCCCCAGTCTTGCTCTTTATCTGCAATGACTGCCAGGGCAAGTGAGGACCAGCAACACAATTCCTGCCTAGCACCTTCCTTGGAGGAGAGAGAGTGCAACGTTTCATTTTAGCGTTTTGGCTCTCACGAGGGAGACGAAATGCATTGGCTGTTTGCAAGGCTAGGAAAGAGCAGAGCCCCAGTCTTCCTCTTTATCTGCAATGACTGCCAGGGCAAGTGAGGACCAGCAAGACAATTCCTGCCTAGCACCTTCCTTGGAGGAGAGAGAGTGCAACGTTTCATTTTAGCATTTTGGCGCTCACGAGGGAGACGAAATGCATTGGCTGTTTGCAAGGCTAGGAAAGAGCAGAGCCCCAGTCTTGCTGTTTATCTGCAATGACTGCCAGGGCAAGTGAGGACCTGCAAGACAATTCCTGCCTAGCACCTTCCTTAGAGGAGAGAGAGTGCAACGTTTCATTTTAGCATTTTTGAGTGCGAGAGTGAGAAAAGGCAGAGTGCCTGTTTGCAAGGCTAGGAAAGAGCAGAGCCCCAGTCTTGCTGTTTAGCTGCAATGACTGCCAGGGCAAGTGAGGTCCAGCAAGACAATTCCTGCCTAGCACCTTCCTTGGAGGAGAGAGAGTGCAACGTTTCATTTTAGCGTTTTGGCGCTCACGAGGGAGACGAAATGCATTGGCTGTTTGCAAGGCTAGGAAAGAGCAGAGCCCCAGTCTTGCTGTTTATCTGCAATGACTGCCAGGGCAAGTGAGGACCAGCAAGACAATTCCTGCCTAGCACCTTCCTTGGAGGAGAGAGAGTGCAACGTTTCATTTTGCTTTTTGGAGTGCGAGAGTGAGAAAAAGCAGAGTGCATGTTTGCAAGGCTAGGAAAGAGCAGAGCCCGAGTCTTGCTGTTTATCTGCAATGTCTGCGAGGACAAGTGAGGACCAGCAAGACAATTCCTGCCTAGCACCTTCCTTGGAGGAGAGAGAGTGCAACGTTTCATTTTAGCATTTTGGCGCTCACGAGGGAGACAAACTGCTTTGGCTGTTTGCAATGCTAGGAAAGAGCAGAGCCCCAGTCTTGCTGTTTATCTGCAATGACTGCCAGGGCAAGTGAGGACCAGCAACACAATTCCTGCCTAGCACCTTCCTTAGAGGAGAGAGAATGCAACGTTTCATTTTAGCATTTTGGTGCTCAGGAGGGAGACGAACTGCATTGGCTGTTTGCAAGGCTAGGAAAGAGCAGAGCCCCAGTCTTGCTGTTTATCTGCAATGACTGCCAGGGCAATTGAGGACCAGCAAGACAATTCCTGCCTAGCACCTTCCTTGGAGGAGAGAGAGTGCAACGTTTCATTTTGCTTTTTGGAGTGCGAGAGTGAGAAAAAGCAGAGTGCATGTTTGCAAGGCTAGGAAAGAGCAGAGCCCGAGTCTTGCTGTTTATCTGCAATGTCTGCGAGGACAAGTGAGGACCAGCAAGACAATTCCTGCCTAGCACCTTCCTTGGAGGAGAGAGAGTGCAACGTTTCATTTTAGCATTTTGGCGCTCACGAGGGAGACAAACTGCTTTGGCTGTTTGCAATGCTAGGAAAGAGCAGAGCCCCAGTCTTGCTGTTTATCTGCAATGACTGCCAGGGCAAGTGAGGACCAGCAACACAATTCCTGCCTAGCACTTTCCTTAGAGGAGAGAGAATGCAACGTTTCATTTTAGCATTCTGGTGCTCAGGAGGGAGACGAACTGCATTGGCTGTTTGCAAGGCTAGGAAAGAGCAGAGCCCCAGTCTTGCTGTTTATCTGCAATGACTGCCAGGGCAATTGAGGACCAGCAAGACAATTCCTGCCTAGCACCTACCTAGGAGGAGAGAGAGTGCAACGTTTCATTTTAGCATTTTGGCGCTCACGAGGGAGACAAACTGTTTTTGCTGTTTGCAAGGCTAGGAAAGAGCAGAGCCCTACTCTTGCTGTTTATCTTCAAAGACTGCCAGGGCAAGTGAGGACCAGCAAGACAATTCCTGCCTAGCACCTTCCTAGGAGGAGAGAGTGCAACGTTTCATTTTAGCATTTTGGCGCTCACGAGGGAGATGAACTGCATTGGCTGTTTGCAAGGCTAGGAAAGAGCAGAGCCCCAGTCTTGCTGGTTATCTGCAATGAATGCCAGGGCAAGTGAGGACCAGCAAGACAATTCCTGCCTAGCACCTTCCTTGGAGGAGAGAGAGTGCAACGTTTCATTTTAGCGTTTTGGCTCTCACGAGGCAGACGAAATGCATTGGCTGTTTGCAAGGCTAGGAAAGAGCAGAGCCCGAGTCTTGCTGTTTATCTGCAATGTCTGCGAGGACAAGTGAGGACCAGCAAGAAAATTCCTGCCCAGCACCTTCCTTGGAGGAGAGAGAGTGCAACGTTTCATTTTGCTTTTTGGAGTGCGAGAGTGAGAAAAAGCAGAGTGCCTGTTTGCAAGGCTAGGAAAGAGCAGAGCCCGAGTCTTGCTGTTCATCTGCAATGACTGCCAGGGCAAGTGAGGACCAGCAAGACAATTCCTGCCTAGCGCCTTCCTTGGAAGAGAGAGAGTGCAACGTTTCATTTTAGCTTTTTGGCGCTCACGAGGGAGACAAACTGCTTTGGCTGTTTGCAGGGCTACGAAAGAGCACAGCCCGAGTCTTGCTGTTTATCTGCAATGACTGCCAGGGCAAGTGAGGACCTGCAAGACAATTCCTGCCTAGCACCTTCCTTAGAGGAGAGAGAGTGCAACGTTTCATTTTAGCATTTTTGAGTGCGAGAGTGAGAAAAAGCAGAGTGCCTGTTTGCAAGGCTAGGAAAGAGCAGAGCCCCAGTCTTGCTGTTTAGCTGCAATGACTGCCAGGGCAAGTGAGGACCAGGAAGACAATTCCTGCCTAGCACCTTCCTTGGAGGAGAGAGAGTGCAACGTTTCATTTTAGCATTTTGGCACTCACGAGGGAGACAAACTGCTTTGGCTGTTTGCAAGGCTAGGAAAGAGCAGAGCCCCAGTCTTGCTCTTTATCTGCAATGACTGCCAGGGCAAGTGAGGACCAGCAAGACAATTCCTGCCTAGCACCTTCCTTGGAGGAGAGAGAGTGCAACGTTTCATTTTAGCATTTTGGCGCTCACGAGGGAGACGAAATGCATTGGCTGTTTGCAAGGCTAGGAAAGAGCAGAGCCCGAGTCTTGCTGTTTATCTGCAATGTCTGCGAGGACAAGTGAGGACCAGCAAGAAAATTCCTGCCTAGCACCTTCCTTAGAGGAGAGAGAGTGCAACGTTTCATTTTAGCATTTTTGAGTGCGAGAGTGAGAAAAAGCAGAGTGCCTGTTTGCAAGGCTAGGAAAGAGCAGAGCCCCAGTCTTGCTGTTTAGCTGCAATGACTGCCAGGGCAAGTGAGGACCAGGAAGACAATTCCTGCCTAGCACCTTCCTAGGAGGAGAGAGTGCAACGTTTCATTTTAGCATTTTGGCGCTCACGAGGGAGATGAACTGCATTGGCTGTTTGCAAGGCTAGGAAAGAGCAGAGCCCCAGTCTTGCTGGTTATCTGCAATGAATGCCAGGGCAAGTGAGGACCAGCAAGACAATTCCTGCCTAGCACCTTCCTTGGAGGAGAGAGAGTGCAACGTTTCATTTTAGCATTTTGGCGCTCACGAGCGAGACAAACTGGTTTGGCTGTTTGCAAGGCTAGGACAGAGCAGAGCCCCAGTCTTGCTCTTTATCTGCAATGACTGCCAGGGCAAGTGAGGACCAGCAAGACAATTCCTGCCTAGCACCTTCCTTGGAGGAGAGAGAGTGCAACGTTTCATTTTAGCGTTTTGGCTCTCACGAGGGAGACGAAATGCATTGGCTGTTTGCAAGGCTAGGAAAGAGCAGAGCCCCAGTCTTGCTCTTTATCTGCAATGACTGCCAGGGCAAGTGAGGACCAGCAAGACAATTCCTGCCTAGCACCTTCCTTGGAGGAGAGAGAGTGCAACGTTTCATTTTAGCATTTTGGCGCTCACGAGGGAGACGAAATGCATTGGCTGTTTGCAAGGCTAGGAAAGAGCAGAGCCCCAGTCTTGCTGTTTATCTGCAATGACTGCCAGGGCAAGTGAGGACCTGCAAGACAATTCCTGCCTAGCACCTTCCTTAGAGGAGAGAGAGTGCAACGTTTCATTTTAGCATTTTTGAGTGCGAGAGTGAGAAAAGGCAGAGTGCCTGTTTGCAAGGCTAGGAAAGAGCAGAGCCCCAGTCTTGCTGTTTAGCTGCAATGACTGCCAGGGCAAGTGAGGTCCAGCAAGACAATTCCTGCCTAGCACCTTCCTTGGAGGAGAGAGAGTGCAACGTTTCATTTTAGCGTTTTGGCGCTCACGAGGGAGACGAAATGCATTGGCTGTTTGCAAGGCTAGGAAAGAGCAGAGCCCCAGTCTTGCTGTTTATCTGCAATGACTGCCAGGGCAAGTGAGGACCAGCAAGACAATTCCTGCCTAGCACCTTCCTTGGAGGAGAGAGAGTTCAACGTTTCATTTTGCTTTTTGGAGTGCGAGAGTGAGAAAAAGCAGAGTGCATGTTTGCAAGGCTAGGAAAGAGCAGAGCCCGAGTCTTGCTGTTTATCTGCAATGTCTGCGAGGACAAGTGAGGACCAGCAAGACAATTCCTGCCTAGCACCTTCCTTGGAGGAGAGAGAGTGCAACGTTTCATTTTAGCATTTTGGCGCTCACGAGGGAGACAAACTGCTTTGGCTGTTTGCAATGCTAGGAAAGAGCAGAGCCCCAGTCTTGCTGTTTATCTGCAATGACTGCCAGGGCAAGTGAGGACCAGCAACACAATTCCTGCCTAGCACCTTCCTTAGAGGAGAGAGAATGCAACGTTTCATTTTAGCATTTTGGTGCTCAGGAGGGAGACGAACTGCATTGGCTGTTTGCAAGGCTAGGAAAGAGCAGAGCCCCAGTCTTGCTGTTTATCTGCAATGACTGCCAGGGCAATTGAGGACCAGCAAGACAATTCCTGCCTAGCACCTACCTAGGAGGAGAGAGAGTGCAACGTTTCATTTTAGCATTTTGGCGCTCACGAGGGAGACAAACTGTTTTTGCTGTTTGCAAGGCTAGGAAAGAGAAGAGCCCTACTCTTGCTGTTTATCTTCAAAGACTGCCAGGGCAAGTGAGGACCAGCAAGACAATTCCTGCATAGCACCTTCCTAGGAGGAGAGAGTGCAACGTTTCATTTTAGCATTTTACGCTCACGAGGGAGATGAACTGCATTGGCTGTTTGCAAGGCTAGGAAAGAGCAGAGCCCCAGTCTTGCTGTTTATCTGCAATGAATGCCAGGGCAAGTGAGGACCAGCAAGACAATTCCTGCCTAGCACCTTCCTTGGAGGAGAGAGAGGGCAACGTTTCATTTTAGCATTTTACGCTCACGAGGGAGATGAACTGCATTAGCTGTTTGCAAGGCTAGGAAAGAGCAGAGCCCGAGTCTTGCTGTTCATCTGCAATGACTGCCAGGGCAAGTGAGGACCAGCAAGACAATTCCTGCCTAGCGCCTTCCTTGGAAGAGAGAGAGTGCAACGTTTCATTTTAGCATTTTGCGCTCACGAGGGAGACAAACTGCTTTGGCTGTTTGCAAGGCTACGAAAGAGCAGAGCCCGAGTCTTGCTGTTTATCTGCAATGACTGCCAGGGCAAGTGAGGACCTGCAAGACAATTCCTGCCTAGCACCTTCCTTAGAGGAGAGAGAGTGCAACGTTTCATTTTAGCATTTTTGAGTGCGAGAGTGAGAAAAAGCAGAGTGCCTGTTTGCAAGGCTAGGAAAGAGCAGAGCCCCAGTCTTGCTGTTTAGCTGCAATGACTGCCAGGGCAAGTGAGGACCAGGAAGACAATTCCTGCCTAGCACCTTCCTTGGAGGAGAGAGAGTGCAACGTTTCATTTTAGCATTTTGGCACTCACGAGGGAGACAAACTGCTTTGGCTGTTTGCAAGGCTAGGAAAGAGCAGAGCCCCAGTCTTGCTCTTTATCTGCAATGACTGCCAGGGCAAGTGAGGACCAGCAAGACAATTCCTGCCTAGCACCTTCCTTGGAGGAGAGAGAGTGCAACGTTTCATTTTAGAATTTTGGCGCTCACGAGGGAGACGAAATGCATTGGCTGTTTGCAAGGCTAGGAAAGAGCAGAGCCCGAGTCTTGCTGTTTATCTGCAATGTCTGCGAGGACAAGTGAGGACCAGGAAGAAAATTCCTGCCTAGCACCTTCCTTGGAGGAGAGAGAGTGCAACGTTTCATTTTAGCATTTTGGCGCTCACGAGGGAGACAAACTGCTTTGGCTGTTTGCAATGCTAGGAAAGAGCAGAGCCCCAGTCTTGCTGTTTATCTGCAATGACTGCCAGGGCAAGTGAGGACCAGCAACACAATTCCTGCCTAGCACCTTCCTTAGAGGAGAGAGAATGCAACGTTTCATTTTAGCATTTTGGTGGTCAGGAGGGAGACGAACTGCATTGGCTGTTTGCAAGGCTAGGAAAGAGCAGAGCCCGAGTCTTGCTGTTTATCTTCAATGACTGCCAGGGCAAGTGAGGACCAGCAAGACAATTCCTGCCTAGCACCTTCCTAGGAGGAGAGAGTGCAACGTTTCATTTTAGCATTTTGGCGCTCACGAGGGAGATGAACTGCTTTTGCTGTTTGCAAGGCTAGGAAAGAGCAGATCCCCAGTCTTGCTGTTTATCTGCAATGACTGCCAGGGCAAGTGAGGACCAGCAAGACAATTCCTGCCTAGCACCTTCCTTGGAGGAGAGAGAGTGCAACGTTTCATTTTAGCATTTTGGCGCTCAGGAGCGAGACAAACTGGTTTGGCTGTTTGCAAGGCTAGGACAGAGCAGAGCCCCAGTCTTGCTCTTTATCTGCAATGACTGCCAGGGCAAGTGAGGACCAGCAACACAATTCCTGCCTAGCACCTTCCTTGGAGGAGAGAGAGTGCAAGGTTTCATTTTAGCGTTTTGGCTCTCACGAGGGAGACGAAATGCATTGGCTGTTTGCAAGGCTAGGAAAGAGCAGAGCCCCAGTCTTCCTATTTATCTGCAATGAGTGCCAGGGCAAGTGAGGACCAGCAAGACAATTCCTGCCTAGCACCTTCCTTGGAGGAGAGAGAGTGCAACGTTTCATTTTAGCATTTTGGCGCTCACGAGCGAGACAAACTGCTTTGGCTGTTTGGAAGGCTAGGAAAGAGCAGAGCCCGAGTCTTGCTGTTTATCTGCAATGTCTGCGAGGACAAGTGAGGACCAGCAAGAAAATTCCTGCCTAGCACCTTCCTTAGAGGAGAGAGAGTGCAACGTTTCATTTTAGCATTTTTGAGTGCGAGAGTGAGAAAAAGCAGAGTGCCTGTTTGCAAGGCTAGGAAAGAGCAGAGCCCCAGTCTTGCTGTTTAGCTGCAATGACTGCCAGGGCAAGTGAGGACCAGGAAGACAATTCCTGCCTAGCACCTTCCTTGGAGGAGAGAGAGTGCAACGTTTCATTTTAGCAGTTTGGCGCACACGAGGGAGACAAACTGCTTTGGCTGTTTGCAAGGCTAGGAAAGAGCAGAGCCCCAGTCTTGCTGTTTATCTGCAATGACTGCCAGGGCAAGTGAGGACCAGCAAGACAATTCCTGCCTAGCACCTTCCTCGGAGGAGAGAGAGTGCAACGTTTCATTTTAGCATTTTTGAGTGCGAGAGTGAGAAAAAGCAGAGTGCCTGTTTGCAAGGCTAGGAAAGAGCAGAGCCCCAGTCTTGCTGTTTAGCTGCAATGACTGCCAGGGCAAGTGAGGACCAGGAAGACAATTCCTGCCTAGCACCTTCCTTGGAGGAGAGAGAGTGCAACGTTTCAATTTAGCATTTTGGCGCTCACGAGCGAGACAAACTGCTTTTGCTGTTTGTTAGGCTAGGAAAGAGCAGAGCCCCAGTCTTGCTGTTTATCTGCAAGGACTGCCAGGGCAAGTGAGGACCAGCAAGACAATTCCTGCCTAGCACCTTCCTTGGAGGAGAGAGAGTGCAACGTTTCATTTTAGCATTTTGGCGCTCACAAGGGAGACAATCTGCTTTGGCTGTTTGCAAGGCTAGGAAAGAGCAGAGCCCCAGTCTTGCTCTTTATCTGCAATGACTGCCAGGGCAAGTGAGGACCAGCAAGACAATTCCTGCCTAGCACCTTCCTTGGAGGAGAGAGAGTGCAACGTTTCATTTTAGCATTTTGGCGCTCACGAGGGAGACGAAATGCATTGGCTGTTTGCAAGGCTAGGAAAGAGCAGAGACCCAGTCTTGCTGTTTATCTGCAATGACTGCCAGGGCAAGTGAGGACCTGCAAGACAATTCCTGCCTAGCACCTTCCTTAGAGGAGAGAGAGTGCAACGTTTCAATTTAGCATTTTGGCGCTCACGAGCGAGACAAACTGCTTTTGCTGTTTGTTAGGCTAGGAAAGAGCAGAGCCCCAGTCTTGCTGTTTATCTGCAAGGACTGCCAGGGCAAGTGAGGACCAGCAAGACAATTCCTGCCTAGCGCCTTCCTTGGAAGAGAGAGAGTGCAACGTTTCATTTTAGCATTTTACGCTCACGAGGGAGATGAACTGCATTAGCTGTTTGCAAGGCTAGGAAAGAGCAGAGCCCGAGTCTTGCTGTTCATCTGCAATGACTGCCAGGGCAAGTGAGGACCAGCAAGACAATTCCTGCCTAGCGCCTTCCTTGGAAGAGAGAGAGTGCAACGTTTCATTTTAGCATTTTGCGCTCACGAGGGAGACAAACTGCTTTGGCTGTTTGCAAGGCTACGAAAGAGCAGAGCCCGAGTCTTGCTGTTTATCTGCAATGACTGCCAGGGCAAGTGAGGACCTGCAAGACAATTCCTGCCTAGCACCTTCCTTAGAGGAGAGAGAGTGCAACGTTTCATTTTAGCATTTTTGAGTGCGAGAGTGAGAAAAAGCAGAGTGCCTGTTTGCAAGGCTAGGAAAGAGCAGAGCCCCAGTCTTGCTGTTTAGCTGCAATGACTGCCAGGGCAAGTGAGGACCAGGAAGACAATTCCTGCCTAGCACCTTCCTTGGAGGAGAGAGAGTGCAACGTTTCATTTTAGCATTTTGGCACTCACGAGGGAGACAAACTGCTTTGGCTGTTTGCAAGGCTAGGAAAGAGCAGAGCCCCAGTCTTGCTCTTTATCTGCAATGACTGCCAGGGCAAGTGAGGACCAGCAAGACAATTCCTGCCTAGCACCTTCCTTGGAGGAGAGAGAGTGCAACGTTTCATTTTAGAATTTTGGCGCTCACGAGGGAGACGAAATGCATTGGCTGTTTGCAAGGCTAGGAAAGAGCAGAGCCCGAGTCTTGCTGTTTATCTGCAATGTCTGCGAGGACAAGTGAGGACCAGGAAGAAAATTCCTGCCTAGCACCTTCCTTGGAGGAGAGAGAGTGCAACGTTTCATTTTAGCATTTTGGCGCTCACGAGGGAGACAAACTGCTTTGGCTGTTTGCAATGCTAGGAAAGAGCAGAGCCCCAGTCTTGCTGTTTATCTGCAATGACTGCCAGGGCAAGTGAGGACCAGCAACACAATTCCTGCCTAGCACCTTCCTTAGAGGAGAGAGAATGCAACGTTTCATTTTAGCATTTTGGTGGTCAGGAGGGAGACGAACTGCATTGGCTGTTTGCAAGGCTAGGAAAGAGCAGAGCCCGAGTCTTGCTGTTTATCTTCAATGACTGCCAGGGCAAGTGAGGACCAGCAAGACAATTCCTGCCTAGCACCTTCCTAGGAGGAGAGAGTGCAACGTTTCATTTTAGCATTTTGGCGCTCACGAGGGAGATGAACTGCTTTTGCTGTTTGCAAGGCTAGGAAAGAGCAGATCCCCAGTCTTGCTGTTTATCTGCAATGACTGCCAGGGCAAGTGAGGACCAGCAAGACAATTCCTGCCTAGCACCTTCCTTGGAGGAGAGAGAGTGCAACGTTTCATTTTAGCATTTTGGCGCTCACGAGCGAGACAAACTGGTTTGGCTGTTTGCAAGGCTAGGACAGAGCAGAGCCCCAGTCTTGCTCTTTATCTGCAATGACTGCCAGGGCAAGTGAGGACCAGCAACACAATTCCTGCCTAGCACCTTCCTTGGAGGAGAGAGAGTGCAAGGTTTCATTTTAGCGTTTTGGCTCTCACGAGGGAGACGAAATGCATTGGCTGTTTGCAAGGCTAGGAAAGAGCAGAGCCCCAGTCTTCCTATTTATCTGCAATGAGTGCCAGGGCAAGTGAGGACCAGCAAGACAATTCCTGCCTAGCACCTTCCTTGGAGGAGAGAGAGTGCAACGTTTCATTTTAGCATTTTGGCGCTCACGAGCGAGACAAACTGCTTTGGCTGTTTGGAAGGCTAGGAAAGAGCAGAGCCCGAGTCTTGCTGTTTATCTGCAATGTCTGCGAGGACAAGTGAGGACCAGCAAGAAAATTCCTGCCTAGCACCTTCCTTAGAGGAGAGAGAGTGCAACGTTTCATTTTAGCATTTTTGAGTGCGAGAGTGAGAAAAAGCAGAGTGCCTGTTTGCAAGGCTAGGAAAGAGCAGAGCCCCAGTCTTGCTGTTTAGCTGCAATGACTGCCAGGGCAAGTGAGGACCAGGAAGACAATTCCTGCCTAGCACCTTCCTTGGAGGAGAGAGAGTGCAACGTTTCATTTTAGCAGTTTGGCGCACACGAGGGAGACAAACTGCTTTGGCTGTTTGCAAGGCTAGGAAAGAGCAGAGCCCCAGTCTTGCTGTTTATCTGCAATGACTGCCAGGGCAAGTGAGGACCAGCAAGACAATTCCTGCCTAGCACCTTCCTCGGAGGAGAGAGAGTGCAACGTTTCATTTTAGCATTTTTGAGTGCGAGAGTGAGAAAAAGCAGAGTGCCTGTTTGCAAGGCTAGGAAAGAGCAGAGCCCCAGTCTTGCTGTTTAGCTGCAATGACTGCCAGGGCAAGTGAGGACCAGGAAGACAATTCCTGCCTAGCACCTTCCTTGGAGGAGAGAGAGTGCAACGTTTCAATTTAGCATTTTGGCGCTCACGAGCGAGACAAACTGCTTTTGCTGTTTGTTAGGCTAGGAAAGAGCAGAGCCCCAGTCTTGCTGTTTATCTGCAAGGACTGCCAGGGCAAGTGAGGACCAGCAAGACAATTCCTGCCTAGCACCTTCCTTGGAGGAGAGAGAGTGCAACGTTTCATTTTAGCATTTTGGCGCTCACAAGGGAGACAATCTGCTTTGGCTGTTTGCAAGGCTAGGAAAGAGCAGAGCCCCAGTCTTGCTCTTTATCTGCAATGACTGCCAGGGCAAGTGAGGACCAGCAAGACAATTCCTGCCTAGCACCTTCCTTGGAGGAGAGAGAGTGCAACGTTTCATTTTAGCATTTTGGCGCTCACGAGGGAGACGAAATGCATTGGCTGTTTGCAAGGCTAGGAAAGAGCAGAGACCCAGTCTTGCTGTTTATCTGCAATGACTGCCAGGGCAAGTGAGGACCTGCAAGACAATTCCTGCCTAGCACCTTCCTTAGAGGAGAGAGAGTGCAACGTTTCATTTTAGCATTTTTGAGTGCGAGAGTGAGAAAAGGCAGAGTGCCTGTTTGCAAGGCTAGGAAAGAGCAGAGCCCCAGTCTTGCTGTTTAGCTGCAATGACTGCCAGGGCAAGTGAGGTCCAGCAAGACAATTCCTGCCTAGCACCTTCCTTGGAGGAGAGAGAGTGCAACGTTTCATTTTAGCGTTTTGGCGCTCACGAGCGAGACAAACTGCTTTTGCTGTTTGTTAGGCTAGGAAAGAGCAGAGCCCCAGTCTTGCTGTTTATCTGCAAGGACTGCCAGGGCAAGTGAGGACCAGCAACACAATTCCTGCCTAGCACCTTCCTTGGAGGAGAGAGAGTGCAACGTTTCATTTTAGCATTTTGGCGCTCACAAGGGAGACAATCTGCTTTGGCTGTTTGCAAGGCTAGGAAAGAGCAGAGCCCCAGTCTTGCTCTTTATCTGCAATGACTGCCAGGGCAAGTGAGGACCAGCAAGACAATTCCTGCCTAGCACCTTCCTTGGAGGAGAGAGAGTGCAACGTTTCATTTTAGCATTTTGGCGCTCACGAGGGAGACGAAATGCATTGGCTGTTTGCAAGGCTAGGAAAGAGCAGAGCCCCAGTCTTGCTGTTTATCTGCAATGACTGCCAGGGCAAGTGAGGACCTGCAAGACAATTCCTGCCTAGCACCTTCCTTAGAGGAGAGAGAGTGCAACGTTTCATTTTAGCATTTTTGAGTGCGAGAGTGAGAAAAGGCAGAGTGCCTGTTTGCAAGGCTAGGAAAGAGCAGAGCCCCAGTCTTGCTGTTTAGCTGCAATGACTGCCAGGGCAAGTGAGGTCCAGCAAGACAATTCCTGCCTAGCACCTTCCTTGGAGGAGAGAGAGTGCAACGTTTCATTTTAGCGTTTTGGCGCTCACGAGGGAGACGAAATGCATTGGCTGTTTGCAAGGCTAGGAAAGAGCAGAGCCCCAGTCTTGCTGTTTATCTGCAATGACTGCTAGGGCAAGTGAGGACCAGCAAGACAATTCCTGCCTAGCACCTACCTAGGAGGAGAGAGAGTGCAACGTTTCATTTTAGCATTTTGGCGCTCACGAGGGAGACAATCTACTTTGGCTGTTTGCAAGGCTAGGAAAGAGCAGAGCCCGAGTCTTGCTGTTTATCTGCAATGACTGCCAGGGCAAGTGAGGACCAGCAAGACAATTCCTGCCTAGCACCTTCCTTGGAGGAGAGAGAGTGCAACGTTTCATTTTAGCATTTTGGCGCTCACGAGCGAGACAAACTGGTTTGGCTGTTTGCAAGGCTAGGACAGAGCAGAGCCCCAGTCTTGCTCTTTATCTGCAATGACTGCCAGGGCAAGTGAGGACCAGCAACACAATTCCTGCCTAGCACCTTCCTTGGAGGAGAGAGAGTGCAACGTTTCATTTTAGCGTTTTGGCTCTCACGAGGGAGACGAAATGCATTGGCTGTTTGCAAGGCTAGGAAAGAGCAGAGCCCCAGTCTTCCTCTTTATCTGCAATGACTGCCAGGGCAAGTGAGGACCAGCAAGACAATTCCTGCCTAGCACCTTCCTTGGAGGAGAGAGAGTGCAACGTTTCATTTTAGCGTTTTGGCGCTCACGAGGGAGACGAAATGCATTGGCTGTTTGCAAGGCTAGGAAAGAGCAGAGCCCGAGTCTTGCTGTTTATCTGGAATGACTGCTAGGGCAAGTGAGGACCAGCAAGACAATTCCTGCCTAGCACCTTCCTTGGAGGAGAGAGAGTGCAACGTTTCATTTTGCTTTTTGGAGTGCGAGAGTGAGAAAAAGCAGAGTGCCTGTTTGCAAGGCTAGGAAAGAGCAGAGCCCCAGTCTTGCTGTTTATCAGCAAGGACTGCCAGGGCAAGTGAGGACCAGCAAGACAATTCCTGCCTAGCACCTTCCTTGGAAGAGAGAGAGTGCAACGTTTCATTTTAGCATTTTGGCGCTCACGAGGGAGACAAACTGCTTTGGCTGTTTGCAAGGCTACGAAAGAGCAGAGCCCGAGTCTTGCTGTTTATCTGCAATGACTGCCAGGGCAAGTGAGGACCTGCAAGACAATTCCTGCCTAGCACCTTCCTTGGAGGAGAGAGAGTGCAACGTTTCATTTTAGCATTTTGGCGCACAGGAGGGAGACAAACTGCTTTGGCTGTTTGCAAGGCTAGGAAAGAGCAGAGCCCCAGTCTTGATGTTTATCTTCAATGACTGCCAGGGCAAGTGAGGACCAGCAAGACAATTCCTGCCTAGCACCTTCCTCGGAGGAGAGAGTGCAACGTTTCATTTTAGCATTTTGGCGCTCACGAGGGAGATGAACTGCTTTTGCTGTTTGCAAGGCTAGGAAAGAGCAGATCCCCAGTCTTGCTGTTTATCTGCAATGACTGCCAGGGCAAGTGAGGACCAGCAAGACAATTCCTGCCTAGCACCTTCCTTGGAGGAGAGAGAGTGCAACGTTTCATTTTAGCATTTTGGCGCTCACGAGCGAGACAAACTGGTTTGGCTGTTTGCAAGGCTACGACAGAGCAGAGCCCCAGTCTTGCTCTTTATCTGCAATGACTGCCAGGGCAAGTGAGGACCAGCAACACAATTCCTGCCTAGCACCTTCCTTGGAGGAGAGAGGGCAAGGTTTCATTTTAGCGTTTTGGCTCTCACGAGGGAGACGAAATGCATTGGCTGTTTGCAAGGCTAGGAAAGAGCAGAGCCCCAGTCTTCCTATTTATCTGCAATGAGTGCCAGGGCAAGTGAGGACCAGCAAGACAATTCCTGCCTAGCACCTTCCTTGGAGGAGAGAGAGTGCAACGTTTCATTTTAGCATTTTGGCGCTCACGAGCGAGACAAACTGCTTTGGCTGTTTGGAAGGCTAGGAAAGAGCAGAGCCCGAGTCTTGCTGTTTATCTGCAATGTCTGCGAGGACAAGTGAGGACCAGCAAGAAAATTCCTGCCTAGCACCTTCCTTAGAGGAGAGAGAGTGCAACGTTTCATTTTAGCATTTTTGAGTGCGAGAGTGAGAAAAAGCAGAGTGCCTGTTTGCAAGGCTAGGAAAGAGCAGAGCCCCAGTCTTGCTGTTTAGCTGCAATGACTGCCAGGGCAAGTGAGGACCAGGAAGACAATTCCTGCCTAGCACCTTCCTTGGAGGAGAGAGAGTGCAACGTTTCATTTTAGCATTTTGGCGCACACGAGGGAGACAAACTGCTTTGGCTGTTTGCAAGGCTAGGAAAGAGCAGAGCCCCAGTCTTGCTGTTTATCTGCAATGACTGCCAGGGCAAGTGAGGACCAGCAAGACAATTCCTGCCTAGCACCTTCCTCGGAGGAGAGAGAGTGCAACGTTTCATTTTAGCATTTTTGAGTGCGAGAGTGAGAAAAAGCAGAGTGCCTGTTTGCAAGGCTAGGAAAGAGCAGAGCCCCAGTCTTGCTGTTTAGCTGCAATGACTGCCAGGGCAAGTGAGGACCAGGAAGACAATTCCTGCCTAGCACCTTCCTTGGAGGAGAGAGAGTGCAACGTTTCAATTTAGCATTTTGGCACTCACGAGCGAGACAAACTGCTTTTGCTGTTTGTTAGGCTAGGAAAGAGCAGAGCCCCAGTCTTGCTGTTTATCTGCAAGGACTGCCAGGGCAAGTGAGGACCAGCAACACAATTCCTGCCTAGCACCTTCCTTGGAGGAGAGAGAGTGCAACGTTTCATTTTAGCATTTTGGCGCTCACAAGGGAGACAATCTGCTTTGGCTGTTTGCAAGGCTAGGAAAGAGCAGAGCCCCAGTCTTGCTGGTTATCTGCAATGACTGCCAGGGCAAGTTAGGACCAGCAACACAATTCCTGCCTAGCACCTTCCTTGGAGGAGAGAGAATGCAAGGTTTCATTTTAGCATTTTGGTCCTCAGGAGGGAGACGAACTGCATTGGCTGTTTGCAAGGCTAGGAAAGAGCAGAGCCCCAGTCTTGCTGTTTATCTGCAAGGACTGCCAGGGCAAGTGAGGACCAGAAAGACAATTCCTGCCTAGCACCTACCTAGGAGGAGAGAGAGTGCAACGTTTCATTTTGCTTTTTGGAGTGCGAGAGTGAGAAAAAGCAGAGTGCCTGTTTGCAACGCTAGGAAAGAGCAGAGCCCCAGTCTTGCTGTTTAGCTGCAATGACTGCCAGGGCAAGTGAGGACCAGGAAGACAATTCCTGCCTAGCACCTTCCTTGGAGGAGAGAGAGTGCAACGTTTCATTTTAGCGTTTTGGCGCTCACGAGGGAGACGAAATGCATTGGCTGTTTGCAAGGCTAGGAAAGAGCAGAGCCCGAGTCTTGCTGTTTATCTGGAATGACTGCTAGGGCAAGTGAGGACCAGCAAGACAATTCCTGCCTAGCACCTTCCTTGGAGGAGAGAGAGTGCAACGTTTCATTTTGCTTTTTGGAGTGCGAGAGTGAGAAAAAGCAGAGTGCCTGTTTGCAAGGCTAGGAAAGAGCAGAGCCCCAGTCTTGCTGTTTATCAGCAAGGACTGCCAGGGCAAGTGAGGACCAGCAAGACAATTCCTGCCTAGCACCTTCCTTGGAAGAGAGAGAGTGCAACGTTTCATTTTAGCATTTTGGCGCTCACGAGGGAGACAAACTGCTTTGGCTGTTTGCAAGGCTACGAAAGAGCAGAGCCCGAGTCTTGCTGTTTATCTGCAATGACTGCCAGGGCAAGTGAGGACCTGCAAGACAATTCCTGCCTAGCACCTTCCTTGGAGGAGAGAGAGTGCAACGTTTCATTTTAGCATTTTGGCGCACAGGAGGGAGACAAACTGCTTTGGCTGTTTGCAAGGCTAGGAAAGAGCAGAGCCCCAGTCTTGATGTTTATCTTCAATGACTGCCAGGGCAAGTGAGGACCAGCAAGACAATTCCTGCCTAGCACCTTCCTAGGAGGAGAGAGTGCAACGTTTCATTTTAGCATTTTGGCGCTCACGAGGGAGATGAACTGCTTTTGCTGTTTGCAAGGCTAGGAAAGAGCAGATCCCCAGTCTTGCTGTTTATCTGCAATGACTGCCAGGGCAAGTGAGGACCAGCAAGACAATTCCTGCCTAGCACCTTCCTTGGAGGAGAGAGAGTGCAACGTTTCATTTTAGCATTTTGGCGCTCACGAGCGAGACAAACTAGTTTGGCTGTTTGCAAGGCTAGGACAGAGCAGAGCCCCAGTCTTGCTCTTTATCTGCAATGACTGCCAGGGCAAGTGAGGACCAGCAACACAATTCCTGCCTAGCACCTTCCTTGGAGGAGAGAGGGCAAGGTTTCATTTTAGCGTTTTGGCTCTCACGAGGGAGACGAAATGCATTGGCTGTTTGCAAGGCTAGGAAAGAGCAGAGCCCCAGTCTTCCTATTTATCTGCAATGAGTGCCAGGGCAAGTGAGGACCAGCAAGACAATTCCTGCCTAGCACCTTCCTTGGAGGAGAGAGAGTGCAACGTTTCATTTTAGCATTTTGGCGCTCACGAGCGAGACAAACTGCTTTGGCTGTTTGGAAGGCTAGGAAAGAGCAGAGCCCGAGTCTTGCTGTTTATCTGCAATGTCTGCGAGGACAAGTGAGGACCAGCAAGAAAATTCCTGCCTAGCACCTTCCTTAGAGGAGAGAGAGTGCAACGTTTCATTTTAGCATTTTTGAGTGCGAGAGTGAGAAAAAGCAGAGTGCCTGTTTGCAAGGCTAGGAAAGAGCAGAGCCCCAGTCTTGCTGTTTAGCTGCAATGACTGCCAGGGCAAGTGAGGACCAGGAAGACAATTCCTGCCTAGCACCTTCCTTGGAGGAGAGAGAGTGCAACGTTTCATTTTAGCATTTTGGCGCACACGAGGGAGACAAACTGCTTTGGCTGTTTGCAAGGCTAGGAAAGAGCAGAGCCCCAGTCTTGCTGTTTATCTGCAATGACTGCCAGGGCAAGTGAGGACCAGCAAGACAATTCCTGCCTAGCACCTTCCTCGGAGGAGAGAGAGTGCAACGTTTCATTTTAGCATTTTTGAGTGCGAGAGTGAGAAAAAGCAGAGTGCCTGTTTGCAAGGCTAGGAAAGAGCAGAGCCCCAGTCTTGCTGTTTAGCTGCAATGACTGCCAGGGCAAGTGAGGACCAGGAAGACAATTCCTGCCTAGCACCTTCCTTGGAGGAGAGAGAGTGCAACGTTTCAATTTAGCATTTTGGCACTCACGAGCGAGACAAACTGCTTTTGCTGTTTGTTAGGCTAGGAAAGAGCAGAGCCCCAGTCTTGCTGTTTATCTGCAAGGACTGCCAGGGCAAGTGAGGACCAGCAACACAATTCCTGCCTAGCACCTTCCTTGGAGGAGAGAGAGTGCAACGTTTCATTTTAGCATTTTGGCGCTCACAAGGGAGACAATCTGCTTTGGCTGTTTGCAAGGCTAGGAAAGAGCAGAGCCCCAGTCTTGCTGTTTAGCTGCAATGACTGCCAGGGCAAGTGAGGACCAGGAAGACAATTCCTGCCTAGCACCTTCCTTGGAGGAGAGAGAATGCAAGGTTTCAGTTTAGCATTTTGGTCCTCAGGAGGGAGACGAACTGCATTGGCTGTTTGCAAGGCTAGGAAAGAGCAGAGCCCCAGTCTTGCTGTTTATCTGCAAGGACTGCCAGGGCAAGTGAGGACCAGCAAGACAATTCCTGCCTAGCACCTACCTAGGAGGAGAGAGAGTGCAACGTTTCATTTTAGCATTTTTGAGTGCGAGAGTGAGAAAAAGCAGAGTGCCTGTTTGCAACGCTAGGAAAGAGCAGAGCCCCAGTCTTGCTGTTTAGCTGCAATGACTGCCAGGGCAAGTGAGGACCAGGAAGACAATTCCTGCCTAGCACCTTCCTTGGAGGAGAGAGAGTGCAACGTTTCATTTTAGCATTTTGGCGCTCACGAGGGAGATGAACTGCTTTTGCTATTTGCAAGGCTAGGAAAGAGCAGATCCCCAGTCTTGCTGTTATCTGCAATGAATGCCAGGGCAAGTGAGGACCAGCAAGACAATTCCTGCCTAGCACCTTCCTTGGAGGAGAGAGAGTGCAACGTTACATTTTAGCATTTTGGCGCACACGAGCGAGACGAACTTCTTTGGCTGTTTGCAAGGCTAGGAAAGAGCAGAGCCCCAGTCTTGCTGTTTATCTGCAATGACTGCTAGGGCAAGTGAGGACCAGCAACACAATTCCTGCCTAGCACCTTCCTTGGAGGAGAGAGAGTGCAACGTTTCATTTTAGCATTTTGGCGCTCACGAGGGAGACAATCTGCTTTGGCTGTTTGCAAGGCCAGGAAAGAGCAGAGCCCGAGTCTTTCTGTTTATCTGCAATGACTGCCAGGGCAAGTGAGGACCAGCAAGACAATTGCTGCCTAGCACCTTCCTTGGAGGAGAGAGAGTGCAACGTTTCATTTTAACGTTTTGGCTCTCAAGAGGGAGACGAAATGCATTGGCTGTTTGCAAGGCTAGGAAAGAGCAGAGCCCCAGTCTTGCTGTTTATCTGCAATGACTGCCAGGGCAAGTGAGGACCAGCAAGACAATTCCTGCCTAGCACCTTCCTTGGAAGAGAGAGAGTGCAACGTTTCATTTTAGCATTTTGGCGCTCACGAGGGAGACAAACTGCTTTGGCTGTTTGCAAGGCTACGAAAGAGCAGAGCCCGAGTCTTGCTGTTTATCTGCAATGACTGCCAGGGCAAGTGAGGACCTGCAAGACAATTCCTGCCTAGCACCTTCCTTAGAGGAGAGAGAGTGCAACGTTTCATTTTAGCATTTTTGAGTGCGAGAGTGAGAAAAGGCAGAGTGCCTGTTTGCAAGGCTAGGAAAGAGCAGAGCCCCAGTCTTGCTGTTTAGCTGCAATGACTGCCAGGGCAAGTGAGGACCAGGAAGACAATTCCTGCCTAGCACCTTCCTTGGAGGAGAGAGAGTGCAACGTTTCATTTTCTCATTTTGGCGCACACGAAAGAGGCAAACTGCTTTGGCTGTTTGCAAGGCTAGGAAAGAGCAGAGCCCCAGTCTTGCTGTTTATCTGCAATGACTGCCAGGGCAAGTGAGGACCAGCAAGACAATTCCTGCCTAGCACCTTCCTTGGAGGAGAGAGAGTGCAACGTTTCATTTTGCTTTTTGGTGTGCGAGAGTGAGAAAAAGCAGAGTGCATGTTTGCAAGGCTAGGAAAGAGCAGAGCCCGAGTCTTGCTGTTTATCTGCAATGTCTGCGAGGACAAGTGAGGACCAGCAAGAAAATTCCTGCCTAGCACCTTCCTTGGAGGAGAGAGAGTGCAACGTTTCAATTTAGCATTTTGGCGCTCACGAGCGAGACAAACTGCTTTGGCTGTTTGCAAGGCTAGGAAAGAGCAGAGCCCCAGTCTTGCTGTTTATCTTCAAAGACTGCCAGGGCAAGTGAGGACCAGCAAGACAATTCCTGCATAGCACCTTCCTAGGAGGAGAGAGTGCAACATTTCATTTTAGCATTTTGGCGCTCACGAGGGAGATGAACTGCATTGGCTGTTTGCAAGGCTAGGAAAGAGCAGAGCCCCAGTCTTGCTGGTTATCTGCAATGAATGCCAGGGCAAGTGAGGACCAGCAAGACAATTCCTGCCTAGCACCTTCCTTGGAGGAGAGAGAGTGCAACGTTTCATTTTAGCATTTTGGCGCTCACGAGCGAGACAAACTGGTTTGGCTGTTTGCAAGGCTAGGACAGAGCAGAGCCCCAGTCTTGCTCTTTATCTGCAATGACTGCCAGGGCAAGTGAGGACCAGCAAGACAATTCCTGCCTAGCACCTTCCTTGGAGGAGAGAGAGTGCAACGTTTCATTTTAGCGTTTTGGCTCTCACGAGGGAGACGAAATGCATTGGCTGTTTGCAAGGCTAGGAAAGAGCAGAGCCCCAGTCTTGATGTTTATCTTCAATGACTGCCAGGGCAAGTGAGGACCAGCAAGACAATTCCTGCCTAGCACCTTCCTAGGAGGAGAGAGTGCAACGTTTCATTTTAGCATTTTGGCGCTCACGAGGGAGATGAACTGCTTTTGCTGTTTGCAAGGCTAGGAAAGAGCAGATCCCCAGTCTTGCTGTTTATCTGCAATGACTGCCAGGGCAAGTGAGGACCAGCAAGACAATTCCTGCCTAGCACCTTCCTTGGAGGAGAGAGAGTGCAACGTTTCATTTTAGCATTTTGGCGCTCACGAGCGAGACAAACTAGTTTGGCTGTTTGCAAGGCTAGGACAGAGCAGAGCCCCAGTCTTGCTCTTTATCTGCAATGACTGCCAGGGCAAGTGAGGACCAGCAACACAATTCCTGCCTAGCACCTTCCTTGGAGGAGAGAGGGCAAGGTTTCATTTTAGCGTTTTGGCTCTCACGAGGGAGACGAAATGCATTGGCTGTTTGCAAGGCTAGGAAAGAGCAGAGCCCCAGTCTTCCTATTTATCTGCAATGAGTGCCAGGGCAAGTGAGGACCAGCAAGACAATTCCTGCCTAGCACCTTCCTTGGAGGAGAGAGAGTGCAACGTTTCATTTTAGCATTTTGGCGCTCACGAGCGAGACAAACTGCTTTGGCTGTTTGGAAGGCTAGGAAAGAGCAGAGCCCGAGTCTTGCTGTTTATCTGCAATGTCTGCGAGGACAAGTGAGGACCAGCAAGAAAATTCCTGCCTAGCACCTTCCTTAGAGGAGAGAGAGTGCAACGTTTCATTTTAGCATTTTTGAGTGCGAGAGTGAGAAAAAGCAGAGTGCCTGTTTGCAAGGCTAGGAAAGAGCAGAGCCCCAGTCTTGCTGTTTAGCTGCAATGACTGCCAGGGCAAGTGAGGACCAGGAAGACAATTCCTGCCTAGCACCTTCCTTGGAGGAGAGAGAGTGCAACGTTTCATTTTAGCATTTTGGCGCACACGAGGGAGACAAACTGCTTTGGCTGTTTGCAAGGCTAGGAAAGAGCAGAGCCCCAGTCTTGCTGTTTATCTGCAATGACTGCCAGGGCAAGTGAGGACCAGCAAGACAATTCCTGCCTAGCACCTTCCTCGGAGGAGAGAGAGTGCAACGTTTCATTTTAGCATTTTTGAGTGCGAGAGTGAGAAAAAGCAGAGTGCCTGTTTGCAAGGCTAGGAAAGAGCAGAGCCCCAGTCTTGCTGTTTAGCTGCAATGACTGCCAGGGCAAGTGAGGACCAGGAAGACAATTCCTGCCTAGCACCTTCCTTGGAGGAGAGAGAGTGCAACGTTTCAATTTAGCATTTTGGCACTCACGAGCGAGACAAACTGCTTTTGCTGTTTGTTAGGCTAGGAAAGAGCAGAGCCCCAGTCTTGCTGTTTATCTGCAAGGACTGCCAGGGCAAGTGAGGACCAGCAACACAATTCCTGCCTAGCACCTTCCTTGGAGGAGAGAGAGTGCAACGTTTCATTTTAGCATTTTGGCGCTCACAAGGGAGACAATCTGCTTTGGCTGTTTGCAAGGCTAGGAAAGAGCAGAGCCCCAGTCTTGCTGGTTATCTGCAATGACTGCCAGGGCAAGTTAGGACCAGCAACACAATTCCTGCCTAGCACCTTCCTTGGAGGAGAGAGAATGCAAGGTTTCAGTTTAGCATTTTGGTCCTCAGGAGGGAGACGAACTGCATTGGCTGTTTGCAAGGCTAGGAAAGAGCAGAGCCCCAGTCTTGCTGTTTATCTGCAAGGACTGCCAGGGCAAGTGAGGACCAGCAAGACAATTCCTGCCTAGCACCTACCTAGGAGGAGAGAGAGTGCAACGTTTCATTTTAGCATTTTTGAGTGCGAGAGTGAGAAAAAGCAGAGTGCCTGTTTGCAACGCTAGGAAAGAGCAGAGCCCCAGTCTTGCTGTTTAGCTGCAATGACTGCCAGGGCAAGTGAGGACCAGGAAGACAATTCCTGCCTAGCACCTTCCTTGGAGGAGAGAGAGTGCAACGTTTCATTTTAGCATTTTGGCGCTCACGAGGGAGATGAACTGCTTTTGCTATTTGCAAGGCTAGGAAAGAGCAGATCCCCAGTCTTGCTGTTATCTGCAATGAATGCCAGGGCAAGTGAGGACCAGCAAGACAATTCCTGCCTAGCACCTTCCTTGGAGGAGAGAGAGTGCAACGTTACATTTTAGCATTTTGGCGCACACGAGCGAGACGAACTTCTTTGGCTGTTTGCAAGGCTAGGAAAGAGCAGAGCCCCAGTCTTGCTGTTTATCTGCAATGACTGCTAGGGCAAGTGAGGACCAGCACCACAATTCCTGCCTAGCACCTTCCTTGGAGGAGAGAGAGTGCAACGTTTCATTTTAGCATTTTGGCGCTCACGAGGGAGACAATCTGCTTTGGCTGTTTGCAAGGCCAGGAAAGAGCAGAGCCCGAGTCTTTCTGTTTATCTGCAATGACTGCCAGGGCAAGTGAGGACCAGCAAGACAATTGCTGCCTAGCACCTTCCTTGGAGGAGAGAGAGTGCAACGTTTCATTTTAACGTTTTGGCTCTCAAGAGGGAGACGAAATGCATTGGCTGTTTGCAAGGCTAGGAAAGAGCAGAGCCCCAGTCTTGCTGTTTATCTGCAATGACTGCCAGGGCAAGTGAGGACCAGCAAGACAATTCCTGCCTAGCACCTTCCTTGGAAGAGAGAGAGTGCAACGTTTCATTTTAGCATTTTGGCGCTCACGAGGGAGACAAACTGCTTTGGCTGTTTGCAAGGCTACGAAAGAGCAGAGCCCGAGTCTTGCTGTTTATCTGCAATGACTGCCAGGGCAAGTGAGGACCTGCAAGACAATTCCTGCCTAGCACCTTCCTTAGAGGAGAGAGAGTGCAACGTTTCATTTTAGCATTTTTGAGTGCGAGAGTGAGAAAAGGCAGAGTGCCTGTTTGCAAGGCTAGGAAAGAGCAGAGCCCCAGTCTTGCTGTTTAGCTGCAATGACTGCCAGGGCAAGTGAGGACCAGGAAGACAATTCCTGCCTAGCACCTTCCTTGGAGGAGAGAGAGTGCAACGTTTCATTTTCTCATTTTGGCGCACACGAAAGAGGCAAACTGCTTTGGCTGTTTGCAAGGCTAGGAAAGAGCAGAGCCCCAGTCTTGCTGTTTATCTGCAATGACTGCCAGGGCAAGTGAGGACCAGCAAGACAATTCCTGCCTAGCACCTTCCTTGGAGGAGAGAGAGTGCAACGTTTCATTTTGCTTTTTGGAGTGCGAGAGTGAGAAAAAGCAGAGTGCATGTTTGCAAGGCTAGGAAAGAGCAGAGCCCGAGTCTTGCTGTTTATCTGCAATGTCTGCGAGGACAAGTGAGGACCAGCAAGAAAATTCCTGCCTAGCACCTTCCTTGGAGGAGAGAGAGTGCAACGTTTCAATTTAGCATTTTGGCGCTCACGAGCGAGACAAACTGCTTTGGCTGTTTGCAAGGCTAGGAAAGAGCAGAGCCCCAGTCTTGCTGTTTATCTTCAAAGACTGCCAGGGCAAGTGAGGACCAGCAAGACAATTCCTGCATAGCACCTTCCTAGGAGGAGAGAGTGCAACATTTCATTTTAGCATTTTGGCGCTCACGAGGGAGATGAACTGCATTGGCTGTTTGCAAGGCTAGGAAAGAGCAGAGCCCCAGTCTTGCTGGTTATCTGCAATGAATGCCAGGGCAAGTGAGGACCAGCAAGACAATTCCTGCCTAGCACCTTCCTTGGAGGAGAGAGAGTGCAACGTTTCATTTTAGCATTTTGGCGCTCACGAGCGAGACAAACTGGTTTGGCTGTTTGCAAGGCTAGGACAGAGCAGAGCCCCAGTCTTGCTCTTTATCTGCAATGACTGCCAGGGCAAGTGAGGACCAGCAAGACAATTCCTGCCTAGCACCTTCCTTGGAGGAGAGAGAGTGCAACGTTTCATTTTAGCGTTTTGGCTCTCACGAGGGAGACGAAATGCATTGGCTGTTTGCAAGGCTAGGAAAGAGCAGAGCCCGAGTCTTGCTGTTTATCTGCAATGTCTGCGAGGACAAGTGAGGACCAGCAAGAAAATTCCTGCCTAGCACCTTCCTTGGAGGAGAGAGAGTGCAACGTTTCATTTTGCTTTTTGGAGTGCGAGAGTGAGAAAAAGCAGAGTGCCTGTTTGCAAGGCTAGGAAAGAGCAGAGCCCGAGTCTTGCTGTTCATCTGCAATGACTGCCAGGGCAAGTGAGGACCAGCAAGACAATTCCTGCCTAGCACCTTCCTTGGAAGAGAGAGAGTGCAACGTTTCATTTTAGCATTTTGGCGCTCACGAGGGAGACAAACTGCTTTGGCTGTTTGCAAGGCTAGGAAAGAGCAGAGCCCCAGTCTTGCTGTTTATCTGCAATGACTGCCAGGGCAAGTGAGGACCTGCAAGACAATTCCTGCCTAGCACCTTCCTTAGAGGAGAGAGAGTGCAACGTTTCATTTTAGCATTTTTGAGTGCGAGAGTGAGAAAAAGCAGAGTGCCTGTTTGCAAGGCTAGGAAAGAGCAGAGCCCCAGTCTTGCTGTTTAGCTGCAATGATTGCCAGGGCAAGTGAGGACCAGGAAGACAATTCCTGCCTAGCACCTTCCATGGAGGAGAGAGAGTGCAACGTTTCATTTTAGCATTTTGGCACTCACGAGGGAGACAAACTGCTTTGGCTGTTTGCAAGGCTAGGAAAGAGCAGAGCCCCAGTCTAGCTGGTTATCCGCAATGGCTGCCAGGGCAAGTGAGGACCAGCAAGACAATTCCTGCCTAGCACCTTCCTTGGAGGAGAGAGAGTGCAACGTTTCATTTTGCTTTTTGGAGTGCGAGAGTGAGAAAAAGCAGAGTGCCTGTTTGCAAGGCTAGGAAAGAGCAGAGCCCCAGTCTTGCTGTTTATCTGCAATGACTGCCAGGACAAGTGAGGACCTGCAAGACAATTCCTGCCTAGCACCTTCCTTGGAGGAGAGAGAGTGCAAAGTTTCAATTTAGCATTTTGGCGCTCACGAGCGAGACAAACTGCTTTTGCTGTTTGCAAGGCTAGGAAAGAGCAGAGCCCCACTCTTGCTGTTTATCTTCAATGACTGCCAGGGCAAGGGAAGACCAGCAAGACAATTCCTGCCTAGCACCTTCCTAGGAGGAGAGAGTGCAACGTTTCATTTTAGCATTTTGGCGCTCACGAGGGAGACAAACTGCTTTGGCTGTTTGCAAGGCTACGAAAGAGCAGAGCCCGAGTCTTGCTGTTTATCTGCAATGACTGCCAGGGCAAGTGAGGACCTGCAAGACAATTCCTGCCTAGCACCTTCCTTAGAGGAGAGAGAGTGCAACGTTTCATTTTAGCATTTTTGAGTGCGAGAGTGAGAAAAGGCAGAGTGCCTGTTTGCAAGGCTAGGAAAGAGCAGAGCCCCAGTCTTGCTGTTTAGCTGCAATGACTGCCAGGGCAAGTGAGGACCAGGAAGACAATTCCTGCCTAGCACCTTCCTTGGAGGAGAGAGAGTGCAACGTTTCATTTTCTCATTTTGGCGCACACGAAAGAGGCAAACTGCTTTGGCTGTTTGCAAGGCTAGGAAAGAGCAGAGCCCCAGTCTTGCTGTTTATC
Source organism: Phaethon aethereus (assembly GCF_964289735.1). Classification (NCBI taxonomy): domain Eukaryota; kingdom Metazoa; phylum Chordata; class Aves; order Phaethontiformes; family Phaethontidae; genus Phaethon; species Phaethon aethereus. The sequence continues at coordinate 187,748 of NW_028113926.1, read as the reverse complement.
TGCAATGACTGCCAGGGCAAGTGAGGACCAGCAAGACAATTCCTGCCTAGCACCTTCCTTGGAGGAGAGAGAGTGCAACGTTTCATTTTGCTTTTTGGAGTGCGAGAGTGAGAAAAAGCAGAGTGCATGTTTGCAAGGCTAGGAAAGAGCAGAGCCCGAGTCTTGCTGTTTATCTGCAATGTCTGCGAGGACAAGTGAGGACCAGCAAGAAAATTCCTGCCTAGCACCTTCCTTGGAGGAGAGAGAGTGCAACGTTTCAATTTAGCATTTTGGCGCTCACGAGCGAGACAAACTGCTTTGGCTGTTTGCAAGGCTAGGAAAGAGCAGAGCCCCAGTCTTGCTGTTTATCTTCAAAGACTGCCAGGGCAAGTGAGGACCAGCAAGACAATTCCTGCATAGCACCTTCCTAGGAGGAGAGAGTGCAACATTTCATTTTAGCATTTTGGCGCTCACGAGGGAGATGAACTGCATTGGCTGTTTGCAAGGCTAGGAAAGAGCAGAGCCCCAGTCTTGCTGGTTATCTGCAATGAATGCCAGGGCAAGTGAGGACCAGCAAGACAATTCCTGCCTAGCACCTTCCTTGGAGGAGAGAGAGTGCAACGTTTCATTTTAGCATTTTGGCGCTCACGAGCGAGACAAACTGGTTTGGCTGTTTGCAAGGCTAGGACAGAGCAGAGCCCCAGTCTTGCTCTTTATCTGCAATGACTGCCAGGGCAAGTGAGGACCAGCAAGACAATTCCTGCCTAGCACCTTCCTTGGAGGAGAGAGAGTGCAACGTTTCATTTTAGCGTTTTGGCTCTCACGAGGGAGACGAAATGCATTGGCTGTTTGCAAGGCTAGGAAAGAGCAGAGCCCGAGTCTTGCTGTTTATCTGCAATGTCTGCGAGGACAAGTGAGGACCAGCAAGAAAATTCCTGCCTAGCACCTTCCTTGGAGGAGAGAGAGTGCAACGTTTCATTTTGCTTTTTGGAGTGCGAGAGTGAGAAAAAGCAGAGTGCCTGTTTGCAAGGCTAGGAAAGAGCAGAGCCCGAGTCTTGCTGTTCATCTGCAATGACTGCCAGGGCAAGTGAGGACCAGCAAGACAATTCCTGCCTAGCACCTTCCTTGGAAGAGAGAGAGTGCAACGTTTCATTTTAGCATTTTGGCGCTCACGAGGGAGACAAACTGCTTTGGCTGTTTGCAAGGCTAGGAAAGAGCAGAGCCCCAGTCTTGCTGTTTATCTGCAATGACTGCCAGGGCAAGTGAGGACCTGCAAGACAATTCCTGCCTAGCACCTTCCTTAGAGGAGAGAGAGTGCAACGTTTCATTTTAGCATTTTTGAGTGCGAGAGTGAGAAAAAGCAGAGTGCCTGTTTGCAAGGCTAGGAAAGAGCAGAGCCCCAGTCTTGCTGTTTAGCTGCAATGATTGCCAGGGCAAGTGAGGACCAGGAAGACAATTCCTGCCTAGCACCTTCCATGGAGGAGAGAGAGTGCAACGTTTCATTTTAGCATTTTGGCACTCACGAGGGAGACAAACTGCTTTGGCTGTTTGCAAGGCTAGGAAAGAGCAGAGCCCCAGTCTAGCTGGTTATCCGCAATGGCTGCCAGGGCAAGTGAGGACCAGCAAGACAATTCCTGCCTAGCACCTTCCTTGGAGGAGAGAGAGTGCAACGTTTCATTTTGCTTTTTGGAGTGCGAGAGTGAGAAAAAGCAGAGTGCCTGTTTGCAAGGCTAGGAAAGAGCAGAGCCCCAGTCTTGCTGTTTATCTGCAATGACTGCCAGGACAAGTGAGGACCTGCAAGACAATTCCTGCCTAGCACCTTCCTTGGAGGAGAGAGAGTGCAAAGTTTCAATTTAGCATTTTGGCGCTCACGAGCGAGACAAACTGCTTTTGCTGTTTGCAAGGCTAGGAAAGAGCAGAGCCCCACTCTTGCTGTTTATCTTCAATGACTGCCAGGGCAAGGGAAGACCAGCAAGACAATTCCTGCCTAGCACCTTCCTAGGAGGAGAGAGTGCAACGTTTCATTTTAGCATTTTGGCGCTCACGAGGGAGATGAACTGCTTTTGCTGTTTGCAAGGCTACGAAAGAGCAGATCCCCAGTCTTGCTGTTATCTGCAATGAATGCCAGGGCAAGTGAGAACCAGCAAGACAATTCCTGCCTAGCACCTTCCTTGGAGGACAGAGAGTGCAACGTTACATTTTACCATTTTGGCGCTCACGAGCGAGACGAACTGCTTTGGCTGTTTGCAAGGCTAGGAAAGAGCAGAGCCCCAGTCTTGCTGTTTATCTGCAATGACTGCCAGGGCAAGTGAGGACCAGCAACACAATTCCTGCCTAGCACCTTCCTTGGAGGAGAGAGAGTGCAACGTTTCATTTTAGCGTTTTGGCTCTCACGAGGGAGACGAAATGCATTGGCTGTTTGCAAGGCTAGGAAAGAGCAGAGCCCCAGTCTTTCTCTTTATCTGCAATGACTGCCAGGGCAAGTGAGGACCAGCAAGACAATTCCTGCCTAGCACCTTCCTTGGAGGAGAGAGAGTGCAACGTTTCATTTTAGCATTTTGGCGCTCACGAGGGAGACGAAATGCATTGGCTGTTTGCAAGGCTAGGAAAGAGCAGAGCCCCAGTCTTGCTGTTTATCTGCAATGACTGCCAGGGCAAGTGAGGACCAGCAAGACAATTCCTGCCTAGCACCTTCCTTGGAGGAGAGAGAGTGCAACGTTTCATTTTAGCATTTTGGCGCTCACGAGCGAGACAAACTGGTTTGGCTGTTTGCAAGGCTAGGACAGAGCAGAGCCCCAGTCTTGCTCTTTATCTGCAATGACTGCCAAGGCAAGTGAGGACCAGCAAGACAATTCCTGCCTAGCACCTTCCTTGGAGGAGAGAGAGTGCAACGTTTCATTTTAGCGTTTTGGCTCTCACGAGGGAGACGAAATGCATTGGCTGTTTGCAAGGCTAGGAAAGAGCAGAGCCCCAGTCTTGCTGTTTATCTGCAATGACTGCCAGGGCAAGTGAGGACCTGCAAGACAATTCCTGCCTAGCACCTTCCTTAGAGGAGAGAGAGTGCAACGTTTCATTTTAGCATTTTTGAGTGCGAGAGTGAGAAAAGGCAGAGTGCCTGTTTGCAAGGCTAGGAAAGAGCAGAGCCCCAGTCTTGCTGTTTAGCTGCAATGACTGCCAGGGCAAGTGAGGTCCAGCAAGACAATTCCTGCCTAGCACCTTCCTTGGAGGAGAGAGAGTGCAACGTTTCATTTTAGCGTTTTGGCGCTCACGAGGGAGACGAAATGCATTGGCTGTTTGCAAGGCTAGGAAAGAGCAGAGCCCCAGTCTTGCTCTTTATCTGCAATGACTGCCAGGGCAAGTGAGGACCAGCAAGACAATTCCTGCCTAGCACCTTCCTTGGAGGAGAGAGAGTGCAACGTTTCATTTTAGCATTTTGGCGCTCACGAGGGAGACGAAATGCATTGGCTGTTTGCAAGGCTAGGAAAGAGCAGAGCCCGAGTCTTGCTGTTTATCTGCAATGTCTGCGAGGACAAGTGAGGACCAGCAAGAAAATTCCTGCCTAGCACCTTCCTTGGAGGAGAGAGAGTGCAACGTTTCATTTTAGCATTTTGGCGCTCACGAGGGAGACAAACTGCTTTGGCTGTTTGCAATGCTATTAAAGAGCAGAGCCCCAGTCTTGCTGTTTATCTGCAATGACTGCCAGGGCAAGTGAGGACCAGCAACACAATTCCTGCCTAGCACCTTCCTTAGAGGAGAGAGAATGCAACGTTTCATTTTAGCATTTTGGTGCTCAGGAAGGGAGACGAACTGCATTGGCTGTTTGCAAGGCTAGGAAAGAGCAGAGCCCCAGTCTTGCTGTTTATCTGCAATGACTGCCAGGGCAATTGAGGACCAGCAAGACAATTCCTGCCTAGCACCTACCTAGGAGGAGAGAGAGTGCAACGTTTCATTTTAGCATTTTGGCGCTCACGAGCGAGACAAACTGCTTTGGCTGTTTGCAAGGCTAGGAAAGAGCAGAGCCCGAGTCTTGCTGTTTATCTGCAATGTCTGCGAGGACAAGTGAGGACCAGCAAGAAAATTCCTGCCTAGCACCTTCCTTAGAGGAGAGAGAATGCAACGTTTCATTTTAGCATTTTTGAGTGCGAGAGTGAGAAAAAGCAGAGTGCCTGTTTGCAAGGCTAGGAAAGAGCAGAGCCCCAGTCTTGCTGTTTAGCTGCAATGACTGCCAGGGCAAGTGAGGACCAGCAAGACAATTCCTGCCTAGCACCTTCCTTGGAGGAGAGAGAGTGCAACGTTTCATTTTAGCATTTTGGCGCTCACGAGGGAGACGAAATGCATTGGCTGTTTGCAAGGCTAGGAAAGAGCAGAGCCCCAGTCTTGCTGTTTATCTGCAATGACTGCCAGGGCAAGTGAGGACCAGCAAGACAATTCCTGCCTAGCACCTTCCTTGGAGGAGAGAGAGTGCAACGTTTCATTTTAGCATTTTGGCGCTCACGAGCGAGACAAACTGGTTTGGCTGTTTGCAAGGCTAGGACAGAGCAGAGCCCCAGTCTTGCTCTTTATCTGCAATGACTGCCAAGGCAAGTGAGGACCAGCAAGACAATTCCTGCCTAGCACCTTCCTTGGAGGAGAGAGAGTGCAACGTTTCATTTTAGCGTTTTGGCTCTCACGAGGGAGACGAAATGCATTGGCTGTTTGCAAGGCTAGGAAAGAGCAGAGCCCCAGTCTTGCTGTTTATCTGCAATGACTGCCAGGGCAAGTGAGGACCTGCAAGACAATTCCTGCCTAGCACCTTCCTTAGAGGAGAGAGAGTGCAACGTTTCATTTTAGCATTTTTGAGTGCGAGAGTGAGAAAAGGCAGAGTGCCTGTTTGCAAGGCTAGGAAAGAGCAGAGCCCCAGTCTTGCTGTTTAGCTGCAATGACTGCCAGGGCAAGTGAGGTCCAGCAAGACAATTCCTGCCTAGCACCTTCCTTGGAGGAGAGAGAGTGCAACGTTTCATTTTAGCGTTTTGGCGCTCACGAGGGAGACGAAATGCATTGGCTGTTTGCAAGGCTAGGAAAGAGCAGAGCCCCAGTCTTGCTCTTTATCTGCAATGACTGCCAGGGCAAGTGAGGACCAGCAAGACAATTCCTGCCTAGCACCTTCCTTGGAGGAGAGAGAGTGCAACGTTTCATTTTAGCATTTTGGCGCTCACGAGGGAGACGAAATGCATTGGCTGTTTGCAAGGCTAGGAAAGAGCAGAGCCCGAGTCTTGCTGTTTATCTGCAATGTCTGCGAGGACAAGTGAGGACCAGCAAGAAAATTCCTGCCTAGCACCTTCCTTGGAGGAGAGAGAGTGCAACGTTTCATTTTAGCATTTTGGCGCTCACGAGGGAGACAAACTGCTTTGGCTGTTTGCAATGCTATTAAAGAGCAGAGCCCCAGTCTTGCTGTTTATCTGCAATGACTGCCAGGGCAAGTGAGGACCAGCAACACAATTCCTGCCTAGCACCTTCCTTAGAGGAGAGAGAATGCAACGTTTCATTTTAGCATTTTGGTGCTCAGGAAGGGAGACGAACTGCATTGGCTGTTTGCAAGGCTAGGAAAGAGCAGAGCCCCAGTCTTGCTGTTTATCTGCAATGACTGCCAGGGCAATTGAGGACCAGCAAGACAATTCCTGCCTAGCACCTACCTAGGAGGAGAGAGAGTGCAACGTTTCATTTTAGCATTTTGGCGCTCACGAGCGAGACAAACTGCTTTGGCTGTTTGCAAGGCTAGGAAAGAGCAGAGCCCGAGTCTTGCTGTTTATCTGCAATGTCTGCGAGGACAAGTGAGGACCAGCAAGAAAATTCCTGCCTAGCACCTTCCTTAGAGGAGAGAGAATGCAACGTTTCATTTTAGCATTTTTGAGTGCGAGAGTGAGAAAAAGCAGAGTGCCTGTTTGCAAGGCTAGGAAAGAGCAGAGCCCCAGTCTTGCTGTTTAGCTGCAATGACTGCCAGGGCAAGTGAGGACCAGGAAGACAATTCCTGCCTAGCACCTTCCTAGGAGGAGAGAGTGCAACGTTTCATTTTAGCATTTTGGCGCTCACGAGGGAGATGAACTGCATTGGCTGTTTGCAAGGCTAGGAAAGAGCAGAGCCCCAGTCTTGCTGGTTATCTGCAATGAATGCCAGGGCAAGTGAGGACCAGCAAGACAATTCCTGCCTAGCACCTTCCTTGGAGGAGAGAGAGTGCAACGTTTCATTTTAGCATTTTGGCGCTCACGAAAGAGGCAAACTGCTTTGGCTGTTTGCAAGGCTAGGACAGAGCAGAGCCCCAGTCTTGCTCTTTATCTGCAATGACTGCCAGGGCAAGTGAGGACCAGCAAGACAATTCCTGCCTAGCACCTTCCTTGGAGGAGAGAGAGTGCAACGTTTCATTTTAGCGTTTTGGCTCTCACGAGGGAGACGAAATGCATTGGCTGTTTGCAAGGCTAGGAAAGAGCAGAGCCCCAGTCTTGCTCTTTATCTGCAATGACTGCCAGGGCAAGTGAGGACCAGCAAGACAATTCCTGCCTAGCACCTTCCTTGGAGGAGAGAGAGTGCAACGTTTCATTTTAGCATTTTGGCGCTCACGAGGGAGACGAAATGCATTGGCTGTATGCCAGGCTAGGAAAGAGCAGAGCCCCAGTCTTGCTGTTTATCTGCAATGACTGCCAGGGCAAGTGAGGACCTGCAAGACAATTCCTGCCTAGCACCTTCCTTAGAGGAGAGAGAGTGCAACGTTTCATTTTAGCATTTTTGAGTGCGAGAGTGAGAAAAAGCAGAGTGCCTGTTTGCAAGGCTAGGAAAGAGCAGAGCCCCAGTCTTGCTGTTTAGCTGCAATGACTGCCAGGGCAAGTGAGGACCAGCAAGACAATTCCTGCCTAGCACCTTCCTTGGAGGAGAGAGAGTGCAACGTTTCATTTTGCTTTTTGGAGTGCGAGAGTGAGAAAAAACAGAGTGCCTGTTTGCAAGCCTAGGAAAGAGCAGAGCCCCAGTCTTGCTGTTTATCAGCAAGGACTGCCAGGGCAAGTGAGGACCAGCAAGACAATTCCTGCCTAGCACCTTCCTTGGAGGAGAGAGAGTGCAACGTTTCATTTTAGCATTTTGGCGCTCACGAGCGAGACAAACTGCTTTGGCTGTTTGCAAGGCTAGGAAAGAGCAGAGCCCCAGTCTTGCTGTTTATCTGCAATGACTGCCAGGGCAAGTGAGGACCAGCAAGACAATTCCTGCCTAGCACCTTTCTTAGAGGAGAGAGAGTGCAACGTTTCATTTTAGCATTTTGGAGTGCGAGAGTGAGAAAAAGCAGAGTGCCTGTTTGCAAGGCTAGGAAAGAGCAGAGCCCCAGTCTTGCTGTTTAGCTGCAATGACTGCCAGGGCAAGTGAGGACCAGCAAGACAATTCCTGCCTAGCACCTTCCTTGGAGGAGAGAGAGTGCAACGTTTCATTTTAGCATTTTGGCGCACAGGAGGGAGACAAACTGCTTTGGCTGTTTGCAAGGCTAGGAAAGAGCAGAGCCCCAGTCTTGCTGTTTATCTGCAAGGACTGCCAGGGCAAGTGAGGACCAGCAACACAATTCCTGCCTAGCACCTTCCTTGGAGGAGAGAGAGTGCAACGTTTCATTTTAGCATTTTGGCGCTCACGAGGGAGACAAACTGCTTTGGCTGTTTGCAAGGCTAGGAAAGAGCAGAGCCCCAGTCTTGCTGTTTATCTGCAATGACTGCCAGGGCAAGTGAGGACCTGCAAGACAATTCCTGCCTAGCACCTTCCTTAGAGGAGAGAGAGTGCAACGTTTCATTTTAGCATTTTTGAGTGCGAGAGTGAGAAAAAGCAGAGTGCCTGTTTGCAAGGCTAGGAAAGAGCAGAGCCCCAGTCTTGCTGTTTATCTGCAATGACTGCCAGGGCAATTGAGGACCAGCAAGACAATTCCTGCCTAGCACCTACCTAGGAGGAGAGAGAGTGCAACGTTTCATTTTAGCATTTTGGCGCTCACGAGGGAGACAAACTGTTTTTGCTGTTTGCAAGGCTAGGAAAGAGCAGAGCCCTACTCTTGCTGTTTATCTTCAAAGACTGCCAGGGCAAGTGAGGACCAGCAAGACAATTCCTGCCTAGCACCTTCCTAGGAGGAGAGAGTGCAACGTTTCATTTTAGCATTTTGGCGCTCACGAGGGAGATGAACTGCATTGGCTGTTTGCAAGGCTAGGAAAGAGCAGAGCCCCAGTCTTGCTGGTTATCTGCAATGAATTCCAGGGCAAGTGAGGACCAGCAAGACAATTCCTGCCTAGCACCTTCCTTGGAGGAGAGAGAGTGCAACGTTTCATTTTAGCATTTTGGCGCTCACGAGCGAGACAAACTGGTTTGGCTGTTTGCAAGGCTAGGAAAGAGCAGAGCCCCAGTCTTGCTGTTTATCTGCAATGACTGCCAGGGCAAGTGAGGACCTGCAAGACAATTCCTGCCTAGCACCTTCCTTAGAGGAGAGAGAGTGCAACGTTTCATTTTAGCATTTTTGAGTGCGAGAGTGAGAAAAAGCAGAGTGCCTGTTTGCAAGGCTAGGAAAGAGCAGAGCCCCAGTCTTGCTGTTTAGCTGCAATGACTGCCAGGTCAAGTGAGGACCAGCAAGACAATTCCTGCCTAGCACCTTCCTTGGAGGAGAGAGAGTGCAACGTTTCATTTTGCTTTTTGGAGTGCGAGAGTGAGAAAAAACAGAGTGCCTGTTTGCAAGCCTAGGAAAGAGCAGAGCCCCAGTCTTGCTGTTTATCAGCAAGGACTGCCAGGGCAAGTGAGGACCAGCAAGACAATTCCTGCCTAGCACCTTCCTTGGAGGAGAGAGAGTGCAACGTTTCATTTTAGCATTTTGGCGCTCACGAGCGAGACAAACTGCTTTGGCTGTTTGAAAGGCTAGGAAAGAGCAGAGCCCGAGTCTTGCTGTTTATCTGCAATGTATGCGAGGACAAGTGAGACCAGCAAGAAAACTCCTGCCTAGCACCTTCCTTGGAGGAGAGAGAGTGCAACGTTTCATTTTGCTTTTTGGAGTGCGAGAGTGAGAAAAAGCAGAGTGCCTGTTTGCAAGGCTAGGAAAGAGCAGAGCCCGAGTCTTGCTGTTTATCTGCAATGACTGCCAGGGCAAGTGAGGACCAGGAAGACAATTCCTGCCTAGCACCTTCCTTGGAGGAGAGAGAGTGCAACGTTTCATTTTAGCATTTTGGCGCACACGAAAGAGGCAAACTGCTTTGGCTGTTTGCAAGGCTAGGAAAGAGCAGAGCCCCAGTCTTGCTGTTTATCTGCAATGACTGCCAGGGCAAGTGAGGACCAGCAAGACAATTCCTGCCTAGCACCTTCCTTGGAGGAGAGAGAGTGCAACGTTTCATTTTGCTTTTTGGAGTGCGAGAGTGAGAAAAAGCAGAGTGCATGTTTGCAAGACTAGGAAAGAGCAGAGCCCGAGTCTTGCTGTTTATCTGCAATGTCTGCGAGGACAAGTGAGGACCAGCAAGACAATTCCTGCCTAGCACCTTCCTTGGAGGAGAGAGAGTGCAACGTTTCATTTTAGCATTTTGGCGCTCACGAGGGAGACAAACTGCTTTGGCTGTTTGCAATGCTAGGAAAGAGCAGAGCCCCAGTCTTGCTGTTTATCTGCAATGACTGCCAGGGCAAGTGAGGACCAGCAACACAATTCCTGCCTAGCACCTTCCTTAGAGGAGAGAGAATGCAACGTTTCATTTTAGCATTTTGGTGCTCAGGAGGGAGACGAACTGCATTGGCTGTTTGCAAGGCTAGGAAAGAGCAGAGCCCCAGTCTTGCTGTTTATCTGCAATGACTGCCAGGGCAATTGAGGACCAGCAAGACAATTCCTGCCTAGCACCTACCTAGGAGGAGAGAGAGTGCAACGTTTCATTTTAGCATTTTGGCGCTCACGAGGGAGACAAACTTTTTTTGCTGTTTGCAAGGCTAGGAAAGAGCAGAGCCCTACTCTTGCTGTTTATCTTCAAAGACTGCCAGGGCAAGTGAGGACCAGCAAGACAATTCCTGCCTAGCACCTTCCTAGGAGGAGAGAGTGCAACGTTTCATTTTAGCATTTTGGCGCTCACGAGGGAGATGAACTGCATTGGCTGTTTGCAAGGCTAGGAAAGAGCAGAGCCCCAGTCTTGCTGGTTATCTGCAATGAATGCCAGGGCAAGTGAGGACCAGCAAGACAATTCCTGCCTAGCACCTTCCTTGGAGGAGAGAGAGTGCAAAGTTTCAATTTAGCATTTTGGCGCTCACGAGCGAGACAAACTGCTTTTGCTGTTTGCAAGGCTAGGAAAGAGCAGAGCCCGAGTCTTGCTGTTCATCTGCAATGACTGCCAGGGCAAGTGAGGACCAGCAAGACAATTCCTGCCTAGCGCCTTCCTTGGAAGAGAGAGAGTGCAACGTTTCATTTTAGCATTTTGGCGCTCACGAGGGAGACAAACTGCTTTGGCTGTTTGCAAGGCTACGAAAGAGCAGAGCCCGAGTCTTGCTGTTTATCTGCAATGACTGCCAGGGCAAGTGAGGACCTGCAAGACAATTCCTGCCTAGCACCTTCCTTAGAGGAGAGAGAGTGCAACGTTTCATTTTAGCATTTTTGAGTGCGAGAGTGAGAAAAAGCAGAGTGCCTGTTTGCAAGGCTAGGAAAGAGCAGAGCCCCAGTCTTGCTGTTTAGCTGCAATGACTGCCAGGGCAAGTGAGGACCAGGAAGACAATTCCTGCCTAGCACCTTCCTTGGAGGAGAGAGAGTGCAACGTTTCATTTTAGCATTTTGGCACTCACGAGGGAGACAAACTGCTTTGGCTGTTTGCAAGGCTAGGAAAGAGCAGAGCCCCAGTCTTGCTCTTTATCTGCAATGACTGCCAGGGCAAGTGAGGACCAGCAAGACAATTCCTGCCTAGCACCTTCCTTGGAGGAGAGAGAGTGCAACGTTTCATTTTAGCATTTTGGCGCTCACGAGGGAGACGAAATGCATTGGCTGTTTGCAAGGCTAGGAAAGAGCAGAGCCCGAGTCTTGCTGTTTATCTGCAATGTCTGCGAGGACAAGTGAGGACCAGCAAGAAAATTCCTGCCTAGCACCTTCCTTAGAGGAGAGAGAGTGCAACGTTTCATTTTAGCATTTTTGAGTGCGAGAGTGAGAAAAAGCAGAGTGCCTGTTTGCAAGGCTAGGAAAGAGCAGAGCCCCAGTCTTGCTGTTTAGCTGCAATGACTGCCAGGGCAAGTGAGGATCAGGAAGACAATTCCTGCCTAGCACCTTCCTAGGAGGAGAGAGTGCAACGTTTCATTTTAGCATTTTGGCGCTCACGAGCGAGACAAACTGCTTTGGCTGTTTGCAAGGCTAGGAAAGAGCAGAGCCCCAGTCTTGCTTGTTATCTGCAATGAATGCCAGGGCAAGTGAGGACCAGCAAGACAATTCCTGCCTAGCACCTTCCTTGGAGGAGAGAGAGTGCAACGTTTCATTTTAGCATTTTGGCGCTCACGAGCGAGACAAACTGGTTTGGCTGTTTGCAAGGCTAGGAAAGAGCAGAGCCCCAGTCTTGCTGTTTATCTGCAATGACTGCTAGGGCAAGTGAGGACCAGCAACACAATTCCTGCCTAGCACCTTCCTTGGAGGAGAGAGAGTGCAACGTTTCATTTTAGCGTTTTGGCGCTCACGAGGGAGACGAAATGCATTGGCTGTTTGCAAGGCTAGGAAAGAGCAGAGCCCCAGTCTTCTCTTTATCTGCAATGACTGCCAGGGCAAGTGAGGACCAGCAAGACAATTCCTGCCTAGCACCTTCCTTGGAGGAGAGAGAGTGCAACGTTTCAATTTAGCATTTTGGCGCTCACGAGGGAGACGAAATGCATTGGCTGTTTGCAAGGCTAGGAAAGAGCAGAGCCCCAGTCTTGCTGTTTATCTGCAATGACTGCCAGGGCAAGTGAGGACCTGCAAGACAATTCCTGCCTAGAACCTTCCTTAGAGGAGAGAGAGTGCAACGTTTCATTTTAGCATTTTTGAGTGCGATAGTGAGAAAAAGCAGAGTGCCTGTTTGCAAGGCTAGGAAAGAGCAGAGCCAGTGTCTTGCTGTTTATCTGCAATGACTGCCAGGGCAAGTGAGGACCAGGAAGACAATTCCTGCCTAGCACCTTCCTTGGAGGAAAGAGAGTGCAACGTTTCATTTTAGCATTTTGGCGCACACGAAAGAGGCAAACTGCTTTGGCTGTTTGCAAGGCTAGGAAAGAGCAGAGCCCCAGTCTTGCTGTTTATCTGCAATGACTGCCAGGGCAAGTGAGGACCAGCAAGACAATTCCTGCCTAGCACCTTCCTTGGAGGAGAGAGAGTGCAACGTTTCATTTTGCTTTTTGGAGTGCGAGAGTGAGAAAAAGCAGAGTGCATGTTTGCAAGGCTAGGAAAGAGCAGAGCCCGAGTCTTGCTGTTTATCTGCAATGTCTGCGAGGACAAGTGAGGACCAGCAAGACAATTCCTGCCTAGCACCTTCCTTGGAGGAGAGAGAGTGCAACGTTTCATTTTAGCATTTTGGCGCTCACGAGGGAGACAAACTGCTTTGGCTGTTTGCAATGCTAGGAAAGAGCAGAGCCCCAGTCTTGCTGTTTATCTGCAATGACTGCCAGGGCAAGTGAGGACCAGCAACACAATTCCTGCCTAGCACCTTCCTTAGAGGAGAGAGAATGCAACGTTTCATTTTAGCATTTTGGTGCTCAGGAGGGAGACGAACTGCATTGGCTGTTTGCAAGGCTAGGAAAGAGCAGAGCCCCAGTCTTGCTGTTTATCTGCAATGACTGCCAGGGCAATTGAGGACCAGCAAGACAATTCCTGCCTAGCACCTACCTAGGAGGAGAGAGAGTGCAACGTTTCATTTTAGCATTTTGGCGTTCACGAGGGAGACAAACTGTTTTTGCTGTTTGCAAGGCTAGGAAAGAGCAGAGCCCTACTCTTGCTGTTTATCTTCAAAGACTGCCAGGGCAAGTGAGGACCAGCAAGACAATTCCTGCCTAGCACCTTCCTAGGAGGAGAGAGTGCAACGTTTCATTTTAGCATTTTGGCGCTCACGAGGGAGATGAACTGCATTGGCTGTTTGCAAGGCTAGGAAAGAGCAGAGCCCCAGTCTTGCTGGTTATCTGCAATGAATGCCAGGGCAAGTGAGGACCAGCAAGACAATTCCTGCCTAGCACCTTCCTTGGAGGAGAGAGAGTGCAAAGTTTCAATTTAGCATTTTGGCGCTCACGAGCGAGACAAACTGCTTTTGCTGTTTGCAAGGCTAGGAAAGAGCAGAGCCCGAGTCTTGCTGTTCATCTGCAATGACTGCCAGGGCAAGTGAGGACCAGCAAGACAATTCCTGCCTAGCGCCTTCCTTGGAAGAGAGAGAGTGCAACGTTTCATTTTAGCATTTTGGCGCTCACGAGGGAGACAAACTGCTTTGGCTGTTTGCAAGGCTACGAAAGAGCAGAGCCCGAGTCTTGCTGTTTATCTGCAATGACTGCCAGGGCAAGTGAGGACCTGCAAGACAATTCCTGCCTAGCACCTTCCTTAGAGGAGAGAGAGTGCAACGTTTCATTTTAGCATTTTTGAGTGCGAGAGTGAGAAAAAGCAGAGTGCCTGTTTGCAAGGCTAGGAAAGAGCAGAGCCCCAGTCTTGCTGTTTAGCTGCAATGACTGCCAGGGCAAGTGAGGACCAGGAAGACAATTCCTGCCTAGCACCTTCCTTGGAGGAGAGAGAGTGCAACGTTTCATTTTAGCATTTTGGCACTCACGAGGGAGACAAACTGCTTTGGCTGTTTGCAAGGCTAGGAAAGAGCAGAGCCCCAGTCTTGCTCTTTATCTGCAATGACTGCCAGGGCAAGTGAGGACCAGCAAGACAATTCCTGCCTAGCACCTTCCTTGGAGGAGAGAGAGTGCAACGTTTCATTTTAGCATTTTGGCGCTCACGAGGGAGACGAAATGCATTGGCTGTTTGCAAGGCTAGGAAAGAGCAGAGCCCGAGTCTTGCTGTTTATCTGCAATGTCTGCGAGGACAAGTGAGGACCAGCAAGAAAATTCCTGCCTAGCACCTTCCTTAGAGGAGAGAGAGTGCAACGTTTCATTTTAGCATTTTTGAGTGCGAGAGTGAGAAAAAGCAGAGTGCCTGTTTGCAAGGCTAGGAAAGAGCAGAGCCCCAGTCTTGCTGTTTAGCTGCAATGACTGCCAGGGCAAGTGAGGATCAGGAAGACAATTCCTGCCTAGCACCTTCCTAGGAGGAGAGAGTGCAACGTTTCATTTTAGCATTTTGGCGCTCACGAGCGAGACAAACTGCTTTGGCTGTTTGCAAGGCTAGGAAAGAGCAGAGCCCCAGTCTTGCTTGTTATCTGCAATGAATGCCAGGGCAAGTGAGGACCAGCAAGACAATTCCTGCCTAGCACCTTCCTTGGAGGAGAGAGAGTGCAACGTTTCATTTTAGCATTTTGGCGCTCACGAGCGAGACAAACTGGTTTGGCTGTTTGCAAGGCTAGGAAAGAGCAGAGCCCCAGTCTTGCTGTTTATCTGCAATGACTGCTAGGGCAAGTGAGGACCAGCAACACAATTCCTGCCTAGCACCTTCCTTGGAGGAGAGAGAGTGCAACGTTTCATTTTAGCGTTTTGGCGCTCACGAGGGAGACGAAATGCATTGGCTGTTTGCAAGGCTAGGAAAGAGCAGAGCCCCAGTCTTCTCTTTATCTGCAATGACTGCCAGGGCAAGTGAGGACCAGCAAGACAATTCCTGCCTAGCACCTTCCTTGGAGGAGAGAGAGTGCAACGTTTCAATTTAGCATTTTGGCGCTCACGAGGGAGACGAAATGCATTGGCTGTTTGCAAGGCTAGGAAAGAGCAGAGCCCCAGTCTTGCTGTTTATCTGCAATGACTGCCAGGGCAAGTGAGGACCTGCAAGACAATTCCTGCCTAGAACCTTCCTTAGAGGAGAGAGAGTGCAACGTTTCATTTTAGCATTTTTGAGTGCGATAGTGAGAAAAAGCAGAGTGCCTGTTTGCAAGGCTAGGAAAGAGCAGAGCCAGTGTCTTGCTGTTTATCTGCAATGACTGCCAGGGCAAGTGAGGACCAGGAAGACAATTCCTGCCTAGCACCTTCCTTGGAGGAAAGAGAGTGCAACGTTTCATTTTAGCATTTTGGCGCACACGAAAGAGGCAAACTGCTTTGGCTGTTTGCAAGGCTAGGAAAGAGCAGAGCCCCAGTCTTGCTGTTTATCTGCAATGACTGCCAGGGCAAGTGAGGACCAGCAAGACAATTCCTGCCTAGCACCTTCCTTGGAGGAGAGAGAGTGCAACGTTTCATTTTGCTTTTTGGAGTGCGAGAGTGAGAAAAAGCAGAGTGCATGTTTGCAAGGCTAGGAAAGAGCAGAGCCCGAGTCTTGCTGTTTATCTGCAATGTCTGCGAGGACAAGTGAGGACCAGCAAGACAATTCCTGCCTAGCACCTTCCTTGGAGGAGAGAGAGTGCAACGTTTCATTTTAGCATTTTGGCGCTCACGAGGGAGACAAACTGCTTTGGCTGTTTGCAATGCTAGGAAAGAGCAGAGCCCCAGTCTTGCTGTTTATCTGCAATGACTGCCAGGGCAAGTGAGGACCAGCAACACAATTCCTGCCTAGCACCTTCCTTAGAGGAGAGAGAATGCAACGTTTCATTTTAGCATTTTGGTGCTCAGGAGGGAGACGAACTGCATTGGCTGTTTGCAAGGCTAGGAAAGAGCAGAGCCCCAGTCTTGCTGTTTATCTGCAATGACTGCCAGGGCAATTGAGGACCAGCAAGACAATTCCTGCCTAGCACCTACCTAGGAGGAGAGAGAGTGCAACGTTTCATTTTAGCATTTTGGCGTTCACGAGGGAGACAAACTGTTTTTGCTGTTTGCAAGGCTAGGAAAGAGCAGAGCCCTACTCTTGCTGTTTATCTTCAAAGACTGCCAGGGCAAGTGAGGACCAGCAAGACAATTCCTGCCTAGCACCTTCCTAGGAGGAGAGAGTGCAACGTTTCATTTTAGCATTTTGGCGCTCACGAGGGAGATGAACTGCATTGGCTGTTTGCAAGGCTAGGAAAGAGCAGAGCCCCAGTCTTGCTGGTTATCTGCAATGAATGCCAGGGCAAGTGAGGACCAGCAAGACAATTCCTGCCTAGCACCTTCCTTGGAGGAGAGAGAGTGCAAAGTTTCAATTTAGCATTTTGGCGCTCACGAGCGAGACAAACTGCTTTTGCTGTTTGCAAGGCTAGGAAAGAGCAGAGCCCGAGTCTTGCTGTTCATCTGCAATGACTGCCAGGGCAAGTGAGGACCAGCAAGACAATTCCTGCCTAGCGCCTTCCTTGGAAGAGAGAGAGTGCAACGTTTCATTTTAGCATTTTGGCGCTCACGAGGGAGACAAACTGCTTTGGCTGTTTGCAAGGCTACGAAAGAGCAGAGCCCGAGTCTTGCTGTTTATCTGCAATGACTGCCAGGGCAAGTGAGGACCTGCAAGACAATTCCTGCCTAGCACCTTCCTTAGAGGAGAGAGAGTGCAACGTTTCATTTTAGCATTTTTGAGTGCGAGAGTGAGAAAAAGCAGAGTGCCTGTTTGCAAGGCTAGGAAAGAGCAGAGCCCCAGTCTTGCTGTTTAGCTGCAATGACTGCCAGGGCAAGTGAGGACCAGGAAGACAATTCCTGCCTAGCACCTTCCTTGGAGGAGAGAGAGTGCAACGTTTCATTTTAGCATTTTGGCACTCACGAGGGAGACAAACTGCTTTGGCTGTTTGCAAGGCTAGGAAAGAGCAGAGCCCCAGTCTTGCTCTTTATCTGCAATGACTGCCAGGGCAAGTGAGGACCAGCAAGACAATTCCTGCCTAGCACCTTCCTTGGAGGAGAGAGAGTGCAACGTTTCATTTTAGCATTTTTGAGTGCGAGAGTGAGAAAAAGCAGAGTGCCTGTTTGCAAGGCTAGGAAAGAGCAGAGCCCCAGTCTTGCTGTTTAGCTGCAATGACTGCCAGGGCAAGTGAGGACCAGGAAGACAATTCCTGCCTAGCACCTTCCTAGGAGGAGAGAGTGCAACGTTTCATTTTAGCATTTTGGCGCTCACGAGCGAGACAAACTGCTTTGGCTGTTTGCAAGGCTAGGAAAGAGCAGAGCCCCAGTCTTGCTTGTTATCTGCAATGAATGCCAGGGCAAGTGAGGACCAGCAAGACAATTCCTGCCTAGCACCTTCCTTGGAGGAGAGAGAGTGCAACGTTTCATTTTAGCATTTTGGCGCTCACGAGCGAGACAAACTGGTTTGGCTGTTTGCAAGGCTAGGACAGAGCAGAGCCCCAGTCTTGCTCTTTATCTGCAATGACTGCCAGGGCAAGTGAGGACCAGCAAGACAATTCCTGCCTAGCACCTTCCTTGGAGGAGAGAGAGTGCAACGTTTCATTTTAGCATTTTGGCGCTCACGAGGGAGACGAAATGCATTGGCTGTTTGCAAGGCTAGGAAAGAGCAGAGCCCCAGTCTTGCTGTTTATCTGCAATGACTGCCAGGGCAAGTGAGGACCTGCCAGACAATTCCTGCCTAGCACCTTCCTTAGAGGAGAGAGAGTGCAACGTTTCATTTTAGCATTTTTGAGTGCGAGAGTGAGAAAAGGCAGAGTGCCTGTTTGCAAGGCTAGGAAAGAGCAGAGCCCCAGTCTTGCTGTTTAGCTGCAATGACTGCCAGGGCAAGTGAGGACCAGCAAGACAATTCCTGCCTAGCACCTTCCTTGGAGGAGAGAGAGTGCAACGTTTCATTTTAGCGTTTTGGCGCTCACGAGGGAGACGAAATGCATTGGCTGTTTGCAAGGCTAGGAAAGAGCAGAGCCCACTCTTGCTGTTTATCTGCAATGACTGCCAGGGCAAGTGAGGACCAGCAAGACAATTCCTGCCTAGCACCTTCCTTGGAGGAGAGAGAGTGCAACGTTTCATTTTGCTTTTTGGAGTGCGAGAGTGAGAAAAAGCAGAGTGCATGTTTGCAAGGCTAGGAAAGAGCAGAGCCCGAGTCTTGCTGTTTATCTGCAATGTCTGCGAGGACAAGTGAGGACCAGCAAGACAATTCCTGCCTAGCACCTTCCTTGGAGGAGAGAGAGTGCAACGTTTCATTTTAGCATTTTGGCGCTCACGAGGGAGACAAACTGCTTTGGCTGTTTGCAATGCTAGGAAAGAGCAGAGCCCCAGTCTTGCTGTTTATCTGCAATGACTGCCAGGGCAAGTGAGGACCAGCAACACAATTCCTGCCTAGCACCTTCCTTAGAGGAGAGAGAATGCAACGTTTCATTTTAGCATTTTGGTGCTCAGGAGGGAGACGAACTGCATTGGCTGTTTGCAAGGCTAGGAAAGAGCAGAGCCCCAGTCTTGCTGTTTATCTGCAATGACTGCCAGGGCAATTGAGGACCAGCAAGACAATTCCTGCCTAGCACCTACCTAGGAGGAGAGAGAGTGCAACGTTTCATTTTAGCATTTTGGCGCTCACGAGGGAGACAAACTGTTTTTGCTGTTTGCAAGGCTAGGAAAGAGCAGAGCCCTACTCTTGCTGTTTATCTGCAATGACTGCCAGGGCAAGCTGAGGACCAGCAAGACAATTCCTGCCTAGCACCTTCCTTGGAGGAGAGAGAGTGCAACGTTTCAATTTAGCATTTTGGCGCTCACGAGGGAGACGAAATGCATTGGCTGTTTGCAAGGCTAGGAAAGAGCAGAGCCCCAGTCTTGCTGTTTATCTGCAATGACTGCCAGGGCAAGTGAGGACCTGCAAGACAATTCCTGCCTAGAACCTTCCTTAGAGGAGAGAGAGTGCAACGTTTCATTTTAGCATTTTTGAGTGCGATAGTGAGAAAAAGCAGAGTGCCTGTTTGCAAGGCTAGGAAAGAGCAGAGCCAGTGTCTTGCTGTTTATCTGCAATGACTGCCAGGGCAAGTGAGGACCAGGAAGACAATTCCTGCCTAGCACCTTCCTTGGAGGAGAGAGAGTGCAACGTTTCATTTTAGCATTTTGGCGCACACGAAAGAGGCAAACTGCTTTGGCTGTTTGCAAGGCTAGGAAAGAGCAGAGCCCCAGTCTTGCTGTTTATCTGCAATGACTGCCAGGGCAAGTGAGGACCAGCAAGACAATTCCTGCCTAGCACCTTCCTTGGAGGAGAGAGAGTGCAACGTTTCATTTTGCTTTTTGGAGTGCGAGAGTGAGAAAAAGCAGAGTGCATGTTTGCAAGGCTAGGAAAGAGCAGAGCCCGAGTCTTGCTGTTTATCTGCAATGTCTGCGAGGACAAGTGAGGACCAGCAAGACAATTCCTGCCTAGCACCTTCCTTGGAGGAGAGAGAGTGCAACGTTTCATTTTAGCATTTTGGCGCTCACGAGGGAGACAAACTGCTTTGGCTGTTTGCAATGCTAGGAAAGAGCAGAGCCCCAGTCTTGCTGTTTATCTGCAATGACTGCCAGGGCAAGTGAGGACCAGCAACACAATTCCTGCCTAGCACCTTCCTTAGAGGAGAGAGAATGCAACGTTTCATTTTAGCATTTTGGTGCTCAGGAGGGAGACGAACTGCATTGGCTGTTTGCAAGGCTAGGAAAGAGCAGAGCCCCAGTCTTGCTGTTTATCTGCAATGACTGCCAGGGCAATTGAGGACCAGCAAGACAATTCCTGCCTAGCACCTACCTAGGAGGAGAGAGAGTGCAACGTTTCATTTTAGCATTTTGGCGCTCACGAGGGAGACAAACTGTTTTTGCTGTTTGCAAGGCTAGGAAAGAGCAGAGCCCTACTCTTGCTGTTTATCTTCAAAGACTGCCAGGGCAAGTGAGGACCAGCAAGACAATTCCTGCCTAGCACCTTCCTAGGAGGAGAGAGTGCAACGTTTCATTTTAGCATTTTGGCGCTCACGAGGGAGATGAACTGCATTGGCTGTTTGCAAGGCTAGGAAAGAGCAGAGCCCCAGTCTTGCTGGTTATCTGCAATGAATGCCAGGGCAAGTGAGGACCAGCAAGACAATTCCTGCCTAGCACCTTCCTTGGAGGAGAGAGAGTGCAAAGTTTCAATTTAGCATTTTGGCGCTCACGAGCGAGACAAACTGCTTTTGCTGTTTGCAAGGCTAGGAAAGAGCAGAGCCCGAGTCTTGCTGTTCATCTGCAATGACTGCCAGGGCAAGTGAGGACCAGCAAGACAATTCCTGCCTAGCGCCTTCCTTGGAAGAGAGAGAGTGCAACGTTTCATTTTAGCATTTTGGCGCTCACGAGGGAGACAAACTGCTTTGGCTGTTTGCAAGGCTACGAAAGAGCAGAGCCCGAGTCTTGCTGTTTATCTGCAATGACTGCCAGGGCAAGTGAGGACCTGCAAGACAATTCCTGCCTAGCACCTTCCTTAGAGGAGAGAGAGTGCAACGTTTCATTTTAGCATTTTTGAGTGCGAGAGTGAGAAAAAGCAGAGTGCCTGTTTGCAAGGCTAGGAAAGAGCAGAGCCCCAGTCTTGCTGTTTAGCTGCAATGACTGCCAGGGCAAGTGAGGACCAGGAAGACAATTCCTGCCTAGCACCTTCCTTGGAGGAGAGAGAGTGCAACGTTTCATTTTAGCATTTTGGCACTCACGAGGGAGACAAACTGCTTTGGCTGTTTGCAAGGCTAGGAAAGAGCAGAGCCCCAGTCT
The DNA here is from genome assembly GCF_964289735.1 of Phaethon aethereus. NCBI lineage: Eukaryota > Metazoa > Chordata > Aves > Phaethontiformes > Phaethontidae > Phaethon > Phaethon aethereus. The sequence continues at coordinate 167,144 of NW_028113926.1, read as the reverse complement.
TGCTCTTTATCTGCAATGACTGCCAGGGCAAGTGAGGACCAGCAAGACAATTCCTGCCTAGCACCTTCCTTGGAGGAGAGAGAGTGCAACGTTTCATTTTAGCATTTTTGAGTGCGAGAGTGAGAAAAAGCAGAGTGCCTGTTTGCAAGGCTAGGAAAGAGCAGAGCCCCAGTCTTGCTGTTTAGCTGCAATGACTGCCAGGGCAAGTGAGGACCAGGAAGACAATTCCTGCCTAGCACCTTCCTAGGAGGAGAGAGTGCAACGTTTCATTTTAGCATTTTGGCGCTCACGAGCGAGACAAACTGCTTTGGCTGTTTGCAAGGCTAGGAAAGAGCAGAGCCCCAGTCTTGCTTGTTATCTGCAATGAATGCCAGGGCAAGTGAGGACCAGCAAGACAATTCCTGCCTAGCACCTTCCTTGGAGGAGAGAGAGTGCAACGTTTCATTTTAGCATTTTGGCGCTCACGAGCGAGACAAACTGGTTTGGCTGTTTGCAAGGCTAGGACAGAGCAGAGCCCCAGTCTTGCTCTTTATCTGCAATGACTGCCAGGGCAAGTGAGGACCAGCAAGACAATTCCTGCCTAGCACCTTCCTTGGAGGAGAGAGAGTGCAACGTTTCATTTTAGCATTTTGGCGCTCACGAGGGAGACGAAATGCATTGGCTGTTTGCAAGGCTAGGAAAGAGCAGAGCCCCAGTCTTGCTGTTTATCTGCAATGACTGCCAGGGCAAGTGAGGACCTGCAAGACAATTCCTGCCTAGCACCTTCCTTAGAGGAGAGAGAGTGCAACGTTTCATTTTAGCATTTTTGAGTGCGAGAGTGAGAAAAGGCAGAGTGCCTGTTTGCAAGGCTAGGAAAGAGCAGAGCCCCAGTCTTGCTGTTTAGCTGCAATGTCTGCGAGGACAAGTGAGGACCAGCAAGACAATTCCTGCCTAGCACCTTCCTTGGAGGAGAGAGAGTGCAACGTTTCATTTTAGCATTTTGGCGCTCACGAGGGAGACAAACTGCTTTGGCTGTTTGCAATGCTAGGAAAGAGCAGAGCCCCAGTCTTGCTGTTTATCTGCAATGACTGCCAGGGCAAGTGAGGACCAGCAACACAATTCCTGCCTAGCACCTTCCTTAGAGGAGAGAGAATGCAACGTTTCATTTTAGCATTTTGGTGCTCAGGAGGGAGACGAACTGCATTGGCTGTTTGCAAGGCTAGGAAAGAGCAGAGCCCCAGTCTTGCTGTTTATCTGCAATGACTGCCAGGGCAATTGAGGACCAGCAAGACAATTCCTGCCTAGCACCTACCTAGGAGGAGAGAGAGTGCAACGTTTCATTTTAGCATTTTGGCGCTCACGAGGGAGACAAACTGTTTTTGCTGTTTGCAAGGCTAGGAAAGAGCAGAGCCCTACTCTTGCTGTTTATCTGCAATGACTGCCAGGGCAAGCTGAGGACCAGCAAGACAATTCCTGCCTAGCACCTTCCTTGGAGGAGAGAGAGTGCAACGTTTCAATTTAGCATTTTGGCGCTCACGAGGGAGACGAAATGCATTGGCTGTTTGCAAGGCTAGGAAAGAGCAGAGCCCCAGTCTTGCTGTTTATCTGCAATGACTGCCAGGGCAAGTGAGGACCTGCAAGACAATTCCTGCCTAGAACCTTCCTTAGAGGAGAGAGAGTGCAACGTTTCATTTTAGCATTTTTGAGTGCGATAGTGAGAAAAAGCAGAGTGCCTGTTTGCAAGGCTAGGAAAGAGCAGAGCCAGTGTCTTGCTGTTTATCTGCAATGACTGCCAGGGCAAGTGAGGACCAGGAAGACAATTCCTGCCTAGCACCTTCCTTGGAGGAGAGAGAGTGCAACGTTTCATTTTAGCATTTTGGCGCACACGAAAGAGGCAAACTGCTTTGGCTGTTTGCAAGGCTAGGAAAGAGCAGAGCCCCAGTCTTGCTGTTTATCTGCAATGACTGCCAGGGCAAGTGAGGACCAGCAAGACAATTCCTGCCTAGCACCTTCCTTGGAGGAGAGAGAGTGCAACGTTTCATTTTGCTTTTTGGAGTGCGAGAGTGAGAAAAAGCAGAGTGCATGTTTGCAAGGCTAGGAAAGAGCAGAGCCCGAGTCTTGCTGTTTATCTGCAATGTCTGCGAGGACAAGTGAGGACCAGCAAGACAATTCCTGCCTAGCACCTTCCTTGGAGGAGAGAGAGTGCAACGTTTCATTTTAGCATTTTGGCGCTCACGAGGGAGACAAACTGCTTTGGCTGTTTGCAATGCTAGGAAAGAGCAGAGCCCCAGTCTTGCTGTTTATCTGCAATGACTGCCAGGGCAAGTGAGGACCAGCAACACAATTCCTGCCTAGCACCTTCCTTAGAGGAGAGAGAATGCAACGTTTCATTTTAGCATTTTGGTGCTCAGGAGGGAGACGAACTGCATTGGCTGTTTGCAAGGCTAGGAAAGAGCAGAGCCCCAGTCTTGCTGTTTATCTGCAATGACTGCCAGGGCAATTGAGGACCAGCAAGACAATTCCTGCCTAGCACCTACCTAGGAGGAGAGAGAGTGCAACGTTTCATTTTAGCATTTTGGCGCTCACGAGGGAGACAAACTGTTTTTGCTGTTTGCAAGGCTAGGAAAGAGCAGAGCCCTACTCTTGCTGTTTATCTTCAAAGACTGCCAGGGCAAGTGAGGACCAGCAAGACAATTCCTGCCTAGCACCTTCCTAGGAGGAGAGAGTGCAACGTTTCATTTTAGCATTTTGGCGCTCACGAGGGAGATGAACTGCTTTTGCTGTTTGCAAGGCTAGGAAAGAGCAGATCCCCAGTCTTGCTGTTATCTGCAATGAATGCCAGGGCAAGTGAGAACCAGCAAGACAATTCCTGCCTAGCACCTTCCTTGGAAGAGAGAGAGTGCAACGTTACATTTTAGCATTTTGGCGCTCACGAGCGAGACGAACTGCTTTGGCTGTTTGCAAGGCTAGGAAAGAGCAGAGCCCCCAGCCTTGCTGTTTATCTGCAATGACTGCTAGGGCAAGTGAGGACCAGCAACACAATTCCTGCCTAGCACCTTCCTTGGAGGAGAGAGAGTGCAACGTTTCATTTTAGCGTTTTGGCGCTCACGAGGGAGACGAAATGCATTGGCTGTTTGCAAGGCTAGGAAAGAGCAGAGCCCCAGTCTTGCTCTTTATCTGCAATGACTGCCAGGGCAAGCTGAGGACCAGCAAGACAATTCCTGCCTAGCACCTTCCTTGGAGGAGAGAGAGTGCAACGTTTCAATTTAGCATTTTGGCGCTCACGAGGGAGACGAAATGCATTGGCTGTTTGCAAGGCTAGGAAAGAGCAGAGCCCCAGTCTTGCTGTTTATCTGCAATGACTGCCAGGGCAAGTGACGACCTGCAAGACAATTCCTGCCTAGAACCTTCCTTAGAGGAGAGAGAGTGCAACGTTTCATTTTAGCATTTTTGAGTGCGATAGTGAGAAAAAGCAGAGTGCCTGTTTGCAAGGCTAGGAAAGAGCAGAGCCAGTGTCTTGCTGTTTATCTGCAATGACTGCCAGGGCAAGTGAGGACCAGGAAGACAATTCCTGCCTAGCACCTTCCTTGGAGGAGAGAGAGTGCAACGTTTCATTTTAGCATTTTGGCGCTCACGAGGGAGACGAACTGCTTTGGCTGTTTGCAAGGCTAGGAAAGAGCAGAGCCCCCAGCCTTGCTGTTTATCTGCAATGACTGCTAGGGCAAGTGAGGACCAGCAACACAATTCCTGCCTAGCACCTTCCTTGGAGGAGAGAGAGTGCAACGTTTCATTTTAGCGTTTTGGCGCTCACGAGGGAGACGAAATGCATTGGCTTTTTGCAAGGCTAGGAAAGAGCAGAGCCCCAGTCTTGCTCTTTATCTGCAATGACTGCCAGGGCAAGCTGAGGACCAGCAAGACAATTCCTGCCTAGCACCTTCCTTGGAGGAGAGAGAGTGCAACGTTTCAATTTAGCATTTTGGCGCTCACGAGGGAGACGAAATGCATTGGCTGTTTGCAAGGCTAGGAAAGAGCAGAGCCCCAGTCTTGCTGTTTATCTGCAATGACTGCCAGGGCAAGTGACGACCTGCAAGACAATTCCTGCCTAGAACCTTCCTTAGAGGAGAGAGAGTGCAACGTTTCATTTTAGCATTTTTGAGTGCGATAGTGAGAAAAAGCAGAGTGCCTGTTTGCAAGGCTAGGAAAGAGCAGAGCCAGTGTCTTGCTGTTTATCTGCAATGACTGCCAGGGCAAGTGAGGACCAGGAAGACAATTCCTGCCTAGCACCTTCCTAGGAGGAGAGAGTGCAACGTTTCATTTTAGCATTTTGGCGCTCACGAGCGAGACAAACTGCTTTGGCTGTTTGCAAGGCTAGGAAAGAGCAGAGCCCCAGTCTTGCTTGTTATCTGCAATGAATGCCAGGGCAAGTGAGGACCAGCAAGACAATTCCTGCCTAGCACCTTCCTTGGAGGAGAGAGAGTGCAACGTTTCATTTTAGCATTTTGGCGCTCACGAGCGAGACGAACTGCTTTGGCTGTTTGCAAGGCTAGGAAAGAGCAGAGCCCCCAGCCTTGCTGTTTATCTGCAATGACTGCTAGGGCAAGTGAGGACCAGCAACACAATTCCTGCCTAGCACCTTCCTTGGAGGAGAGAGAGTGCAACGTTTCATTTTAGCGTTTTGGCGCTCACGAGGGAGACGAAATGCATTGGCTGTTTGCAAGGCTAGGAAAGAGCAGAGCCCCAGTCTTGCTCTTTATCTGCAATGACTGCCAGGGCAAGCTGAGGACCAGCAAGACAATTCCTGCCTAGCACCTTCCTTGGAGGAGAGAGAGTGCAACGTTTCAATTTAGCATTTTGGCGCTCACGAGGGAGACGAAATGCATTGGCTGTTTGCAAGGCTAGGAAAGAGCAGAGCCCCAGTCTTGCTGTTTATCTGCAATGACTGCCAGGGCAAGTGACGACCTGCAAGACAATTCCTGCCTAGAACCTTCCTTAGAGGAGAGAGAGTGCAACGTTTCATTTTAGCATTTTTGAGTGCGATAGTGAGAAAAAGCAGAGTGCCTGTTTGCAAGGCTAGGAAAGAGCAGAGCCAGTGTCTTGCTGTTTATCTGCAATGACTGCCAGGGCAAGTGAGGACCAGGAAGACAATTCCTGCCTAGCACCTTCCTTGGAGGAGAGAGAGTGCAACGTTTCATTTTAGCATTTTGGCGCTCACGAGGGAGACGAACTGCTTTGGCTGTTTGCAAGGCTAGGAAAGAGCAGAGCCCCCAGCCTTGCTGTTTATCTGCAATGACTGCTAGGGCAAGTGAGGACCAGCAACACAATTCCTGCCTAGCACCTTCCTTGGAGGAGAGAGAGTGCAACGTTTCATTTTAGCGTTTTGGCGCTCACGAGGGAGACGAAATGCATTGGCTGTTTGCAAGGCTAGGAAAGAGCAGAGCCCCAGTCTTGTTCTTTATCTGCAATGACTGCCAGGGCAAGCTGAGGACCAGCAAGACAATTCCTGCCTAGCACCTTCCTTGGAGGAGAGAGAGTGCAACGTTTCAATTTAGCATTTTGGCGCTCACGAGGGAGACGAAATGCATTGGCTGTTTGCAAGGCTAGGAAAGAGCAGAGCCCCAGTCTTGCTGTTTATCTGCAATGACTGCCAGGGCAAGTGACGACCTGCAAGACAATTCCTGCCTAGAACCTTCCTTAGAGGAGAGAGAGTGCAACGTTTCATTTTAGCATTTTTGAGTGCGATAGTGAGAAAAAGCAGAGTGCCTGTTTGCAAGGCTAGGAAAGAGCAGAGCCAGTGTCTTGCTGTTTATCTGCAATGACTGCCAGGGCAAGTGAGGACCAGGAAGACAATTCCTGCCTAGCACCTTCCTAGGAGGAGAGAGTGCAACGTTTCATTTTAGCATTTTGGCGCTCACGAGCGAGACAAACTGCTTTGGCTGTTTGCAAGGCTAGGAAAGAGCAGAGCCCCAGTCTTGCTTGTTATCTGCAATGAATGCCAGGGCAAGTGAGGACCAGCAAGACAATTCCTGCCTAGCACCTTCCTTGGAGGAGAGAGAGTGCAACGTTTCATTTTAGCATTTTGGCGCTCACGAGCGAGACAAACTGGTTTGGCTGTTTGCAAGGCTAGGACAGAGCAGAGCCCCAGTCTTGCTCTTTATCTGCAATGACTGCCAGGGCAAGTGAGGACCAGCAAGACAATTCCTGCCTAGCACCTTCCTTGGAGGAGAGAGAGTGCAACGTTTCATTTTAGCATTTTGGCGCTCACGAGGGAGACGAAATGCATTGGCTGTTTGCAAGGCTAGGAAAGAGCAGAGCCCCAGTCTTGCTGTTTATCTGCAATGACTGCCAGGGCAAGTGAGGACCTGCAAGACAATTCCTGCCTAGCACCTTCCTTAGAGGAGAGAGAGTGCAACGTTTCATTTTAGCATTTTTGAGTGCGAGAGTGAGAAAAGGCAGAGTGCCTGTTTGCAAGGCTAGGAAAGAGCAGAGCCCCAGTCTTGCTGTTTAGCTGCAATGACTGCCAGGGCAAGTGAGGTCCAGCAAGACAATTCCTGCCTAGCACCTTCCTTGGAGGAGAGAGAGTGCAACGTTTCATTTTAGCGTTTTGGCGCTCACGAGGGAGACGAAATGCATTGGCTGTTTGCAAGGCTAGGAAAGAGCAGAGCCCCAGTCTTGCTGTTTATCTGCAATGACTGCCAGGGCAAGTGAGGACCAGCAAGACAATTCCTGCCTAGCACCTTCCTTGGAGGAGAGAGAGTGCAACGTTTCATTTTGCTTTTTGGAGTGCGAGAGTGAGAAAAAGCAGAGTGCATGTTTGCAAGGCTAGGAAAGAGCAGAGCCCGAGTCTTGCTGTTTATCTGCAATGTCTGCGAGGACAAGTGAGGACCAGCAAGACAATTCCTGCCTAGCACCTTCCTTGGAGGAGAGAGAGTGCAACGTTTCATTTTAGCATTTTGGCGCTCACGAGGGAGACAAACTGCTTTGGCTGTTTGCAATGCTAGGAAAGAGCAGAGCCCCAGTCTTGCTGTTTATCTGCAATGACTGCCAGGGCAAGTGAGGACCAGCAACACAATTCCTGCCTAGCACCTTCCTTAGAGGAGAGAGAATGCAACGTTTCATTTTAGCATTTTGGTGCTCAGGAGGGAGACGAACTGCATTGGCTGTTTGCAAGGCTAGGAAAGAGCAGAGCCCCAGTCTTGCTGTTTATCTGCAATGACTGCCAGGGCAATTGAGGACCAGCAAGACAATTCCTGCCTAGCACCTACCTAGGAGGAGAGAGAGTGCAACGTTTCATTTTAGCATTTTGGCGCTCACGAGGGAGACAAACTGTTTTTGCTGTTTGCAAGGCTAGGAAAGAGCAGAGCCCTACTCTTGCTGTTTATCTGCAATGACTGCCAGGGCAAGCTGAGGACCAGCAAGACAATTCCTGCCTAGCACCTTCCTTGGAGGAGAGAGAGTGCAACGTTTCAATTTAGCATTTTGGCGCTCACGAGGGAGACGAAATGCATTGGCTGTTTGCAAGGCTAGGAAAGAGCAGAGCCCCAGTCTTGCTGTTTATCTGCAATGACTGCCAGGGCAAGTGAGGACCTGCAAGACAATTCCTGCCTAGAACCTTCCTTAGAGGAGAGAGAGTGCAACGTTTCATTTTAGCATTTTTGAGTGCGATAGTGAGAAAAAGCAGAGTGCCTGTTTGCAAGGCTAGGAAAGAGCAGAGCCAGTGTCTTGCTGTTTATCTGCAATGACTGCCAGGGCAAGTGAGGACCAGGAAGACAATTCCTGCCTAGCACCTTCCTTGGAGGAGAGAGAGTGCAACGTTTCATTTTAGCATTTTGGCGCACACGAAAGAGGCAAACTGCTTTGGCTGTTTGCAAGGCTAGGAAAGAGCAGAGCCCCAGTCTTGCTGTTTATCTGCAATGACTGCCAGGGCAAGTGAGGACCAGCAAGACAATTCCTGCCTAGCACCTTCCTTGGAGGAGAGAGAGTGCAACGTTTCATTTTGCTTTTTGGAGTGCGAGAGTGAGAAAAAGCAGAGTGCATGTTTGCAAGGCTAGGAAAGAGCAGAGCCCGAGTCTTGCTGTTTATCTGCAATGTCTGCGAGGACAAGTGAGGACCAGCAAGACAATTCCTGCCTAGCACCTTCCTTGGAGGAGAGAGAGTGCAACGTTTCATTTTAGCATTTTGGCGCTCACGAGGGAGACAAACTGCTTTGGCTGTTTGCAATGCTAGGAAAGAGCAGAGCCCCAGTCTTGCTGTTTATCTGCAATGACTGCCAGGGCAAGTGAGGACCAGCAACACAATTCCTGCCTAGCACCTTCCTTAGAGGAGAGAGAATGCAACGTTTCATTTTAGCATTTTGGTGCTCAGGAGGGAGACGAACTGCATTGGCTGTTTGCAAGGCTAGGAAAGAGCAGAGCCCCAGTCTTGCTGTTTATCTGCAATGACTGCCAGGGCAATTGAGGACCAGCAAGACAATTCCTGCCTAGCACCTACCTAGGAGGAGAGAGAGTGCAACGTTTCATTTTAGCATTTTGGCGCTCACGAGGGAGACAAACTGTTTTTGCTGTTTGCAAGGCTAGGAAAGAGCAGAGCCCTACTCTTGCTGTTTATCTTCAAAGACTGCCAGGGCAAGTGAGGACCAGCAAGACAATTCCTGCCTAGCACCTTCCTAGGAGGAGAGAGTGCAACGTTTCATTTTAGCATTTTGGCGCTCACGAGGGAGATGAACTGCTTTTGCTGTTTGCAAGGCTAGGAAAGAGCAGATCCCCAGTCTTGCTGTTATCTGCAATGAATGCCAGGGCAAGTGAGAACCAGCAAGACAATTCCTGCCTAGCACCTTCCTTGGAAGAGAGAGAGTGCAACGTTACATTTTAGCATTTTGGCGCTCACGAGCGAGACGAACTGCTTTGGCTGTTTGCAAGGCTAGGAAAGAGCAGAGCCCCCAGCCTTGCTGTTTATCTGCAATGACTGCTAGGGCAAGTGAGGACCAGCAACACAATTCCTGCCTAGCACCTTCCTTGGAGGAGAGAGAGTGCAACGTTTCATTTTAGCGTTTTGGCGCTCACGAGGGAGACGAAATGCATTGGCTGTTTGCAAGGCTAGGAAAGAGCAGAGCCCCAGTCTTGCTCTTTATCTGCAATGACTGCCAGGGCAAGCTGAGGACCAGCAAGACAATTCCTGCCTAGCACCTTCCTTGGAGGAGAGAGAGTGCAACGTTTCAATTTAGCATTTTGGCGCTCACGAGGGAGACGAAATGCATTGGCTGTTTGCAAGGCTAGGAAAGAGCAGAGCCCCAGTCTTGCTGTTTATCTGCAATGACTGCCAGGGCAAGTGACGACCTGCAAGACAATTCCTGCCTAGAACCTTCCTTAGAGGAGAGAGAGTGCAACGTTTCATTTTAGCATTTTTGAGTGCGATAGTGAGAAAAAGCAGAGTGCCTGTTTGCAAGGCTAGGAAAGAGCAGAGCCAGTGTCTTGCTGTTTATCTGCAATGACTGCCAGGGCAAGTGAGGACCAGCAAGACAATTCCTGCCTAGCACCTTCCTTGGAGGAGAGAGAGTGCAACGTTTCATTTTAGCATTTTGGCGCTCACGAGGGAGACGAAATGCATTGGCTGTTTGCAAGGCTAGGAAAGAGCAGAGCCCCAGTCTTGCTGTTTATCTGCAATGACTGCCAGGGCAAGTGAGGACCTGCAAGACAATTCCTGCCTAGCACCTTCCTTAGAGGAGAGAGAGTGCAACGTTTCATTTTAGCATTTTTGAGTGCGAGAGTGAGAAAAGGCAGAGTGCCTGTTTGCAAGGCTAGGAAAGAGCAGAGCCCCAGTCTTGCTGTTTAGCTGCAATGACTGCCAGGGCAAGTGAGGTCCAGCAAGACAATTCCTGCCTAGCACCTTCCTTGGAGGAGAGAGAGTGCAACGTTTCATTTTAGCGTTTTGGCGCTCACGAGGGAGACGAAATGCATTGGCTGTTTGCAAGGCTAGGAAAGAGCAGAGCCCCAGTCTTGCTGTTTATCTGCAATGACTGCTAGGGCAAGTGAGGACCAGCAAGACAATTCCTGCCTAGCACCTACCTAGGAGGAGAGAGAGTGCAACGTTTCATTTTAGCATTTTGGCGCTCACGAGGGAGACAATCTACTTTGGCTGTTTGCAAGGCTAGGAAAGAGCAGAGCCCGAGTCTTGCTGTTTATCTGCAATGACTGCCAGGGCAAGTGAGGACCAGCAAGACAATTCCTGCCTAGCACCTTCCTTGGAGGAGAGAGAGTGCAACGTTTCATTTTAGCATTTTGGCGCTCACGAGCGAGACAAACTGGTTTGGCTGTTTGCAAGGCTAGGACAGAGCAGAGCCCCAGTCTTGCTCTTTATCTGCAATGACTGCCAGGGCAAGTGAGGACCAGCAACACAATTCCTGCCTAGCACCTTCCTTGGAGGAGAGAGAGTGCAACGTTTCATTTTAGCGTTTTGGCTCTCACGAGGGAGACGAAATGCATTGGCTGTTTGCAAGGCTAGGAAAGAGCAGAGCCCCAGTCTTCCTCTTTATCTGCAATGACTGCCAGGGCAAGTGAGGACCAGCAAGACAATTCCTGCCTAGCACCTTCCTTGGAGGAGAGAGAGTGCAACGTTTCATTTTAGCGTTTTGGCGCTCACGAGGGAGACGAAATGCATTGGCTGTTTGCAAGGCTAGGAAAGAGCAGAGCCCCAGTCTTGCTGTTTATCTGGAATGACTGCTAGGGCAAGTGAGGACCAGCAAGACAATTCCTGCCTAGCACCTTCCTTGGAGGAGAGAGAGTGCAACGTTTCATTTTGCTTTTTGGAGTGCGAGAGTGAGAAAAAGCAGAGTGCCTGTTTGCAAGGCTAGGAAAGAGCAGAGCCCCAGTCTTGCTGTTTATCAGCAAGGACTGCCAGGGCAAGTGAGGACCAGCAAGACAATTCCTGCCTAGCACCTTCCTTGGAAGAGAGAGAGTGCAACGTTTCATTTTAGCATTTTGGCGCTCACGAGGGAGACAAACTGCTTTGGCTGTTTGCAAGGCTACGAAAGAGCAGAGCCCGAGTCTTGCTGTTTATCTGCAATGACTGCCAGGGCAAGTGAGGACCTGCAAGACAATTCCTGCCTAGCACCTTCCTTGGAGGAGAGAGAGTGCAACGTTTCATTTTAGCATTTTGGCGCACAGGAGGGAGACAAACTGCTTTGGCTGTTTGCAAGGCTAGGAAAGAGCAGAGCCCCAGTCTTGATGTTTATCTTCAATGACTGCCAGGGCAAGTGAGGACCAGCAAGACAATTCCTGCCTAGCACCTTCCTAGGAGGAGAGAGTGCAACGTTTCATTTTAGCATTTTGGCGCTCACGAGGGAGATGAACTGCTTTTGCTGTTTGCAAGGCTAGGAAAGAGCAGATCCCCAGTCTTGCTGTTTATCTGCAATGACTGCCAGGGCAAGTGAGGACCAGCAAGACAATTCCTGCCTAGCACCTTCCTTGGAGGAGAGAGAGTGCAACGTTTCATTTTAGCATTTTGGCGCTCACGAGCGAGACAAACTGGTTTGGCTGTTTGCAAGGCTAGGACAGAGCAGAGCCCCAGTCTTGCTCTTTATCTGCAATGACTGCCAGGGCAAGTGAGGACCAGCAACACAATTCCTGCCTAGCACCTTCCTTGGAGGAGAGAGGGCAAGGTTTCATTTTAGCGTTTTGGCTCTCACGAGGGAGACGAAATGCATTGGCTGTTTGCAAGGCTAGGAAAGAGCAGAGCCCCAGTCTTCCTATTTATCTGCAATGAGTGCCAGGGCAAGTGAGGACCAGCAAGACAATTCCTGCCTAGCACCTTCCTTGGAGGAGAGAGAGTGCAACGTTTCATTTTAGCATTTTGGCGCTCACGAGCGAGACAAACTGCTTTGGCTGTTTGGAAGGCTAGGAAAGAGCAGAGCCCGAGTCTTGCTGTTTATCTGCAATGTCTGCGAGGACAAGTGAGGACCAGCAAGAAAATTCCTGCCTAGCACCTTCCTTAGAGGAGAGAGAGTGCAACGTTTCATTTTAGCATTTTTGAGTGCGAGAGTGAGAAAAAGCAGAGTGCCTGTTTGCAAGGCTAGGAAAGAGCAGAGCCCCAGTCTTGCTGTTTAGCTGCAATGACTGCCAGGGCAAGTGAGGACCAGGAAGACAATTCCTGCCTAGCACCTTCCTTGGAGGAGAGAGAGTGCAACGTTTCATTTTAGCATTTTGGCGCACACGAGGGAGACAAACTGCTTTGGCTGTTTGCAAGGCTAGGAAAGAGCAGAGCCCCAGTCTTGCTGTTTATCTGCAATGACTGCCAGGGCAAGTGAGGACCAGCAAGACAATTCCTGCCTAGCACCTTCCTCGGAGGAGAGAGAGTGCAACGTTTCATTTTAGCATTTTTGAGTGCGAGAGTGAGAAAAAGCAGAGTGCCTGTTTGCAAGGCTAGGAAAGAGCAGAGCCCCAGTCTTGCTGTTTAGCTGCAATGACTGCCAGGGCAAGTGAGGACCAGGAAGACAATTCCTGCCTAGCACCTTCCTTGGAGGAGAGAGAGTGCAACGTTTCAATTTAGCATTTTGGCACTCACGAGCGAGACAAACTGCTTTTGCTGTTTGTTAGGCTAGGAAAGAGCAGAGCCCCAGTCTTGCTGTTTATCTGCAAGGACTGCCAGGGCAAGTGAGGACCAGCAACACAATTCCTGCCTAGCACCTTCCTTGGAGGAGAGAGAGTGCAACGTTTCATTTTAGCATTTTGGCGCTCACGAGGGAGACAATCTGCTTTGGCTGTTTGCAAGGCTAGGAAAGAGCAGAGCCCCAGTCTTGCTGGTTATCTGCAATGACTGCCAGGGCAAGTTAGGACCAGCAACACAATTCCTGCCTAGCACCTTCCTTGGAGGAGAGAGAATGCAAGGTTTCATTTTAGCATTTTGGTGCTCAGGAGGGAGACGAACTGCATTGGCTGTTTGCAAGGCTAGGAAAGAGCAGAGCCCCAGTCTTGCTGTTTATCTGCAAGGACTGCCAGGGCAAGTGAGGACAAGCAAGACAATTCCTGCCTAGCACCTACCTAGGAGGAGAGAGAGTGCAACGTTTCATTTTGCTTTTTGGAGTGCGAGAGTGAGAAAAAGCAGAGTGCCTGTTTGCAACGCTAGGAAAGAGCAGAGCCCCAGTCTTGCTGTTTAGCTGCAATGACTGCCAGGGCAAGTGAGGACCAGGAAGACAATTCCTGCCTAGCACCTTCCTTGGAGGAGAGAGAGTGCAACGTTTCATTTTAGCGTTTTGGCGCTCACGAGGGAGACGAAATGCATTGGCTGTTTGCAAGGCTAGGAAAGAGCAGAGCCCGAGTCTTGCTGTTTATCTGGAATGACTGCTAGGGCAAGTGAGGACCAGCAAGACAATTCCTGCCTAGCACCTTCCTTGGAGGAGAGAGAGTGCAACGTTTCATTTTGCTTTTTGGAGTGCGAGAGTGAGAAAAAGCAGAGTGCCTGTTTGCAAGGCTAGGAAAGAGCAGAGCCCCAGTCTTGCTGTTTATCAGCAAGGACTGCCAGGGCAAGTGAGGACCAGCAAGACAATTCCTGCCTAGCACCTTCCTTGGAAGAGAGAGAGTGCAACGTTTCATTTTAGCATTTTGGCGCTCACGAGGGAGACAAACTGCTTTGGCTGTTTGCAAGGCTACGAAAGAGCAGAGCCCGAGTCTTGCTGTTTATCTGCAATGACTGCCAGGGCAAGTGAGGACCTGCAAGACAATTCCTGCCTAGCACCTTCCTTGGAGGAGAGAGAGTGCAACGTTTCATTTTAGCATTTTGGCGCACAGGAGGGAGACAAACTGCTTTGGCTGTTTGCAAGGCTAGGAAAGAGCAGAGCCCCAGTCTTGATGTTTATCTTCAATGACTGCCAGGGCAAGTGAGGACCAGCAAGACAATTCCTGCCTAGCACCTTCCTAGGAGGAGAGAGTGCAACGTTTCATTTTAGCATTTTGGCGCTCACGAGGGAGATGAATTGCTTTTGCTGTTTGCAAGGCTAGGAAAGAGCAGATCCCCAGTCTTGCTGTTTATCTGCAATGACTGCCAGGGCAAGTGAGGACCAGCAAGACAATTCCTGCCTAGCACCTTCCTTGGAGGAGAGAGAGTGCAACGTTTCATTTTAGCATTTTGGCGCTCACGAGCGAGACAAACTGGTTTGGCTGTTTGCAAGGCTAGGACAGAGCAGAGCCCCAGTCTTGCTCTTTATCTGCAATGACTGCCAGGGCAAGTGAGGACCAGCAACACAATTCCTGCCTAGCACCTTCCTTGGAGGAGAGAGGGCAAGGTTTCATTTTAGCGTTTTGGCTCTCACGAGGGAGACGAAATGCATTGGCTGTTTGCAAGGCTAGGAAAGAGCAGAGCCCCAGTCTTGCTCTTTATCTGCAATGAGTGCCAGGGCAAGTGAGGACCAGCAAGACAATTCCTGCCTAGCACCTTCCTTGGAGGAGAGAGAGTGCAACGTTTCATTTTAGCATTTTGGCGCTCACGAGCGAGACAAACTGCTTTGGCTGTTTGGAAGGCTAGGAAAGAGCAGAGCCCGAGTCTTGCTGTTTATCTGCAATGTCTGCGAGGACAAGTGAGGACCAGCAAGAAAATTCCTGCCTAGCACCTTCCTTAGAGGAGAGAGAGTGCAACGTTTCATTTTAGCATTTTTGAGTGCGAGAGTGAGAAAAAGCAGAGTGCCTGTTTGCAAGGCTAGGAAAGAGCAGAGCCCCAGTCTTGCTGTTTAGCTGCAATGACTGCCAGGGCAAGTGAGGACCAGGAAGACAATTCCTGCCTAGCACCTTCCTTGGAGGAGAGAGAGTGCAACGTTTCATTTTAGCATTTTGGCGCTCACGAGGGAGACGAAATGCATTGGCTGTTTGCAAGGCTAGGAAAGAGCAGAGCCCCAGTCTTGCTGTTTATCTGCAATGACTGCCAGGGCAAGTGAGGACCTGCAAGACAATTCCTGCCTAGCACCTTCCTTAGAGGAGAGAGAGTGCAACGTTTCATTTTAGCATTTTTGAGTGCGAGAGTGAGAAAAGGCAGAGTGCCTGTTTGCAAGGCTAGGAAAGAGCAGAGCCCCAGTCTTGCTGTTTAGCTGCAATGACTGCCAGGGCAAGTGAGGTCCAGCAAGACAATTCCTGCCTAGCACCTTCCTTGGAGGAGAGAGAGTGCAACGTTTCATTTTAGCGTTTTGGCGCTCACGAGGGAGACGAAATGCATTGGCTGTTTGCAAGGCTAGGAAAGAGCAGAGCCCCAGTCTTGCTGTTTATCTGCAATGACTGCTAGGGCAAGTGAGGACCAGCAAGACAATTCCTGCCTAGCACCTACCTAGGAGGAGAGAGAGTGCAACGTTTCATTTTAGCATTTTGGCGCTCACGAGGGAGACAATCTACTTTGGCTGTTTGCAAGGCTAGGAAAGAGCAGAGCCCGAGTCTTGCTGTTTATCTGCAATGACTGCCAGGGCAAGTGAGGACCAGCAAGACAATTCCTGCCTAGCACCTTCCTTGGAGGAGAGAGAGTGCAACGTTTCATTTTAGCATTTTGGCGCTCACGAGCGAGACAAACTGGTTTGGCTGTTTGCAAGGCTAGGACAGAGCAGAGCCCCAGTCTTGCTCTTTATCTGCAATGACTGCCAGGGCAAGTGAGGACCAGCAACACAATTCCTGCCTAGCACCTTCCTTGGAGGAGAGAGAGTGCAACGTTTCATTTTAGCGTTTTGGCTCTCACGAG
Organism: Phaethon aethereus; assembly: GCF_964289735.1. Lineage (NCBI taxonomy): Eukaryota > Metazoa > Chordata > Aves > Phaethontiformes > Phaethontidae > Phaethon > Phaethon aethereus. Next base: position 151,463 of record NW_028113926.1, on the reverse strand, counting down.
GGAGACGAAATGCATTGGCTGTTTGCAAGGCTAGGAAAGAGCAGAGCCCCAGTCTTCCTCTTTATCTGCAATGACTGCCAGGGCAAGTGAGGACCAGCAAGACAATTCCTGCCTAGCACCTTCCTTGGAGGAGAGAGAGTGCAACGTTTCATTTTAGCGTTTTGGCGCTCACGAGGGAGACGAAATGCATTGGCTGTTTGCAAGGCTAGGAAAGAGCAGAGCCCCAGTCTTGCTGTTTATCTGGAATGACTGCTAGGGCAAGTGAGGACCAGCAAGACAATTCCTGCCTAGCACCTTCCTTGGAGGAGAGAGAGTGCAACGTTTCATTTTGCTTTTTGGAGTGCGAGAGTGAGAAAAAGCAGAGTGCCTGTTTGCAAGGCTAGGAAAGAGCAGAGCCCCAGTCTTGCTGTTTATCAGCAAGGACTGCCAGGGCAAGTGAGGACCAGCAAGACAATTCCTGCCTAGCACCTTCCTTGGAAGAGAGAGAGTGCAACGTTTCATTTTAGCATTTTGGCGCTCACGAGGGAGACAAACTGCTTTGGCTGTTTGCAAGGCTACGAAAGAGCAGAGCCCGAGTCTTGCTGTTTATCTGCAATGACTGCCAGGGCAAGTGAGGACCTGCAAGACAATTCCTGCCTAGCACCTTCCTTGGAGGAGAGAGAGTGCAACGTTTCATTTTAGCATTTTGGCGCACAGGAGGGAGACAAACTGCTTTGGCTGTTTGCAAGGCTAGGAAAGAGCAGAGCCCCAGTCTTGATGTTTATCTTCAATGACTGCCAGGGCAAGTGAGGACCAGCAAGACAATTCCTGCCTAGCACCTTCCTAGGAGGAGAGAGTGCAACGTTTCATTTTAGCATTTTGGCGCTCACGAGGGAGATGAACTGCTTTTGCTGTTTGCAAGGCTAGGAAAGAGCAGATCCCCAGTCTTGCTGTTTATCTGCAATGACTGCCAGGGCAAGTGAGGACCAGCAAGACAATTCCTGCCTAGCACCTTCCTTGGAGGAGAGAGAGTGCAACGTTTCATTTTAGCATTTTGGCGCTCACGAGCGAGACAAACTGGTTTGGCTGTTTGCAAGGCTAGGACAGAGCAGAGCCCCAGTCTTGCTCTTTATCTGCAATGACTGCCAGGGCAAGTGAGGACCAGCAACACAATTCCTGCCTAGCACCTTCCTTGGAGGAGAGAGGGCAAGGTTTCATTTTAGCGTTTTGGCTCTCACGAGGGAGACGAAATGCATTGGCTGTTTGCAAGGCTAGGAAAGAGCAGAGCCCCAGTCTTGCTCTTTATCTGCAATGAGTGCCAGGGCAAGTGAGGACCAGCAAGACAATTCCTGCCTAGCACCTTCCTTGGAGGAGAGAGAGTGCAACGTTTCATTTTAGCATTTTGGCGCTCACGAGCGAGACAAACTGCTTTGGCTGTTTGGAAGGCTAGGAAAGAGCAGAGCCCGAGTCTTGCTGTTTATCTGCAATGTCTGCGAGGACAAGTGAGGACCAGCAAGAAAATTCCTGCCTAGCACCTTCCTTAGAGGAGAGAGAGTGCAACGTTTCATTTTAGCATTTTTGAGTGCGAGAGTGAGAAAAAGCAGAGTGCCTGTTTGCAAGGCTAGGAAAGAGCAGAGCCCCAGTCTTGCTGTTTAGCTGCAATGACTGCCAGGGCAAGTGAGGACCAGGAAGACAATTCCTGCCTAGCACCTTCCTTGGAGGAGAGAGAGTGCAACGTTTCATTTTAGCATTTTGGCGCTCACGAGGGAGACGAAATGCATTGGCTGTTTGCAAGGCTAGGAAAGAGCAGAGCCCCAGTCTTGCTGTTTATCTGCAATGACTGCCAGGGCAAGTGAGGACCTGCAAGACAATTCCTGCCTAGCACCTTCCTTAGAGGAGAGAGAGTGCAACGTTTCATTTTAGCATTTTTGAGTGCGAGAGTGAGAAAAGGCAGAGTGCCTGTTTGCAAGGCTAGGAAAGAGCAGAGCCCCAGTCTTGCTGTTTAGCTGCAATGACTGCCAGGGCAAGTGAGGTCCAGCAAGACAATTCCTGCCTAGCACCTTCCTTGGAGGAGAGAGAGTGCAACGTTTCATTTTAGCGTTTTGGCGCTCACGAGGGAGACGAAATGCATTGGCTGTTTGCAAGGCTAGGAAAGAGCAGAGCCCCAGTCTTGCTGTTTATCTGCAATGACTGCTAGGGCAAGTGAGGACCAGCAAGACAATTCCTGCCTAGCACCTACCTAGGAGGAGAGAGAGTGCAACGTTTCATTTTAGCATTTTGGCGCTCACGAGGGAGACAATCTACTTTGGCTGTTTGCAAGGCTAGGAAAGAGCAGAGCCCGAGTCTTGCTGTTTATCTGCAATGACTGCCAGGGCAAGTGAGGACCAGCAAGACAATTCCTGCCTAGCACCTTCCTTGGAGGAGAGAGAGTGCAACGTTTCATTTTAGCATTTTGGCGCTCACGAGCGAGACAAACTGGTTTGGCTGTTTGCAAGGCTAGGACAGAGCAGAGCCCCAGTCTTGCTCTTTATCTGCAATGACTGCCAGGGCAAGTGAGGACCAGCAACACAATTCCTGCCTAGCACCTTCCTTGGAGGAGAGAGAGTGCAACGTTTCATTTTAGCGTTTTGGCTCTCACGAGGGAGACGAAATGCATTGGCTGTTTGCAAGGCTAGGAAAGAGCAGAGCCCCAGTCTTCCTCTTTATCTGCAATGACTGCCAGGGCAAGTGAGGACCAGCAAGACAATTCCTGCCTAGCACCTTCCTTGGAGGAGAGAGAGTGCAACGTTTCATTTTAGCGTTTTGGCGCTCACGAGGGAGACGAAATGCATTGGCTGTTTGCAAGGCTAGGAAAGAGCAGAGCCCCAGTCTTGCTGTTTATCTGGAATGACTGCTAGGGCAAGTGAGGACCAGCAAGACAATTCCTGCCTAGCACCTTCCTTGGAGGAGAGAGAGTGCAACGTTTCATTTTGCTTTTTGGAGTGCGAGAGTGAGAAAAAGCAGAGTGCCTGTTTGCAAGGCTAGGAAAGAGCAGAGCCCCAGTCTTGCTGTTTATCAGCAAGGACTGCCAGGGCAAGTGAGGACCAGCAAGACAATTCCTGCCTAGCACCTTCCTTGGAAGAGAGAGAGTGCAACGTTTCATTTTAGCATTTTGGCGCTCACGAGGGAGACAAACTGCTTTGGCTGTTTGCAAGGCTACGAAAGAGCAGAGCCCCAGTCTTGCTGTTTATCTGCAATGACTGCCAGGGCAAGTGAGGACCTGCAAGACAATTCCTGCCTAGCACCTTCCTTGGAGGAGAGAGAGTGCAACGTTTCATTTTAGCATTTTGGCGCACAGGAGGGAGACAAACTGCTTTGGCTGTTTGCAAGGCTAGGAAAGAGCAGAGCCCCAGTCTTGATGTTTATCTTCAATGACTGCCAGGGCAAGTGAGGACCAGCAAGACAATTCCTGCCTAGCACCTTCCTAGGAGGAGAGAGTGCAACGTTTCATTTTAGCATTTTGGCGCTCACGAGGGAGATGAACTGCTTTTGCTGTTTGCAAGGCTAGGAAAGAGCAGATCCCCAGTCTTGCTGTTTATCTGCAATGACTGCCAGGGCAAGTGAGGACCAGCAAGACAATTCCTGCCTAGCACCTTCCTTGGAGGAGAGAGAGTGCAACGTTTCATTTTAGCATTTTGGCGCTCACGAGCGAGACAAACTGGTTTGGCTGTTTGCAAGGCTAGGACAGAGCAGAGCCCCAGTCTTGCTCTTTATCTGCAATGACTGCCAGGGCAAGTGAGGACCAGCAACACAATTCCTGCCTAGCACCTTCCTTGGAGGAGAGAGGGCAAGGTTTCATTTTAGCGTTTTGGCTCTCACGAGGGAGACGAAATGCATTGGCTGTTTGCAAGGCTAGGAAAGAGCAGAGCCCCAGTCTTCCTATTTATCTGCAATGAGTGCCAGGGCAAGTGAGGACCAGCAAGACAATTCCTGCCTAGCACCTTCCTTGGAGGAGAGAGAGTGCAACGTTTCATTTTAGCATTTTGGCGCTCACGAGCGAGACAAACTGCTTTGGCTGTTTGGAAGGCTAGGAAAGAGCAGAGCCCGAGTCTTGCTGTTTATCTGCAATGTCTGCGAGGACAAGTGAGGACCAGCAAGAAAATTCCTGCCTAGCACCTTCCTTAGAGGAGAGAGAGTGCAACGTTTCATTTTAGCATTTTTGAGTGCGAGAGTGAGAAAAAGCAGAGTGCCTGTTTGCAAGGCTAGGAAAGAGCAGAGCCCCAGTCTTGCTGTTTAGCTGCAATGACTGCCAGGGCAAGTGAGGACCAGGAAGACAATTCCTGCCTAGCACCTTCCTTGGAGGAGAGAGAGTGCAACGTTTCATTTTAGCATTTTGGCGCACACGAGGGAGACAAACTGCTTTGGCTGTTTGCAAGGCTAGGAAAGAGCAGAGCCCCAGTCTTGCTGTTTATCTGCAATGACTGCCAGGGCAAGTGAGGACCAGCAAGACAATTCCTGCCTAGCACCTTCCTCGGAGGAGAGAGAGTGCAACGTTTCATTTTAGCATTTTTGAGTGCGAGAGTGAGAAAAAGCAGAGTGCCTGTTTGCAAGGCTAGGAAAGAGCAGAGCCCCAGTCTTGCTGTTTAGCTGCAATGACTGCCAGGGCAAGTGAGGACCAGGAAGACAATTCCTGCCTAGCACCTTCCTTGGAGGAGAGAGAGTGCAACGTTTCAATTTAGCATTTTGGCACTCACGAGCGAGACAAACTGCTTTTGCTGTTTGTTAGGCTAGGAAAGAGCAGAGCCCCAGTCTTGCTGTTTATCTGCAAGGACTGCCAGGGCAAGTGAGGACCAGCAACACAATTCCTGCCTAGCACCTTCCTTGGAGGAGAGAGAGTGCAACGTTTCATTTTAGCATTTTGGCGCTCACAAGGGAGACAATCTGCTTTGGCTGTTTGCAAGGCTAGGAAAGAGCAGAGCCCCAGTCTTGCTGGTTATCTGCAATGACTGCCAGGGCAAGTTAGGACCAGCAACACAATTCCTGCCTAGCACCTTCCTTGGAGGAGAGAGAATGCAAGGTTTCATTTTAGCATTTTGGTCCTCAGGAGGGAGACGAACTGCATTGGCTGTTTGCAAGGCTAGGAAAGAGCAGAGCCCCAGTCTTGCTGTTTATCTGCAAGGACTGCCAGGGCAAGTGAGGACCAGAAAGACAATTCCTGCCTAGCACCTACCTAGGAGGAGAGAGAGTGCAACGTTTCATTTTGCTTTTTGGAGTGCGAGAGTGAGAAAAAGCAGAGTGCCTGTTTGCAACGCTAGGAAAGAGCAGAGCCCCAGTCTTGCTGTTTAGCTGCAATGACTGCCAGGGCAAGTGAGGACCAGGAAGACAATTCCTGCCTAGCACCTTCCTTGGAGGAGAGAGAGTGCAACGTTTCATTTTAGCGTTTTGGCGCTCACGAGGGAGACGAAATGCATTGGCTGTTTGCAAGGCTAGGAAAGAGCAGAGCCCGAGTCTTGCTGTTTATCTGGAATGACTGCTAGGGCAAGTGAGGACCAGCAAGACAATTCCTGCCTAGCACCTTCCTTGGAGGAGAGAGAGTGCAACGTTTCATTTTGCTTTTTGGAGTGCGAGAGTGAGAAAAAGCAGAGTGCCTGTTTGCAAGGCTAGGAAAGAGCAGAGCCCCAGTCTTGCTGTTTATCAGCAAGGACTGCCAGGGCAAGTGAGGACCAGCAAGACAATTCCTGCCTAGCACCTTCCTTGGAAGAGAGAGAGTGCAACGTTTCATTTTAGCATTTTGGCGCTCACGAGCGAGACAAACTGCTTTTGCTGTTTGCAAGGCTAGGAAAGAGCAGAGCCCGAGTCTTGCTGTTCATCTGCAATGACTGCCAGGGCAAGTGAGGACCAGCAAGACAATTCCTGCCTAGCACCTTCCTTGGAGGAGAGAGAGTGCAACGTTTCATTTTAGCATTTTGGCGCACAGGAGGGAGACAAACTGCTTTGGCTGTTTGCAAGGCTAGGAAAGAGCAGAGCCCCAGTCTTGATGTTTATCTTCAATGACTGCCAGGGCAAGTGAGGACCAGCAAGACAATTCCTGCCTAGCACCTTCCTAGGAGGAGAGAGTGCAACGTTTCATTTTAGCATTTTGGCGCTCACGAGGGAGATGAACTGCTTTTGCTGTTTGCAAGGCTAGGAAAGAGCAGATCCCCAGTCTTGCTGTTTATCTGCAATGACTGCCAGGGCAAGTGAGGACCAGCAAGACAATTCCTGCCTAGCACCTTCCTTGGAGGAGAGAGAGTGCAACGTTTCATTTTAGCATTTTGGCGCTCACGAGCGAGACAAACTGGTTTGGCTGTTTGCAAGGCTAGGACAGAGCAGAGCCCCAGTCTTGCTCTTTATCTGCAATGACTGCCAGGGCAAGTGAGGACCAGCAACACAATTCCTGCCTAGCACCTTCCTTGGAGGAGAGAGGGCAAGGTTTCATTTTAGCGTTTTGGCTCTCACGAGGGAGACGAAATGCATTGGCTGTTTGCAAGGCTAGGAAAGAGCAGAGCCCCAGTCTTGCTCTTTATCTGCAATGAGTGCCAGGGCAAGTGAGGACCAGCAAGACAATTCCTGCCTAGCACCTTCCTTGGAGGAGAGAGAGTGCAACGTTTCATTTTAGCATTTTGGCGCTCACGAGCGAGACAAACTGCTTTGGCTGTTTGGAAGGCTAGGAAAGAGCAGAGCCCGAGTCTTGCTGTTTATCTGCAATGTCTGCGAGGACAAGTGAGGACCAGCAAGAAAATTCCTGCCTAGCACCTTCCTTAGAGGAGAGAGAGTGCAACGTTTCATTTTAGCATTTTTGAGTGCGAGAGTGAGAAAAAGCAGAGTGCCTGTTTGCAAGGCTAGGAAAGAGCAGAGCCCCAGTCTTGCTGTTTAGCTGCAATGACTGCCAGGGCAAGTGAGGACCAGGAAGACAATTCCTGCCTAGCACCTTCCTTGGAGGAGAGAGAGTGCAACGTTTCATTTTAGCATTTTGGCGCACACGAGGGAGACAAACTGCTTTGGCTGTTTGCAAGGCTAGGAAAGAGCAGAGCCCCAGTCTTGCTGTTTATCTGCAATGACTGCCAGGGCAAGTGAGGACCAGCAAGACAATTCCTGCCTAGCACCTTCCTCGGAGGAGAGAGAGTGCAACGTTTCATTTTAGCATTTTTGAGTGCGAGAGTGAGAAAAAGCAGAGTGCCTGTTTGCAAGGCTAGGAAAGAGCAGAGCCCCAGTCTTGCTGTTTAGCTGCAATGACTGCCAGGGCAAGTGAGGACCAGGAAGACAATTCCTGCCTAGCACCTTCCTTGGAGGAGAGAGAGTGCAACGTTTCAATTTAGCATTTTGGCACTCACGAGCGAGACAAACTGCTTTTGCTGTTTGTTAGGCTAGGAAAGAGCAGAGCCCCAGTCTTGCTGTTTATCTGCAAGGACTGCCAGGGCAAGTGAGGACCAGCAACACAATTCCAGCCTAGCACCTTCCTTGGAGGAGAGAGAGTGCAACGTTTCATTTTAGCATTTTGGCGCTCACAAGGGAGACAATCTGCTTTGGCTGTTTGCAAGGCTAGGAAAGAGCAGAGCCCCAGTCTTGCTGGTTATCTGCAATGACTGCCAGGGCAAGTTAGGACCAGCAACACAATTCCTGCCTAGCACCTTCCTTGGAGGAGAGAGAATGCAAGGTTTCAGTTTAGCATTTTGGTCCTCAGGAGGGAGACGAACTGCATTGGCTGTTTGCAAGGCTAGGAAAGAGCAGAGCCCCAGTCTTGCTGTTTATCTGCAAGGACTGCCAGGGCAAGTGAGGACCAGCAAGACAATTCCTGCCTAGCACCTACCTAGGAGGAGAGAGAGTGCAACGTTTCATTTTAGCATTTTTGAGTGCGAGAGTGAGAAAAAGCAGAGTGCCTGTTTGCAACGCTAGGAAAGAGCAGAGCCCCAGTCTTGCTGTTTAGCTGCAATGACTGCCAGGGCAAGTGAGGACCAGGAAGACAATTCCTGCCTAGCACCTTCCTTGGAGGAGAGAGAGTGCAACGTTTCATTTTAGCATTTTGGCGCTCACGAGGGAGATGAACTGCTTTTGCTATTTGCAAGGCTAGGAAAGAGCAGATCCCCAGTCTTGCTGTTATCTGCAATGAATGCCAGGGCAAGTGAGGACCAGCAAGACAATTCCTGCCTAGCACCTTCCTTGGAGGAGAGAGAGTGCAACGTTACATTTTAGCATTTTGGCGCACACGAGCGAGACGAACTTCTTTGGCTGTTTGCAAGGCTAGGAAAGAGCAGAGCCCCAGTCTTGCTGTTTATCTGCAATGACTGCTAGGGCAAGTGAGGACCAGCAACACAATTCCTGCCTAGCACCTTCCTTGGAGGAGAGAGAGTGCAACGTTTCATTTTAGCATTTTGGCGCTCACGAGGGAGACAATCTGCTTTGGCTGTTTGCAAGGCCAGGAAAGAGCAGAGCCCGAGTCTTTCTGTTTATCTGCAATGACTGCCAGGGCAAGTGAGGACCAGCAAGACAATTGCTGCCTAGCACCTTCCTTGGAGGAGAGAGAGTGCAACGTTTCATTTTAACGTTTTGGCTCTCAAGAGGGAGACGAAATGCATTGGCTGTTTGCAAGGCTAGGAAAGAGCAGAGCCCCAGTCTTGCTGTTTATCTGCAATGACTGCCAGGGCAAGTGAGGACCAGCAAGACAATTCCTGCCTAGCACCTTGCTTGGAAGAGAGAGAGTGCAACGTTTCATTTTAGCATTTTGGCGCTCACGAGGGAGACAAACTGCTTTGGCTGTTTGCAAGGCTACGAAAGAGCAGAGCCCGAGTCTTGCTGTTTATCTGCAATGACTGCCAGGGCAAGTGAGGACCTGCAAGACAATTCCTGCCTAGCACCTTCCTTAGAGGAGAGAGAGTGCAACGTTTCATTTTAGCATTTTTGAGTGCGAGAGTGAGAAAAAGCAGAGTGCCTGTTTGCAAGGCTAGGAAAGAGCAGAGCCCCAGTCTTGCTGTTTAGCTGCAATGACTGCCAGGGCAAGTGAGGACCAGGAAGACAATTCCTGCCTAGCACCTTCCTTGGAGGAGAGAGAGTGCAACGTTTCATTTTCTCATTTTGGCGCACACGAAAGAGGCAAACTGCTTTGGCTGTTTGCAAGGCTAGGAAAGAGCAGAGCCCCAGTCTTGCTGTTTATCTGCAATGACTGCCAGGGCAAGTGAGGACCAGCAAGACAATTCCTGCCTAGCACCTTCCTTGGAGGAGAGAGAGTGCAACGTTTCATTTTGCTTTTTGGAGTGCGAGAGTGAGAAAAAGCAGAGTGCATGTTTGCAAGGCTAGGAAAGAGCAGAGCCCGAGTCTTGCTGTTTATCTGCAATGTCTGCGAGGACAAGTGAGGACCAGCAAGAAAATTCCTGCCTAGCACCTTCCTTGGAGGAGAGAGAGTGCAACGTTTCAATTTAGCATTTTGGCGCTCACGAGCGAGACAAACTGCTTTGGCTGTTTGCAAGGCTAGGAAAGAGCAGAGCCCGAGTCTTGCTGTTTATCTTCAAAGACTGCCAGGGCAAGTGAGGACCAGCAAGACAATTCCTGCATAGCACCTTCCTAGGAGGAGAGAGTGCAACGTTTCATTTTAGCATTTTGGCGCTCACGAGGGAGATGAACTGCATTGGCTGTTTGCAAGGCTAGGAAAGAGCAGAGCCCCAGTCTTGCTGGTTATCTGCAATGAATGCCAGGGCAAGTGAGGACCAGCAAGACAATTCCTGCCTAGCACCTTCCTTGGAGGAGAGAGAGTGCAACGTTTCATTTTAGCATTTTGGCGCTCACGAGCGAGACAAACTGGTTTGGCTGTTTGCAAGGCTAGGACAGAGCAGAGCCCCAGTCTTGCTCTTTATCTGCAATGACTGCCAGGGCAAGTGAGGACCAGCAAGACAATTCCTGCCTAGCACCTTCCTTGGAGGAGAGAGAGTGCAACGTTTCATTTTAGCGTTTTGGCTCTCACGAGGGAGACGAAATGCATTGGCTGTTTGCAAGGCTAGGAAAGAGCAGAGCCCGAGTCTTGCTGTTTATCTGCAATGTCTGCGAGGACAAGTGAGGACCAGCAAGAAAATTCCTGCCTAGCACCTTCCTTGGAGGAGAGAGAGTGCAACGTTTCATTTTGCTTTTTGGAGTGCGAGAGTGAGAAAAAGCAGAGTGCCTGTTTGCAAGGCTAGGAAAGAGCAGAGCCCGAGTCTTGCTGTTCATCTGCAATGACTGCCAGGGCAAGTGAGGACCAGCAAGACAATTCCTGCCTAGCACCTTCCTTGGAAGAGAGAGAGTGCAACGTTTCATTTTAGCATTTTGGCGCTCACGAGGGAGACAAACTGCTTTGGCTGTTTGCAAGGCTAGGAAAGAGCAGAGCCCCAGTCTTGCTGTTTATCTGCAATGACTGCCAGGGCAAGTGAGGACCTGCAAGACAATTCCTGCCTAGCACCTTCCTTAGAGGAGAGAGAGTGCAACGTTTCATTTTAGCATTTTTGAGTGCGAGAGTGAGAAAAAGCAGAGTGCCTGTTTGCAAGGCTAGGAAAGAGCAGAGCCCCAGTCTTGCTGTTTAGCTGCAATGATTGCCAGGGCAAGTGAGGACCAGGAAGACAATTCCTGCCTAGCACCTTCCATGGAGGAGAGAGAGTGCAACGTTTCATTTTAGCATTTTGGCACTCACGAGGGAGACAAACTGCTTTGGCTGTTTGCAAGGCTAGGAAAGAGCAGAGCCCCAGTCTAGCTGGTTATCCGCAATGGCTGCCAGGGCAAGTGAGGACCAGCAAGACAATTCCTGCCTAGCACCTTCCTTGGAGGAGAGAGAGTGCAACGTTTCATTTTGCTTTTTGGAGTGCGAGAGTGAGAAAAAGCAGAGTGCCTGTTTGCAAGGCTAGGAAAGAGCAGAGCCCCAGTCTTGCTGTTTATCTGCAATGACTGCCAGGACAAGTGAGGACCAGCAAGACAATTCCTGCCTAGCACCTTCCTTGGAGGAGAGAGAGTGCAAAGTTTCAATTTAGCATTTTGGCGCTCACGAGCGAGACAAACTGCTTTTGCTGTTTGCAAGGCTAGGAAAGAGCAGAGCCCCACTCTTGCTGTTTATCTTCAATGACTGCCAGGGCAAGGGAAGACCAGCAAGACAATTCCTGCCTAGCACCTTCCTAGGAGGAGAGAGTGCAACGTTTCATTTTAGCATTTTGGCGCTCACGAGGGAGATGAACTGCTTTTGCTGTTTGCAAGGCTACGAAAGAGCAGATCCCCAGTCTTGCTGTTATCTGCAATGAATGCCAGGGCAAGTGAGAACCAGCAAGACAATTCCTGCCTAGCACCTTCCTTGGAGGACAGAGAGTGCAACGTTACATTTTACCATTTTGGCGCTCACGAGCGAGACGAACTGCTTTGGCTGTTTGCAAGGCTAGGAAAGAGCAGAGCCCCAGTCTTGCTGTTTATCTGCAATGACTGCCAGGGCAAGTGAGGACCAGCAACACAATTCCTGCCTAGCACCTTCCTTGGAGGAGAGAGAGTGCAACGTTTCATTTTAGCGTTTTGGCTCTCACGAGGGAGACGAAATGCATTGGCTGTTTGCAAGGCTAGGAAAGAGCAGAGCCCCAGTCTTTCTCTTTATCTGCAATGACTGCCAGGGCAAGTGAGGACCAGCAAGACAATTCATGCCTAGCACCTTCCTTGGAGGAGAGAGAGTGCAACGTTTCATTTTAGCATTTTGGCGCTCACGAGGGAGACGAAATGCATTGGCTGTTTGCAAGGCTAGGAAAGAGCAGAGCCCCAGTCTTGCTGTTTATCTGCAATGACTGCCAGGGCAAGTGAGGACCAGCAAGACAATTCCTGCCTAGCACCTTCCTTGGAGGAGAGAGAGTGCAACGTTTCATTTTAGCATTTTGGCGCTCACGAGCGAGACAAACTGGTTTGGCTGTTTGCAAGGCTAGGACAGAGCAGAGCCCCAGTCTTGCTCTTTATCTGCAATGACTGCCAAGGCAAGTGAGGACCAGCAAGACAATTCCTGCCTAGCACCTTCCTTGGAGGAGAGAGAGTGCAACGTTTCATTTTAGCGTTTTGGCTCTCACGAGGGAGACGAAATGCATTGGCTGTTTGCAAGGCTAGGAAAGAGCAGAGCCCCAGTCTTGCTGTTTATCTGCAATGACTGCCAGGGCAAGTGAGGACCTGCAAGACAATTCCTGCCTAGCACCTTCCTTAGAGGAGAGAGAGTGCAACGTTTCATTTTAGCATTTTTGAGTGCGAGAGTGAGAAAAGGCAGAGTGCCTGTTTGCAAGGCTAGGAAAGAGCAGAGCCCCAGTCTTGCTGTTTAGCTGCAATGACTGCCAGGGCAAGTGAGGTCCAGCAAGACAATTCCTGCCTAGCACCTTCCTTGGAGGAGAGAGAGTGCAACGTTTCATTTTAGCGTTTTGGCGCTCACGAGGGAGACGAAATGCATTGGCTGTTTGCAAGGCTAGGAAAGAGCAGAGCCCCAGTCTTGCTCTTTATCTGCAATGACTGCCAGGGCAAGTGAGGACCAGCAAGACAATTCCTGCCTAGCACCTTCCTTGGAGGAGAGAGAGTGCAACGTTTCATTTTAGCATTTTGGCGCTCACGAGGGAGACGAAATGCATTGGCTGTTTGCAAGGCTAGGAAAGAGCAGAGCCCGAGTCTTGCTGTTTATCTGCAATGTCTGCGAGGACAAGTGAGGACCAGCAAGAAAATTCCTGCCTAGCACCTTCCTTGGAGGAGAGAGAGTGCAACGTTTCATTTTAGCATTTTGGCGCTCACGAGGGAGACAAACTGCTTTGGCTGTTTGCAATGCTATTAAAGAGCAGAGCCCCAGTCTTGCTGTTTATCTGCAATGACTGCCAGGGCAAGTGAGGACCAGCAACACAATTCCTGCCTAGCACCTTCCTTAGAGGAGAGAGAATGCAACGTTTCATTTTAGCATTTTGGTGCTCAGGAAGGGAGACGAACTGCATTGGCTGTTTGCAAGGCTAGGAAAGAGCAGAGCCCCAGTCTTGCTGTTTATCTGCAATGACTGCCAGGGCAATTGAGGACCAGCAAGACAATTCCTGCCTAGCACCTACCTAGGAGGAGAGAGAGTGCAACGTTTCATTTTAGCATTTTGGCGCTCACGAGCGAGACAAACTGCTTTGGCTGTTTGCAAGGCTAGGAAAGAGCAGAGCCCGAGTCTTGCTGTTTATCTGCAATGTCTGCGAGGACAAGTGAGGACCAGCAAGAAAATTCCTGCCTAGCACCTTCCTTAGAGGAGAGAGAATGCAACGTTTCATTTTAGCATTTTTGAGTGCGAGAGTGAGAAAAAGCAGAGTGCCTGTTTGCAAGGCTAGGAAAGAGCAGAGCCCCAGTCTTGCTGTTTAGCTGCAATGACTGCCAGGGCAAGTGAGGACCAGGAAGACAATTCCTGCCTAGCACCTTCCTAGGAGGAGAGAGTGCAACGTTTCATTTTAGCATTTTGGCGCTCACGAGGGAGATGAACTGCATTGGCTGTTTGCAAGGCTAGGAAAGAGCAGAGCCCCAGTCTTGCTGGTTATCTGCAATGAATGCCAGGGCAAGTGAGGACCAGCAAGACAATTCCTGCCTAGCACCTTCCTTGGAGGAGAGAGAGTGCAACGTTTCATTTTAGCATTTTGGCGCTCACGAAAGAGGCAAACTGCTTTGGCTGTTTGCAAGGCTAGGACAGAGCAGAGCCCCAGTCTTGCTCTTTATCTGCAATGACTGCCAGGGCAAGTGAGGACCAGCAAGACAATTCCTGCCTAGCACCTTCCTTGGAGGAGAGAGAGTGCAACGTTTCATTTTAGCGTTTTGGCTCTCACGAGGGAGACGAAATGCATTGGCTGTTTGCAAGGCTAGGAAAGAGCAGAGCCCCAGTCTTGCTCTTTATCTGCAATGACTGCCAGGGCAAGTGAGGACCAGCAAGACAATTCCTGCCTAGCACCTTCCTTGGAGGAGAGAGAGTGCAACGTTTCATTTTAGCATTTTGGCGCTCACGAGGGAGACGAAATGCATTGGCTGTTTGCAAGGCTAGGAAAGAGCAGAGCCCCAGTCTTGCTGTTTATCTGCAATGACTGCCAGGGCAAGTGAGGACCTGCAAGACAATTCCTGCCTAGCACCTTCCTTAGAGGAGAGAGAGTGCAACGTTTCATTTTAGCATTTTTGAGTGCGAGAGTGAGAAAAAGCAGAGTGCCTGTTTGCAAGGCTAGGAAAGAGCAGAGCCCCAGTCTTGCTGTTTAGCTGCAATGACTGCCAGGGCAAGTGAGGACCAGCAAGACAATTCCTGCCTAGCACCTTCCTTGGAGGAGAGAGAGTGCAACGTTTCATTTTGCTTTTTGGAGTGCGAGAGTGAGAAAAAACAGAGTGCCTGTTTGCAAGCCTAGGAAAGAGCAGAGCCCCAGTCTTGCTGTTTATCAGCAAGGACTGCCAGGGCAAGTGAGGACCAGCAAGACAATTCCTGCCTAGCACCTTCCTTGGAGGAGAGAGAGTGCAACGTTTCATTTTAGCATTTTGGCGCTCACGAGCGAGACAAACTGCTTTGGCTGTTTGCAAGGCTAGGAAAGAGCAGAGCCCCAGTCTTGCTGTTTATCTGCAATGACTGCCAGGGCAAGTGAGGACCAGCAAGACAATTCCTGCCTAGCACCTTTCTTAGAGGAGAGAGAGTGCAACGTTTCATTTTAGCATTTTGGAGTGCGAGAGTGAGAAAAAGCAGAGTGCCTGTTTGCAAGGCTAGGAAAGAGCAGAGCCCCAGTCTTGCTGTTTATCTGCAATGACTGCCAGGGCAATTGAGGACCAGCAAGACAATTCCTGCCTAGCACCTACCTAGGAGGAGAGAGAGTGCAACGTTTCATTTTAGCATTTTGGCGCTCACGAGGGAGACAAACTGTTTTTGCTGTTTGCAAGGCTAGGAAAGAGCAGAGCCCTACTCTTGCTGTTTATCTTCAAAGACTGCCAGGGCAAGTGAGGACCAGCAAGACAATTCCTGCCTAGCACCTTCCTAGGAGGAGAGAGTGCAACGTTTCATTTTAGCATTTTGGCGCTCACGAGGGAGATGAACTGCATTGGCTGTTTGCAAGGCTAGGAAAGAGCAGAGCCCCAGTCTTGCTGGTTATCTGCAATGAATTCCAGGGCAAGTGAGGACCAGCAAGACAATTCCTGCCTAGCACCTTCCTTGGAGGAGAGAGAGTGCAACGTTTCATTTTAGCATTTTGGCGCTCACGAGCGAGACAAACTGGTTTGGCTGTTTGCAAGGCTAGGAAAGAGCAGAGCCCCAGTCTTGCTGTTTATCTGCAATGACTGCCAGGGCAAGTGAGGACCTGCAAGACAATTCCTGCCTAGCACCTTCCTTAGAGGAGAGAGAGTGCAACGTTTCATTTTAGCATTTTTGAGTGCGAGAGTGAGAAAAAGCAGAGTGCCTGTTTGCAAGGCTAGGAAAGAGCAGAGCCCCAGTCTTGCTGTTTAGCTGCAATGACTGCCAGGGCAAGTGAGGACCAGCAAGACAATTCCTGCCTAGCACCTTCCTTGGAGGAGAGAGAGTGCAACGTTTCATTTTGCTTTTTGGAGTGCGAGAGTGAGAAAAAACAGAGTGCCTGTTTGCAAGCCTAGGAAAGAGCAGAGCCCCAGTCTTGCTGTTTATCAGCAAGGACTGCCAGGGCAAGTGAGGACCAGCAAGACAATTCCTGCCTAGCACCTTCCTTGGAGGAGAGAGAGTGCAACGTTTCATTTTAGCATTTTGGCGCTCACGAGCGAGACAAACTGCTTTGGCTGTTTGAAAGGCTAGGAAAGAGCAGAGCCCGAGTCTTGCTGTTTATCTGCAATGTATGCGAGGACAAGTGAGACCAGCAAGAAAACTCCTGCCTAGCACCTTCCTTGGAGGAGAGAGAGTGCAACGTTTCATTTTGCTTTTTGGAGTGCGAGAGTGAGAAAAAGCAGAGTGCCTGTTTGCAAGGCTAGGAAAGAGCAGAGCCCGAGTCTTGCTGTTTATCTGCAATGACTGCCAGGGCAAGTGAGGACCAGGAAGACAATTCCTGCCTAGCACCTTCCTTGGAGGAGAGAGAGTGCAATGTTTCATTTTAGCATTTTGGCGCACACGAAAGAGGCAAACTGCTTTGGCTGTTTGCAAGGCTAGGAAAGAGCAGAGCCCCAGTCTTGCTGTTTATCTGCAATGACTGCCAGGGCAAGTGAGGACCAGCAAGACAATTCCTGCCTAGCACCTTCCTTGGAGGAGAGAGAGTGCAACGTTTCATTTTGCTTTTTGGAGTGCGAGAGTGAGAAAAAGCAGAGTGCATGTTTGCAAGACTAGGAAAGAGCAGAGCCCGAGTCTTGCTGTTTATCTGCAATGTCTGCGAGGACAAGTGAGGACCAGCAAGACAATTCCTGCCTAGCACCTTCCTTGGAGGAGAGAGAATGCAACGTTTCATTTTAGCATTTTGGCGCTCACGAGGGAGACAAACTGCTTTGGCTGTTTGCAATGCTAGGAAAGAGCAGAGCCCCAGTCTTGCTGTTTATCTGCAATGACTGCCAGGGCAAGTGAGGACCAGCAACACAATTCCTGCCTAGCACCTTCCTTAGAGGAGAGAGAATGCAACGTTTCATTTTAGCATTTTGGTGCTCAGGAGGGAGACGAACTGCATTGGCTGTTTGCAAGGCTAGGAAAGAGCAGAGCCCCAGTCTTGCTGTTTATCTGCAATGACTGCCAGGGCAATTGAGGACCAGCAAGACAATTCCTGCCTAGCACCTACCTAGGAGGAGAGAGAGTGCAACGTTTCATTTTAGCATTTTGGCGCTCACGAGGGAGACAAACTGTTTTTGCTGTTTGCAAGGCTAGGAAAGAGCAGAGCCCTACTCTTGCTGTTTATCTTCAAAGACTGCCAGGGCAAGTGAGGACCAGCAAGACAATTCCTGCCTAGCACCTTCCTAGGAGGAGAGAGTGCAACGTTTCATTTTAGCATTTTGGCGCTCACGAGGGAGATGAACTGCATTGGCTGTTTGCAAGGCTAGGAAAGAGCAGAGCCCCAGTCTTGCTGGTTATCTGCAATGAATGCCAGGGCAAGTGAGGACCAGCAAGACAATTCCTGCCTAGCACCTTCCTTGGAGGAGAGAGAGTGCAAAGTTTCAATTTAGCATTTTGGCGCTCACGAGCGAGACAAACTGCTTTTGCTGTTTGCAAGGCTAGGAAAGAGCAGAGCCCGAGTCTTGCTGTTCATCTGCAATGACTGCCAGGGCAAGTGAGGACCAGCAAGACAATTCCTGCCTAGCGCCTTCCTTGGAAGAGAGAGAGTGCAACGTTTCATTTTAGCATTTTGGCGCTCACGAGGGAGACAAACTGCTTTGGCTGTTTGCAAGGCTACGAAAGAGCAGAGCCCGAGTCTTGCTGTTTATCTGCAATGACTGCCAGGGCAAGTGAGGACCTGCAAGACAATTCCTGCCTAGCATCTTCCTTAGAGGAGAGAGAGTGCAACGTTTCATTTTAGCATTTTTGAGTGCGAGAGTGAGAAAAAGCAGAGTGCCTGTTTGCAAGGCTAGGAAAGAGCAGAGCCCCAGTCTTGCTGTTTAGCTGCAATGACTGCCAGGGCAAGTGAGGACCAGGAAGACAATTCCTGCCTAGCACCTTCCTTGGAGGAGAGAGAGTGCAACGTTTCATTTTAGCATTTTGGCACTCACGAGGGAGACAAACTGCTTTGGCTGTTTGCAAGGCTAGGAAAGAGCAGAGCCCCAGTCTTGCTCTTTATCTGCAATGACTGCCAGGGCAAGTGAGGACCAGCAAGACAATTCCTGCCTAGCACCTTCCTTGGAGGAGAGAGAGTGCAACGTTTCATTTTAGCATTTTGGCGCTCACGAGGGAGACGAAATGCATTGGCTGTTTGCAAGGCTAGGAAAGAGCAGAGCCCCAGTCTTGCTGTTTATCTGCAATGACTGCCAGGGCAAGTGAGGACCAGCAAGACAATTCCTGCCTAGCACCTTCCTTAGAGGAGAGAGAGTGCAACGTTTCATTTTAGCATTTTTGAGTGCGAGAGTGAGAAAAAGCAGAGTGCCTGTTTGCAAGGCTAGGAAAGAGCAGAGCCCCAGTCTTGCTGTTTAGCTGCAATGACTGCCAGGGCAAGTGAGGACCAGGAAGACAATTCCTGCCTAGCACCTTCCTTGGAGGAGAGAGAGTGCAACGTTTCATTTTAGCATTTTTGAGTGCGAGAGTGAGAAAAAGCAGAGTGCCTGTTTGCAAGGCTAGGAAAGAGCAGAGCCCCAGTCTTGCTGTTTAGCTGCAATGACTGCCAGGGCAAGTGAGGACCAGCAAGACAATTCCTGCCTAGCACCTTCCTTGGAGGAGAGAGAGTGCAACGTTTCATTTTGCTTTTTGGAGTGCGAGAGTGAGAAAAAACAGAGTGCCTGTTTGCAAGCCTAGGAAAGAGCAGAGCCCCAGTCTTGCTGTTTATCAGCAAGGACTGCCAGGGCAAGTGAGGACCAGGAAGACAATTCCTGCCTAGCACCTTCCTTGGAGGAGAGAGAGTGCAACGTTTCATTTTAGCATTTTGGCGCACACGAAAGAGGCAAACTGCTTTGGCTGTTTGCAAGGCTAGGAAAGAGCAGAGCCCCAGTCTTGCTGTTTATCTGCAATGACTGCCAGGGCAAGTGAGGACCAGCAAGACAATTCCTGCCTAGCACCTTCCTTGGAGGAGAGAGAGTGCAACGTTTCATTTTGCTTTTTGGAGTGCGAGAGTGAGAAAAAGCAGAGTGCATGTTTGCAAGACTAGGAAAGAGCAGAGCCCGAGTCTTGCTGTTTATCTGCAATGTCTGCGAGGACAAGTGAGGACCAGCAAGACAATTCCTGCCTAGCACCTTCCTTGGAGGAGAGAGAATGCAACGTTTCATTTTAGCATTTTGGCGCTCACGAGGGAGACAAACTGCTTTGGCTGTTTGCAATGCTAGGAAAGAGCAGAGCCCCAGTCTTGCTGTTTATCTGCAATGACTGCCAGGGCAAGTGAGGACCAGCAACACAATTCCTGCCTAGCACCTTCCTTGGAGGAGAGAGAGTGCAACGTTTCATTTTGCTTTTTGGAGTGCGAGAGTGAGAAAAAGCAGAGTGCATGTTTGCAAGACTAGGAAAGAGCAGAGCCCGAGTCTTGCTGTTTATCTGCAATGTCTGCGAGGACAAGTGAGGACCAGCAAGACAATTCCTGCCTAGCACCTTCCTTGGAGGAGAGAGAATGCAACGTTTCATTTTAGCATTTTGGCGCTCACGAGGGAGACAAACTGCTTTGGCTGTTTGCAATGCTAGGAAAGAGCAGAGCCCCAGTCTTGCTGTTTATCTGCAATGACTGCCAGGGCAAATGAGGACCAGCAACACAATTCCTGCCTAGCACCTTCCTTAGAGGAGAGAGAATGCAACGTTTCATTTTAGCATTTTGGTGCTCAGGAGGGAGACGAACTGCATTGGCTGTTTGCAAGGCTAGGAAAGAGCAGAGCCCCAGTCTTGCTGTTTATCTGCAATGACTGCCAGGGCAATTGAGGACCAGCAAGACAATTCCTGCCTAGCACCTTCCTTGGAGGAGAGAGAATGCAACGTTTCATTTTAGCATTTTGGCGCTCACGAGGGAGACAAACTGCTTTGGCTGTTTGCAATGCTAGGAAAGAGCAGAGCCCCAGTCTTGCTGTTTATCTGCAATGACTGCCAGGGCAAGTGAGGACCAGCAACACAATTCCTGCCTAGCACCTTCCTTAGAGGAGAGAGAATGCAACGTTTCATTTTAGCATTTTGGTGCTCAGGAGGGAGACGAACTGCATTGGCTGTTTGCAAGGCTAGGAAAGAGCAGAGCCCCAGTCTTGCTGTTTATCTGCAATGACTGCCAGGGCAATTGAGGACCAGCAAGACAATTCCTGCCTAGCACCTACCTAGGAGGAGAGAGAGTGCAACGTTTCATTTTAGCATTTTGGCGCTCACGAGGGAGACAAACTGTTTTTGCTGTTTGCAAGGCTAGGAAAGAGCAGAGCCCTACTCTTGCTGTTTATCTTCAAAGACTGCCAGGGCAAGTGAGGACCAGCAAGACAATTCCTGCCTAGCACCTTCCTAGGAGGAGAGAGTGCAACGTTTCATTTTAGCATTTTGGCGCTCACGAGGGAGATGAACTGCATTGGCTGTTTGCAAGGCTAGGAAAGAGCAGAGCCCCAGTCTTGCTGGTTATCTGCAATGAATGCCAGGGCAAGTGAGGACCAGCAAGACAATTCCTGCCTAGCACCTTCCTTGGAGGAGAGAGAGTGCAAAGTTTCAATTTAGCATTTTGGCGCTCACGAGCGAGACAAACTGCTTTTGCTGTTTGCAAGGCTAGGAAAGAGCAGAGCCCGAGTCTTGCTGTTCATCTGCAATGACTGCCAGGGCAAGTGAGGACCAGCAAGACAATTCCTGCCTAGCGCCTTCCTTGGAAGAGAGAGAGTGCAACGTTTCATTTTAGCATTTTGGCGCTCACGAGGGAGACAAACTGCTTTGGCTGTTTGCAAGGCTACGAAAGAGCAGAGCCCGAGTCTTGCTGTTTATCTGCAATGACTGCCAGGGCAAGTGAGGACCTGCAAGACAATTCCTGCCTAGCATCTTCCTTAGAGGAGAGAGAGTGCAACGTTTCATTTTAGCATTTTTGAGTGCGAGAGTGAGAAAAAGCAGAGTGCCTGTTTGCAAGGCTAGGAAAGAGCAGAGCCCCAGTCTTGCTGTTTAGCTGCAATGACTGCCAGGGCAAGTGAGGACCAGGAAGACAATTCCTGCCTAGCACCTTCCTTGGAGGAGAGAGAGTGCAACGTTTCATTTTAGCATTTTGGCACTCACGAGGGAGACAAACTGCTTTGGCTGTTTGCAAGGCTAGGAAAGAGCAGAGCCCCAGTCTTGCTCTTTATCTGCAATGACTGCCAGGGCAAGTGAGGACCAGCAAGACAATTCCTGCCTAGCACCTTCCTTGGAGGAGAGAGAGTGCAACGTTTCATTTTAGCATTTTGGCGCTCACGAGGGAGACGAAATGCATTGGCTGTTTGCAAGGCTAGGAAAGAGCAGAGCCCGAGTCTTGCTGTTTATCTGCAATGTCTGCGAGGACAAGTGAGGACCAGCAAGAAAATTCCTGCCTAGCACCTTCCTTAGAGGAGAGAGAGTGCAACGTTTCATTTTAGCATTTTTGAGTGCGAGAGTGAGAAAAAGCAGAGTGCCTGTTTGCAAGGCTAGGAAAGAGCAGAGCCCCAGTCTTGCTGTTTAGCTGCAATGACTGCCAGGGCAAGTGAGGACCAGGAAGACAATTCCTGCCTAGCACCTTCCTAGGAGGAGAGAGTGCAACGTTTCATTTTAGCATTTTGGCGCTCACGAGCGAGACAAACTGCTTTGGCTGTTTGCAAGGCTAGGAAAGAGCAGAGCCCCAGTCTTGCTTGTTATCTGCAATGAATGCCAGGGCAAGTGAGGACCAGCAAGACAATTCCTGCCTAGCACCTTCCTTGGAGGAGAGAGAGTGCAACGTTTCATTTTAGCATTTTGGCGCTCACGAGCGAGACAAACTGGTTTGGCTGTTTGCAAGGCTAGGAAAGAGCAGAGCCCCAGTCTTGCTGTTTATCTGCAATGACTGCTAGGGCAAGTGAGGACCAGCAACACAATTCCTGCCTAGCACCTTCCTTGGAGGAGAGAGAGTGCAACGTTTCATTTTAGCGTTTTGGCGCTCACGAGGGAGACGAAATGCATTGGCTGTTTGCAAGGCTAGGAAAGAGCAGAGCCCCAGTCTTCTCTTTATCTGCAATGACTGCCAGGGCAAGTGAGGACCAGCAAGACAATTCCTGCCTAGCACCTTCCTTGGAGGAGAGAGAGTGCAACGTTTCAATTTAGCATTTTGGCGCTCACGAGGGAGACGAAATGCATTGGCTGTTTGCAAGGCTAGGAAAGAGCAGAGCCCCAGTCTTGCTGTTTATCTGCAATGACTGCCAGGGCAAGTGAGGACCTGCAAGACAATTCCTGCCTAGAACCTTCCTTAGAGGAGAGAGAGTGCAACGTTTCATTTTAGCATTTTTGAGTGCGATAGTGAGAAAAAGCAGAGTGCCTGTTTGCAAGGCTAGGAAAGAGCAGAGCCAGTGTCTTGCTGTTTATCTGCAATGACTGCCAGGGCAAGTGAGGACCAGGAAGACAATTCCTGCCTAGCACCTTCCTTGGAGGAAAGAGAGTGCAACGTTTCATTTTAGCATTTTGGCGCACACGAAAGAGGCAAACTGCTTTGGCTGTTTGCAAGGCTAGGAAAGAGCAGAGCCCAAGTCTTGCTGTTTATCTGCAATGACTGCCAGGGCAAGTGAGGACCAGCAAGACAATTCCTGCCTAGCACCTTCCTTGGAGGAGAGAGAGTGCAACGTTTCATTTTGCTTTTTGGAGTGCGAGAGTGAGAAAAAGCAGAGTGCATGTTTGCAAGGCTAGGAAAGAGCAGAGCCCGAGTCTTGCTGTTTATCTGCAATGTCTGCGAGGACAAGTGAGGACCAGCAAGACAATTCCTGCCTAGCACCTTCCTTGGAGGAGAGAGAGTGCAACGTTTCATTTTAGCATTTTGGCGCTCACGAGGGAGACAAACTGCTTTGGCTGTTTGCAATGCTAGGAAAGAGCAGAGCCCCAGTCTTGCTGTTTATCTGCAATGACTGCCAGGGCAAGTGAGGACCAGCAACACAATTCCTGCCTAGCACCTTCCTTAGAGGAGAGAGAATGCAACGTTTCATTTTAGCATTTTGGCGCTCAGGAGGGAGACGAACTGCATTGGCTGTTTGCAAGGCTAGGAAAGAGCAGAGCCCCAGTCTTGCTGTTTATCTGCAATGACTGCCAGGGCAAGTGAGGACCAGCAAGACAATTCCTGCCTAGCACCTTCCTTGGAGGAGAGAGAGTGCAAAGTTTCAATTTAGCATTTTGGCGCTCACGAGCGAGACAAACTGCTTTTGCTGTTTGCAAGGCTAGGAAAGAGCAGAGCCCGAGTCTTGCTGTTCATCTGCAATGACTGCCAGGGCAAGTGAGGACCAGCAAGACAATTCCTGCCTAGCGCCTTCCTTGGAAGAGAGAGAGTGCAACGTTTCATTTTAGCATTTTGGCGCTCACGAGGGAGACAAACTGCTTTGGCTGTTTGCAAGGCTACGAAAGAGCAGAGCCCGAGTCTTGCTGTTTATCTGCAATGACTGCCAGGGCAAGTGAGGACCTGCAAGACAATTCCTGCCTAGCACCTTCCTTGGAGGAGAGAGAGTGCAACGTTTCATTTTAGCATTTTTGAGTGCGAGAGTGAGAAAAAGCAGAGTGCCTGTTTGCAAGGCTAGGAAAGAGCAGAGCCCCAGTCTTGCTGTTTAGCTGCAATGACTGCCAGGGCAAGTGAGGACCAGGAAGACAATTCCTGCCTAGCACCTTCCTTGGAGGAGAGAGAGTGCAACGTTTCATTTTAGCATTTTGGCACTCACGAGGGAGACAAACTGCTTTGGCTGTTTGCAAGGCTAGGAAAGAGCAGAGCCCCAGTCTTGCTCTTTATCTGCAATGACTGCCAGGGCAAGTGAGGACCAGCAAGACAATTCCTGCCTAGCACCTTCCTTGGAGGAGAGAGAGTGCAACGTTTCATTTTAGCATTTTTGAGTGCGAGAGTGAGAAAAAGCAGAGTGCCTGTTTGCAAGGCTAGGAAAGAGCAGAGCCCCAGTCTTGCTGTTTAGCTGCAATGACTGCCAGGGCAAGTGAGGACCAGGAAGACAATTCCTGCCTAGCACCTTCCTAGGAGGAGAGAGTGCAACGTTTCATTTTAGCATTTTGGCGCTCACGAGCGAGACAAACTGCTTTGGCTGTTTGCAAGGCTAGGAAAGAGCAGAGCCCCAGTCTTGCTTGTTATCTGCAATGAATGCCAGGGCAAGTGAGGACCAGCAAGACAATTCCTGCCTAGCACCTTCCTTGGAGGAGAGAGAGTGCAACGTTTCATTTTAGCATTTTGGCGCTCACGAGCGAGACAAACTGGTTTGGCTGTTTGCAAGGCTAGGACAGAGCAGAGCCCCAGTCTTGCTCTTTATCTGCAATGACTGCCAGGGCAAGTGAGGACCAGCAACACAATTCCTGCCTAGCACCTTCCTTGGAGGAGAGAGAGTGCAACGTTTCATTTTAGCATTTTGGCGCTCACGAGGGAGACGAAATGCATTGGCTGTTTGCAAGGCTAGGAAAGAGCAGAGCCCCAGTCTTGCTGTTTATCTGCAATGACTGCCAGGGCAAGTGAGGACCTGCAAGACAATTCCTGCCTAGCACCTTCCTTAGAGGAGAGAGAGTGCAACGTTTCATTTTAGCATTTTTGAGTGCGAGAGTGAGAAAAGGCAGAGTGCCTGTTTGCAAGGCTAGGAAAGAGCAGAGCCCCAGTCTTGCTGTTTAGCTGCAATGACTGCCAGGGCAAGTGAGGACCAGCAAGACAATTCCTGCCTAGCACCTTCCTTGGAGGAGAGAGAGTGCAACGTTTCATTTTAGCGTTTTGGCGCTCACGAGGGAGACGAAATGCATTGGCTGTTTGCAAGGCTAGGAAAGAGCAGAGCCCCAGTCTTGCTGTTTATCTGCAATGACTGCCAGGGCAAGTGAGGACCAGCAAGACAATTCCTGCCTAGCACCTTCCTTGGAGGAGAGAGAGTGCAACGTTTCATTTTGCTTTTTGGAGTGCGAGAGTGAGAAAAAGCAGAGTGCATGTTTGCAAGGCTAGGAAAGAGCAGAGCCCGAGTCTTGCTGTTTATCTGCAATGTCTGCGAGGACAAGTGAGGACCAGCAAGACAATTCCTGCCTAGCACCTTCCTTGGAGGAGAGAGAGTGCAACGTTTCATTTTAGCATTTTGGCGCTCACGAGGGAGACAAACTGCTTTGGCTGTTTGCAATGCTAGGAAAGAGCAGAGCCCCAGTCTTGCTGTTTATCTGCAATGACTGCCAGGGCAAGTGAGGACCAGCAACACAATTCCTGCCTAGCACCTTCCTTAGAGGAGAGAGAATGCAACGTTTCATTTTAGCATTTGGGTGCTCAGGAGGGAGACGAACTGCATTGGCTGTTTGCAAGGCTAGGAAAGAGCAGAGCCCCAGTCTTGCTGTTTATCTGCAATGACTGCCAGGGCAATTGAGGACCAGCAAGACAATTCCTGCCTAGCACCTACCTAGGAGGAGAGAGAGTGCAACGTTTCATTTTAGCATTTTGGCGCTCACGAGGGAGACAAACTGTTTTTGCTGTTTGCAAGGCTAGGAAAGAGCAGAGCCCTACTCTTGCTGTTTATCTGCAATGACTGCCAGGGCAAGCTGAGGACCAGCAAGACAATTCCTGCCTAGCACCTTCCTTGGAGGAGAGAGAGTGCAACGTTTCAATTTAGCATTTTGGCGCTCACGAGGGAGACGAAATGCATTGGCTGTTTGCAAGGCTAGGAAAGAGCAGAGCCCCAGTCTTGCTGTTTATCTGCAATGACTGCCAGGGCAAGTGAGGACCTGCAAGACAATTCCTGCCTAGAACCTTCCTTAGAGGAGAGAGAGTGCAACGTTTCATTTTAGCATTTTTGAGTGCGATAGTGAGAAAAAGCAGAGTGCCTGTTTGCAAGGCTAGGAAAGAGCAGAGCCAGTGTCTTGCTGTTTATCTGCAATGACTGCCAGGGCAAGTGAGGACCAGGAAGACAATTCCTGCCTAGCACCTTCCTTGGAGGAGAGAGAGTGCAACGTTTCATTTTAGCATTTTGGCGCACACGAAAGAGGCAAACTGCTTTGGCTGTTTGCAAGGCTAGGAAAGAGCAGAGCCCCAGTCTTGCTGTTTATCTGCAATGACTGCCAGGGCAAGTGAGGACCAGCAAGACAATTCCTGCCTAGCACCTTCCTTGGAGGAGAGAGAGTGCAACGTTTCATTTTGCTTTTTGGAGTGCGAGAGTGAGAAAAAGCAGAGTGCATGTTTGCAAGGCTAGGAAAGAGCAGAGCCCGAGTCTTGCTGTTTATCTGCAATGTCTGCGAGGACAAGTGAGGACCAGCAAGACAATTCCTGCCTAGCACCTTCCTTGGAGGAGAGAGAGTGCAACGTTTCATTTTAGCGTTTTGGCGCTCACGAGGGAGACAAACTGCTTTGGCTGTTTGCAATGCTAGGAAAGAGCAGAGCCCCAGTCTTGCTGTTTATCTGCAATGACTGCCAGGGCAAGTGAGGACCAGCAACACAATTCCTGCCTAGCACCTTCCTTAGAGGAGAGAGAATGCAACGTTTCATTTTAGCATTTTGGTGCTCAGGAGGGAGACGAACTGCATTGGCTGTTTGCAAGGCTAGGAAAGAGCAGAGCCCCAGTCTTGCTGTTTATCTGCAATGACTGCCAGGGCAATTGAGGACCAGCAAGACAATTCCTGCCTAGCACCTACCTAGGAGGAGAGAGAGTGCAACGTTTCATTTTAGCATTTTGGCGCTCACGAGGGAGATGAACTGCATTGGCTGTTTGCAAGGCTAGGAAAGAGCAGAGCCCCAGTCTTGCTGGTTATCTGCAATGAATGCCAGGGCAAGTGAGGACCAGCAAGACAATTCCTGCCTAGCACCTTCCTTGGAGGAGAGAGAGTGCAAAGTTTCAATTTAGCATTTTGGCGCTCACGAGCGAGACAAACTGCTTTTGCTGTTTGCAAGGCTAGGAAAGAGCAGAGCCCGAGTCTTGCTGTTCATCTGCAATGACTGCCAGGGCAAGTGAGGACCAGCAAGACAATTCCTGCCTAGCGCCTTCCTTGGAAGAGAGAGAGTGCAACGTTTCATTTTAGCATTTTGGCGCTCACGAGGGAGACAAACTGCTTTGGCTGTTTGCAAGGCTACGAAAGAGCAGAGCCCGAGTCTTGCTGTTTATCTGCAATGACTGCCAGGGCAAGTGAGGACCTGCAAGACAATTCCTGCCTAGCACCTTCCTTAGAGGAGAGAGAGTGCAACGTTTCATTTTAGCATTTTTGAGTGCGAGAGTGAGAAAAAGCAGAGTGCCTGTTTGCAAGGCTAGGAAAGAGCAGAGCCCCAGTCTTGCTGTTTAGCTGCAATGACTGCCAGGGCAAGTGAGGACCAGGAAGACAATTCCTGCCTAGCACCTTCCTTGGAGGAGAGAGAGTGCAACGTTTCATTTTAGCATTTTGGCACTCACGAGGGAGACAAACTGCTTTGGCTGTTTGCAAGGCTAGGAAAGAGCAGAGCCCCAGTCTTGCTGTTTAGCTGCAATGACTGCCAGGGCAAGTGAGGACCAGCAAGACAATTCCTGCCTAGCACCTTCCTAGGAGGAGAGAGTGCAACGTTTCATTTTAGCATTTTGGCGCTCACGAGCGAGACAAACTGCTTTGGCTGTTTGCAAGGCTAGGAAAGAGCAGAGCCCCAGTCTTGCTTGTTATCTGCAATGAATGCCAGGGCAAGTGAGGACCAGCAAGACAATTCCTGCCTAGCACCTTCCTTGGAGGAGAGAGAGTGCAACGTTTCATTTTAGCATTTTGGCGCTCACGAGCGAGACAAACTGGTTTGGCTGTTTGCAAGGCTAGGACAGAGCAGAGCCCCAGTCTTGCTCTTTATCTGCAATGACTGCCAGGGCAAGTGAGGACCAGCAAGACAATTCCTGCCTAGCACCTTCCTTGGAGGAGAGAGAGTGCAACGTTTCATTTTAGCATTTTGGCGCTCACGAGGGAGACGAAATGCATTGGCTGTTTGCAAGGCTAGGAAAGAGCAGAGCCCCAGTCTTGCTGTTTATCTGCAATGACTGCCAGGGCAAGTGAGGACCTGCAAGACAATTCCTGCCTAGCACCTTCCTTAGAGGAGAGAGAGTGCAACGTTTCATTTTAGCATTTTTGAGTGCGAGAGTGAGAAAAGGCAGAGTGCCTGTTTGCAAGGCTAGGAAAGAGCAGAGCCCCAGTCTTGCTGTTTAGCTGCAATGACTGCCAGGGAAAGTGAGGTCCAGCAAGACAATTCCTGCCTAGCACCTTCCTTGGAGGAGAGAGAGTGCAACGTTTCATTTTAGCGTTTTGGCGCTCACGAGGGAGACGAAATGCATTGGCTGTTTGCAAGGCTAGGAAAGAGCAGAGCCCCAGTCTTGCTGTTTATCTGCAATGACTGCCAGGGCAAGTGAGGACCAGCAAGACAATTCCTGCCTAGCACCTTCCTTGGAGGAGAGAGAGTGCAACGTTTCATTTTGCTTTTTGGAGTGCGAGAGTGAGAAAAAGCAGAGTGCATGTTTGCAAGGCTAGGAAAGAGCAGAGCCCGAGTCTTGCTGTTTATCTGCAATGTCTGCGAGGACAAGTGAGGACCAGCAAGACAATTCCTGCCTAGCACCTTCCTTGGAGGAGAGAGAGTGCAACGTTTCATTTTAGCATTTTGGCGCTCACGAGGGAGACAAACTGCTTTGGCTGTTTGCAATGCTAGGAAAGAGCAGAGCCCCAGTCTTGCTGTTTATCTGCAATGACTGCCAGGGCAAGTGAGGACCAGCAACACAATTCCTGCCTAGCACCTTCCTTAGAGGAGAGAGAATGCAACGTTTCATTTTAGCATTTTGGTGCTCAGGAGGGAGACGAACTGCATTGGCTGTTTGCAAGGCTAGGAAAGAGCAGAGCCCCAGTCTTGCTGTTTATCTGCAATGACTGCCAGGGCAATTGAGGACCAGCAAGACAATTCCTGCCTAGCACCTACCTAGGAGGAGAGAGAGTGCAACGTTTCATTTTAGCATTTTGGCGCTCACGAGGGAGACAAACTGTTTTTGCTGTTTGCAAGGCTAGGAAAGAGCAGAGCCCTACTCTTGCTGTTTATCTGCAATGACTGCCAGGGCAAGCTGAGGACCAGCAAGACAATTCCTGCCTAGCACCTTCCTTGGAGGAGAGAGAGTGCAACGTTTCAATTTAGCATTTTGGCGCTCACGAGGGAGACGAAATGCATTGGCTGTTTGCAAGGCTAGGAAAGAGCAGAGCCCCAGTCTTGCTGTTTATCTGCAATGACTGCCAGGGCAAGTGAGGACCTGCAAGACAATTCCTGCCTAGAACCTTCCTTAGAGGAGAGAGAGTGCAACGTTTCATTTTAGCATTTTTGAGTGCGATAGTGAGAAAAAGCAGAGTGCCTGTTTGCAAGGCTAGGAAAGAGCAGAGCCCGAGTCTTGCTGTTTATCTGCAATGACTGCCAGGGCAAGTGAGGACCAGGAAGACAATTCCTGCCTAGCACCTTCCTTGGAGGAGAGAGAGTGCAACGTTTCATTTTAGCATTTTGGCGCACACGAAAGAGGCAAACTGCTTTGGCTGTTTGCAAGGCTAGGAAAGAGCAGAGCCCCAGTCTTGCTGTTTATCTGCAATGACTGCCAGGGCAAGTGAGGACCAGCAAGACAATTCCTGCCTAGCACCTTCCTTGGAGGAGAGAGAGTGCAACGTTTCATTTTGCTTTTTGGAGTGCGAGAGTGAGAAAAAGCAGAGTGCATGTTTGCAAGGCTAGGAAAGAGCAGAGCCCGAGTCTTGCTGTTTATCTGCAATGTCTGCGAGGACAAGTGAGGACCAGCAAGACAATTCCTGCCTAGCACCTTCCTTGGAGGAGAGAGAGTGCAACGTTTCATTTTAGCATTTTGGCGCTCACGAGGGAGACAAACTGCTTTGGCTGTTTGCAATGCTAGGAAAGAGCAGAGCCCCAGTCTTGCTGTTTATCTGCAATGACTGCCAGGGCAAGTGAGGACCAGCAACACAATTCCTGCCTAGCACCTTCCTTAGAGGAGAGAGAATGCAACGTTTCATTTTAGCATTTTGGTGCTCAGGAGGGAGACGAACTGCATTGGCTGTTTGCAAGGCTAGGAAAGAGCAGAGCCCCAGTCTTGCTGTTTATCTGCAATGACTGCCAGGGCAATTGAGGACCAGCAAGACAATTCCTGCCTAGCACCTACCTAGGAGGAGAGAGAGTGCAACGTTTCATTTTAGCATTTTGGCGCTCACGAGGGAGACAAACTGTTTTTGCTGTTTGCAAGGCTAGGAAAGAGCAGAGCCCTACTCTTGCTGTTTATCTTCAAAGACTGCCAGGGCAAGTGAGGACCAGCAAGACAATTCCTGCCTAGCACCTTCCTAGGAGGAGAGAGTGCAACGTTTCATTTTAGCATTTTGGCGCTCACGAGGGAGATGAACTGCTTTTGCTGTTTGCAAGGCTAGGAAAGAGCAGATCCCCAGTCTTGCTGTTATCTGCAATGAATGCCAGGGCAAGTGAGAACCAGCAAGACAATTCCTGCCTAGCACCTTCCTTGGAAGAGAGAGAGTGCAACGTTACATTTTAGCATTTTGGCGCTCACGAGCGAGACGAACTGCTTTGGCTGTTTGCAAGGCTAGGAAAGAGCAGAGCCCCCAGCCTTGCTGTTTATCTGCAATGACTGCTAGGGCAAGTGAGGACCAGCAACACAATTCCTGCCTAGCACCTTCCTTGGAGGAGAGAGAGTGCAACGTTTCATTTTAGCGTTTTGGCGCTCACGAGGGAGACGAAATGCATTGGCTGTTTGCAAGGCTAGGAAAGAGCAGAGCCCCAGTCTTGCTCTTTATCTGCAATGACTGCCAGGGCAAGCTGAGGACCAGCAAGACAATTCCTGCCTAGCACCTTCCTTGGAGGAGAGAGAGTGCAACGTTTCAATTTAGCATTTTGGCGCTCACGAGGGAGACGAAATGCATTGGCTGTTTGCAAGGCTAGGAAAGAGCAGAGCCCCAGTCTTGCTGTTTATCTGCAATGACTGCCAGGGCAAGTGACGACCTGCAAGACAATTCCTGCCTAGAACCTTCCTTAGAGGAGAGAGAGTGCAACGTTTCATTTTAGCATTTTTGAGTGCGATAGTGAGAAAAAGCAGAGTGCCTGTTTGCAAGGCTAGGAAAGAGCAGAGCCAGTGTCTTGCTGTTTATCTGCAATGACTGCCAGGGCAAGTGAGGACCAGGAAGACAATTCCTGCCTAGCACCTTCCTTGGAGGAGAGAGAGTGCAACGTTTCATTTTAGCATTTTGGCGCACACGAAAGAGGCAAACTGCTTTGGCTGTTTGCAAGGCTAGGAAAGAGCAGAGCCCCAGTCTTGCTGTTTATCTGCAATGACTGCCAGGGCAAGTGAGGACCAGCAAGACAATTCCTGCCTAGCACCTTCCTTGGAGGAGAGAGAGTGCAACGTTTCATTTTGCTTTTTGGAGTGCGAGAGTGAGAAAAAGCAGAGTGCATGTTTGCAAGGCTAGGAAAGAGCAGAGCCCGAGTCTTGCTGTTTATCTGCAATGTCTGCGAGGACAAGTGAGGACCAGCAAGACAATTCCTGCCTAGCACCTTCCTTGGAGGAGAGAGAGTGCAACGTTTCATTTTAGCATTTTGGCGCTCACGAGGGAGACAAACTGTTTTTGCTGTTTGCAAGGCTAGGAAAGAGCAGAGCCCTACTCTTGCTGTTTATCTTCAAAGACTGCCAGGGCAAGTGAGGACCAGCAAGACAATTCCTGCCTAGCACCTTCCTAGGAGGAGAGAGTGCAACGTTTCATTTTAGCATTTTGGCGCTCACGAGGGAGATGAACTGCATTGGCTGTTTGCAAGGCTAGGAAAGAGCAGAGCCCCAGTCTTGCTGGTTATCTGCAATGAATGCCAGGGCAAGTGAGGACCAGCAAGACAATTCCTGCCTAGCACCTTCCTTGGAGGAGAGAGAGTGCAACGTTTCATTTTAGCATTTTGGCGCTCACGAGCGAGACAAACTGGTTTGGCTGTTTGCAAGGCTAGGACAGAGCAGAGCCCCAGTCTTGCTCTTTATCTGCAATGACTGCCAGGGCAAGTGAGGACCAGCAACACAATTCCTGCCTAGCACCTTCCTTGGAGGAGAGAGAGTGCAACGTTTCATTTTAGCGTTTTGGCTCTCACGAGGGAGACGAAATGCATTGGCTGTTTGCAAGGCTAGGAAAGAGCAGAGCCCGAGTCTTGCTGTTTATCTGCAATGTCTGCGAGGACAAGTGAGGACCAGCAAGAAAATTCCTGCCTAGCACCTTCCTTGGAGGAGAGAGAGTGCAACGTTTCATTTTGCTTTTTGGAGTGCGAGAGTGAGAAAAAGCAGAGTGCCTGTTTGCAAGGCTAGGAAAGAGCAGAGCCCGAGTCTTGCTGTTCATCTGCAATGACTGCCAGGGCAAGTGAGGACCAGCAAGACAATTCCTGCCTAGCGCCTTCCTTGGAAGAGAGAGAGTGCAACGTTTCATTTTAGCATTTTGGCGCTCACGAGGGAGACAAACTGCTTTGGCTGTTTGCAAGGCTACGAAAGAGCAGAGCCCGAGTCTTGCTGTTTATCTGCAATGACTGCCAGGGCAAGTGAGGACCTGCAAGACAATTCCTGCCTAGCACCTTCCTTAGAGGAGAGAGAGTGCAACGTTTCATTTTAGCATTTTTGAGTGCGAGAGTGAGAAAAAGCAGAGTGCCTGTTTGCAAGGCTAGGAAAGAGCAGAGCCCCATTCTTGCTGTTTAGCTGCAATGACTGCCAGGGCAAGTGAGGACCAGGAAGACAATTCCTGCCTAGCACCTTCCTTGGAGGAGAGAGAGTGCAACGTTTCATTTTAGCATTTTGGCACTCACGAGGGAGACAAACTGCTTTGGCTGTTTGCAAGGCTAGGAAAGAGCAGAGCCCCAGTCTTGCTCTTTATCTGCAATGACTGCCAGGGCAAGTGAGGACCTGCAAGACAATTCCTGCCTAGCACCTTCCTTAGAGGAGAGAGAGTGCAACGTTTCATTTTAGCATTTTGGCGCTCACGAGGGAGACGAAATGCATTGGCTGTTTGCAAGGCTAGGAAAGAGCAGAGCCCGAGTCTTGCTGTTTATCTGCAATGTCTGCGAGGACAAGTGAGGACCAGCAAGAAAATTCCTGCCTAGCACCTTCCTTAGAGGAGAGAGAGTGCAACGTTTCATTTTAGCATTTTTGAGTGCGAGAGTGAGAAAAAGCAGAGTGCCTGTTTGCAAGGCTAGGAAAGAGCAGAGCCCCAGTCTTGCTGTTTAGCTGCAATGACTGCCAGGGCAAGTGAGGACCAGGAAGACAATTCCTGCCTAGCACCTTCCTAGGAGGAGAGAGTGCAACGTTTCATTTTAGCATTTTGGCGCTCACGAGCGAGACAAACTGCTTTGGCTGTTTGCAAGGCTAGGAAAGAGCAGAGCCCCAGTCTTTCTTGTTATCTGCAATGAATGCCAGGGCAAGTGAGGACCAGCAAGACAATTCCTGCCTAGCACCTTCCTTGGAGGAGAGAGAGTGCAACGTTTCATTTTAGCATTTTGGCGCTCACGAGCGAGACAAACTGGTTTGGCTGTTTGCAACGCTAGGACAGAGCAGAGCCCCAGTCTTGCTCTTTATCTGCAATGACTGCCAGGGCAAGTGAGGACCAGCAAGACAATTCCTGCCTAGCACCTTCCTTGGAGGAGAGAGAGTGCAACGTTTCATTTTAGCATTTTGGCGCTCACGAGGGAGACGAAATGCATTGGCTGTTTGCAAGGCTAGGAAAGAGCAGAGCCCCAGTCTTGCTGTTTATCTGCAATGACTGCCAGGGCAAGTGAGGACCTGCAAGACAATTCCTGCCTAGCACCTTCCTTAGAGGAGAGAGAGTGCAACGTTTCATTTTAGCATTTTTGAGTGCGAGAGTGAGAAAAGGCAGAGTGCCTGTTTGCAAGGCTAGGAAAGAGCAGAGCCCCAGTCTTGCTGTTTAGCTGCAATGACTGCCAGGGCAAGTGAGGACCAGCAAGACAATTCCTGCCTAGCACCTTCCTTGGAGGAGAGAGAGTGCAACGTTTCATTTTGCTTTTTGGAGCGCGAGAGTGAGAAAAAGCAGAGTGCATGTTTGCAAGGCTAGGAAAGAGCAGAGCCCGAGTCTTGCTGTTTATCTGCAATGTCTGCGAGGACAAGTGAGGACCAGCAAGACAATTCCTGCCTAGCACCTTCCTTGGAGGAGAGAGAGTGCAACGTTTCATTTTAGCATTTTGGCGCTCACGAGGGAGACAAACTGCTTTGGCTGTTTGCAATGCTAGGAAAGAGCAGAGCCCCAGTCTTGCTGTTTATCTGCAATGACTGCCAGGGCAAGTGAGGACCAGCAACACAATTCCTGCCTAGCACCTTCCTTAGAGGAGAGAGAATGCAACGTTTCATTTTAGCATTTTGGTGCTCAGGAGGGAGATGAACTGCTTTTGCTGTTTGCAAGGCTAGGAAAGAGCAGATCCCCAGTCTTGCTGTTATCTGCAATGAATGCCAGGGCAAGTGAGAACCAGCAAGACAATTCCTGCCTAGCACCTTCCTTGGAAGAGAGAGAGTGCAACGTTACATTTTAGCATTTTGGCGCTCACGAGCGAGACGAACTGCTTTGGCTGTTTGCAAGGCTAGGAAAGAGCAGAGCCCCCAGCCTTGCTGTTTATCTGCAATGACTGCTAGGGCAAGTGAGGACCAGCAACACAATTCCTGCCTAGCACCTTCCTTGGAGGAGAGAGAGTGCAACGTTTCATTTTAGCGTTTTGGCGCTCACGAGGGAGACGAAATGCATTGGCTGTTTGCAAGGCTAGGAAAGAGCAGAGCCCCAGTCTTGCTCTTTATCTGCAATGACTGCCAGGGCAAGCTGAGGACCAGCAAGACAATTCCTGCCTAGCACCTTCCTTGGAGGAGAGAGAGTGCAACGTTTCAATTTAGCATTTTGGCGCTCACGAGGGAGACGAAATGCATTGGCTGTTTGCAAGGCTAGGAAAGAGCAGAGCCCCAGTCTTGCTGTTTATCTGCAATGACTGCCAGGGCAAGTGACGACCTGCAAGACAATTCCTGCCTAGAACCTTCCTTGAGGAGAGAGAGTGCAACGTTTCATTTTAGCATTTTTGAGTGCGATAGTGAGAAAAAGCAGAGTGCCTGTTTGCAAGGCTAGGAAAGAGCAGAGCCAGTGTCTTGCTGTTTATCTGCAATGACTGCCAGGGCAAGTGAGGACCAGGAAGACAATTCCTGCCTAGCACCTTCCTTGGAGGAGAGAGAGTGCAACGTTTCATTTTAGCATTTTGGCGCACACGAAAGAGGCAAACTGCTTTGGCTGTTTGCAAGGCTAGGAAAGAGCAGAGCCCCAGTCTTGCTGTTTATCTGCAATGACTGCCAGGGCAAGTGAGGACCAGCAAGACAATTCCTGCCTAGCACCTTCCTTGGAGGAGAGAGAGTGCAACGTTTCATTTTGCTTTTTGGAGTGCGAGAGTGAGAAAAAGCAGAGTGCATGTTTGCAAGGCTAGGAAAGAGCAGAGCCCGAGTCTTGCTGTTTATCTGCAATGTCTGCGAGGACAAGTGAGGACCAGCAAGACAATTCCTGCCTAGCACCTTCCTTGGAGGAGAGAGAGTGCAACGTTTCATTTTAGCATTTTGGCGCTCACGAGGGAGACAAACTGTTTTTGCTGTTTGCAAGGCTAGGAAAGAGCAGAGCCCTACTCTTGCTGTTTATCTTCAAAGACTGCCAGGGCAAGTGAGGACCAGCAAGACAATTCCTGCCTAGCACCTTCCTAGGAGGAGAGAGTGCAACGTTTCATTTTAGCATTTTGGCGCTCACGAGGGAGATGAACTGCATTGGCTGTTTGCAAGGCTAGGAAAGAGCAGAGCCCCAGTCTTGCTGGTTATCTGCAATGAATGCCAGGGCAAGTGAGGACCAGCAAGACAATTCCTGCCTAGCACCTTCCTTGGAGGAGAGAGAGTGCAACGTTTCATTTTAGCATTTTGGCGCTCACGAGCGAGACAAACTGGTTTGGCTGTTTGCAAGGCTAGGACAGAGCAGAGCCCCAGTCTTGCTCTTTATCTGCAATGACTGCCAGGGCAAGTGAGGACCAGCAACACAATTCCTGCCTAGCACCTTCCTTGGAGGAGAGAGAGTGCAACGTTTCATTTTAGCGTTTTGGCTCTCACGAGGGAGACGAAATGCATTGGCTGTTTGCAAGGCTAGGAAAGAGCAGAGCCCGAGTCTTGCTGTTTATC
Organism: Phaethon aethereus; assembly: GCF_964289735.1. Classification (NCBI taxonomy): domain Eukaryota; kingdom Metazoa; phylum Chordata; class Aves; order Phaethontiformes; family Phaethontidae; genus Phaethon; species Phaethon aethereus. The sequence continues at coordinate 115,583 of NW_028113926.1, read as the reverse complement.
TGCAATGTCTGCGAGGACAAGTGAGGACCAGCAAGAAAATTCCTGCCTAGCACCTTCCTTGGAGGAGAGAGAGTGCAACGTTTCATTTTGCTTTTTGGAGTGCGAGAGTGAGAAAAAGCAGAGTGCCTGTTTGCAAGGCTAGGAAAGAGCAGAGCCCGAGTCTTGCTGTTCATCTGCAATGACTGCCAGGGCAAGTGAGGACCAGCAAGACAATTCCTGCCTAGCGCCTTCCTTGGAAGAGAGAGAGTGCAACGTTTCATTTTAGCATTTTGGCGCTCACGAGGGAGACAAACTGCTTTGGCTGTTTGCAAGGCTACGAAAGAGCAGAGCCCGAGTCTTGCTGTTTATCTGCAATGACTGCCAGGGCAAGTGAGGACCTGCAAGACAATTCCTGCCTAGCACCTTCCTTAGAGGAGAGAGAGTGCAACGTTTCATTTTAGCATTTTTGAGTGCGAGAGTGAGAAAAAGCAGAGTGCCTGTTTGCAAGGCTAGGAAAGAGCAGAGCCCCATTCTTGCTGTTTAGCTGCAATGACTGCCAGGGCAAGTGAGGACCAGCAAGACAATTGCTGCCTAGCACCTTCCTTGGAGGAGAGAGAGTGCAACGTTTCATTTTAGCATTTTGGCACTCACGAGGGAGACAAACTGCTTTGGCTGTTTGCAAGGCTAGGAAAGAGCAGAGCCCCAGTCTTGCTCTTTATCTGCAATGACTGCCAGGGCAAGTGAGGACCAGCAAGAAAATTCCTGCCTAGCACCTTCCTTGGAGGAGAGAGAGTGCAACGTTTCATTTTAGCATTTTGGCGCTCACGAGGGAGACGAAATGCATTGGCTGTTTGCAAGGCTAGGAAAGAGCAGAGCCCGAGTCTTGCTGTTTATCTGCAATGTCTGCGAGGACAAGTGAGGACCAGCAAGAAAATTCCTGCCTAGCACCTTCCTTGGAGGAGAGAGAGTGCAACGTTTCATTTTAGCATTTTTGAGTGCGAGAGTGAGAAAAAGCAGAGTGCCTGTTTGCAAGGCTAGGAAAGAGCAGAGCCCCAGTCTTGCTGTTTAGCTGCAATGACTGCCAGGGCAAGTGAGGACCAGGAAGACAATTCCTGCCTAGCACCTTCCTAGGAGGAGAGAGTGCAACGTTTCATTTTAGCATTTTGGCGCTCACGAGCGAGACAAACTGCTTTGGCTGTTTGCAAGGCTAGGAAAGAGCAGAGCCCCAGTCTTGCTTGTTATCTGCAATGAATGCCAGGGCAAGTGAGGACCAGCAAGACAATTCCTGCCTAGCACCTTCCTTGGAGGAGAGAGAGTGCAACGTTTCATTTTAGCATTTTGGCGCTCACGAGCGAGACAAACTGGTTTGGCTGTTTGCAACGCTAGGACAGAGCAGAGCCCCAGTCTTGCTCTTTATCTGCAATGACTGCCAGGGCAAGTGAGGACCAGCAAGACAATTCCTGCCTAGCACCTTCCTTGGAGGAGAGAGAGTGCAACGTTTCATTTTAGCATTTTGGCGCTCACGAGGGAGACGAAATGCATTGGCTGTTTGCAAGGCTAGGAAAGAGCAGAGCCCCAGTCTTGCTGTTTATCTGCAATGACTGCCAGGGCAAGTGAGGACCTGCAAGACAATTCCTGCCTAGCACCTTCCTTAGAGGAGAGAGAGTGCAACGTTTCATTTTAGCATTTTTGAGTGCGAGAGTGAGAAAAGGCAGAGTGCCTGTTTGCAAGGCTAGGAAAGAGCAGAGCCCCAGTCTTGCTGTTTAGCTGCAATGACTGCCAGGGCAAGTGAGGTCCAGCAAGACAATTCCTGCCTAGCACCTTCCTTGGAGGAGAGAGAGTGCAACGTTTCATTTTAGCGTTTTGGCGCTCACGAGGGAGACGAAATGCATTGGCTGTTTGCAAGGCTAGGAAAGAGCAGAGCCCCAGTCTTGCTGTTTATCTGCAATGACTGCCAGGGCAAGTGAGGACCAGCAAGACAATTCCTGCCTAGCACCTTCCTTGGAGGAGAGAGAGTGCAACGTTTCATTTTGCTTTTTGGAGCGCGAGAGTGAGAAAAAGCAGAGTGCATGTTTGCAAGGCTAGGAAAGAGCAGAGCCCGAGTCTTGCTGTTTATCTGCAATGTCTGCGAGGACAAGTGAGGACCAGCAAGACAATTCCTGCCTAGCACCTTCCTTGGAGGAGAGAGAGTGCAACGTTTCATTATAGCATTTTGGCGCTCACGAGGGAGACAAACTGCTTTGGCTGTTTGCAATGCTAGGAAAGAGCAGAGCCCCAGTCTTGCTGTTTATCTGCAATGACTGCCAGGGCAAGTGAGGACCAGCAACACAATTCCTGCCTAGCACCTTCCTTAGAGGAGAGAGAATGCAACGTTTCATTTTAGCATTTTGGTGCTCAGGAGGGAGACGAACTGCATTGGCTGTTTGCAAGGCTAGGAAAGAGCAGAGCCCCAGTCTTGCTGTTTATCTGCAATGACTGCCAGGGCAATTGAGGACCAGCAAGACAATTCCTGCCTAGCACCTACCTAGGAGGAGAGAGAGTGCAACGTTTCATTTTAGCATTTTGGCGCTCACGAGGGAGACAAACTGTTTTTGCTGTTTGCAAGGCTAGGAAAGAGCAGAGCCCTACTCTTGCTGTTTATCTTCAAAGACTGCCAGGGCAAGTGAGGACCAGCAAGACAATTCCTGCCTAGCACCTTCCTAGGAGGAGAGAGTGCAACGTTTCATTTTAGCATTTTGGCGCTCACGAGGGAGATGAACTGCATTGGCTGTTTGCAAGGCTAGGAAAGAGCAGAGCCCCAGTCTTGCTGGTTATCTGCAATGAATGCCAGGGCAAGTGAGGACCAGCAAGACAATTCCTGCCTAGCACCTTCCTTGGAGGAGAGAGAGTGCAACGTTTCATTTTAGCATTTTGGCGCTCACGAGCGAGACAAACTGGTTTGGCTGTTTGCAAGGCTAGGACAGAGCAGAGCCCCAGTCTTGCTCTTTATCTGCAATGACTGCCAGGGCAAGTGAGGACCAGCAACACAATTCCTGCCTAGCACCTTCCTTGGAGGAGAGAGAGTGCAACGTTTCATTTTAGCGTTTTGGCTCTCACGAGGGAGACGAAATGCATTGGCTGTTTGCAAGGCTAGGAAAGAGCAGAGCCCGAGTCTTGCTGTTTATCTGCAATGTCTGCGAGGACAAGTGAGGACCAGCAAGAAAATTCCTGCCTAGCACCTTCCTTGGAGGAGAGAGAGTGCAACGTTTCATTTTGCTTTTTGGAGTGCGAGAGTGAGAAAAAGCAGAGTGCCTGTTTGCAAGGCTAGGAAAGAGCAGAGCCCGAGTCTTGCTGTTCATCTGCAATGACTGCCAGGGCAAGTGAGGACCAGCAAGACAATTCCTGCCTAGCGCCTTCCTTGGAAGAGAGAGAGTGCAACGTTTCATTTTAGCATTTTGGCGCTCACGAGGGAGACAAACTGCTTTGGCTGTTTGCAAGGCTACGAAAGAGCAGAGCCCGAGTCTTGCTGTTTATCTGCAATGACTGCCAGGGCAAGTGAGGACCTGCAAGACAATTCCTGCCTAGCACCTTCCTTAGAGGAGAGAGAGTGCAACGTTTCATTTTAGCATTTTTGAGTGCGAGAGTGAGAAAAAGCAGAGTGCCTGTTTGCAAGGCTAGGAAAGAGCAGAGCCCCATTCTTGCTGTTTAGCTGCAATGACTGCCAGGGCAAGTGAGGACCAGGAAGACAATTCCTGCCTAGCACCTTCCTTGGAGGAGAGAGAGTGCAACGTTTCATTTTAGCATTTTGGCACTCACGAGGGAGACAAACTGCTTTGGCTGTTTGCAAGGCTAGGAAAGAGCAGAGCCCCAGTCTTGCTCTTTATCTGCAATGACTGCCAGGGCAAGTGAGGACCTGCAAGACAATTCCTGCCTAGCACCTTCCTTAGAGGAGAGAGAGTGCAACGTTTCATTTTAGCATTTTGGCGCTCACGAGGGAGACGAAATGCATTGGCTGTTTGCAAGGCTAGGAAAGAGCAGAGCCCGAGTCTTGCTGTTTATCTGCAATGTCTGCGAGGACAAGTGAGGACCAGCAAGAAAATTCCTGCCTAGCACCTTCCTTAGAGGAGAGAGAGTGCAACGTTTCATTTTAGCATTTTTGAGTGCGAGAGTGAGAAAAAGCAGAGTGCCTGTTTGCAAGGCTAGGAAAGAGCAGAGCCCCAGTCTTGCTGTTTAGCTGCAATGACTGCCAGGGCAAGTGAGGACCAGGAAGACAATTCCTGCCTAGCACCTTCCTAGGAGGAGAGAGTGCAACGTTTCATTTTAGCATTTTGGCGCTCACGAGCGAGACAAACTGCTTTGGCTGTTTGCAAGGCTAGGAAAGAGCAGAGCCCCAGTCTTTCTTGTTATCTGCAATGAATGCCAGGGCAAGTGAGGACCAGCAAGACAATTCCTGCCTAGCACCTTCCTTGGAGGAGAGAGAGTGCAACGTTTCATTTTAGCATTTTGGCGCTCACGAGCGAGACAAACTGGTTTGGCTGTTTGCAACGCTAGGACAGAGCAGAGCCCCAGTCTTGCTCTTTATCTGCAATGACTGCCAGGGCAAGTGAGGACCAGCAAGACAATTCCTGCCTAGCACCTTCCTTGGAGGAGAGAGAGTGCAACGTTTCATTTTAGCATTTTGGCGCTCACGAGGGAGACGAAATGCATTGGCTGTTTGCAAGGCTAGGAAAGAGCAGAGCCCCAGTCTTGCTGTTTATCTGCAATGACTGCCAGGGCAAGTGAGGACCTGCAAGACAATTCCTGCCTAGCACCTTCCTTAGAGGAGAGAGAGTGCAACGTTTCATTTTAGCATTTTTGAGTGCGAGAGTGAGAAAAGGCAGAGTGCCTGTTTGCAAGGCTAGGAAAGAGCAGAGCCCCAGTCTTGCTGTTTAGCTGCAATGACTGCCAGGGCAAGTGAGGACCAGCAAGACAATTCCTGCCTAGCACCTTCCTTGGAGGAGAGAGAGTGCAACGTTTCATTTTGCTTTTTGGAGCGCGAGAGTGAGAAAAAGCAGAGTGCATGTTTGCAAGGCTAGGAAAGAGCAGAGCCCGAGTCTTGCTGTTTATCTGCAATGTCTGCGAGGACAAGTGAGGACCAGCAAGACAATTCCTGCCTAGCACCTTCCTTGGAGGAGAGAGAGTGCAACGTTTCATTTTAGCATTTTGGCGCTCACGAGGGAGACAAACTGCTTTGGCTGTTTGCAATGCTAGGAAAGAGCAGAGCCCCAGTCTTGCTGTTTATCTGCAATGACTGCCAGGGCAAGTGAGGACCAGCAACACAATTCCTGCCTAGCACCTTCCTTAGAGGAGAGAGAATGCAACGTTTCATTTTAGCATTTTGGTGCTCAGGAGGGAGATGAACTGCTTTTGCTGTTTGCAAGGCTAGGAAAGAGCAGATCCCCAGTCTTGCTGTTATCTGCAATGAATGCCAGGGCAAGTGAGAACCAGCAAGACAATTCCTGCCTAGCACCTTCCTTGGAAGAGAGAGAGTGCAACGTTACATTTTAGCATTTTGGCGCTCACGAGCGAGACGAACTGCTTTGGCTGTTTGCAAGGCTAGGAAAGAGCAGAGCCCCCAGCCTTGCTGTTTATCTGCAATGACTGCTAGGGCAAGTGAGGACCAGCAACACAATTCCTGCCTAGCACCTTCCTTGGAGGAGAGAGAGTGCAACGTTTCATTTTAGCGTTTTGGCGCTCACGAGGGAGACGAAATGCATTGGCTGTTTGCAAGGCTAGGAAAGAGCAGAGCCCCAGTCTTGCTCTTTATCTGCAATGACTGCCAGGGCAAGCTGAGGACCAGCAAGACAATTCCTGCCTAGCACCTTCCTTGGAGGAGAGAGAGTGCAACGTTTCAATTTAGCATTTTGGCGCTCACGAGGGAGACGAAATGCATTGGCTGTTTGCAAGGCTAGGAAAGAGCAGAGCCCCAGTCTTGCTGTTTATCTGCAATGACTGCCAGGGCAAGTGACGACCTGCAAGACAATTCCTGCCTAGAACCTTCCTTGAGGAGAGAGAGTGCAACGTTTCATTTTAGCATTTTTGAGTGCGATAGTGAGAAAAAGCAGAGTGCCTGTTTGCAAGGCTAGGAAAGAGCAGAGCCAGTGTCTTGCTGTTTATCTGCAATGACTGCCAGGGCAAGTGAGGACCAGGAAGACAATTCCTGCCTAGCACCTTCCTTGGAGGAGAGAGAGTGCAACGTTTCATTTTAGCATTTTGGCGCACACGAAAGAGGCAAACTGCTTTGGCTGTTTGCAAGGCTAGGAAAGAGCAGAGCCCCAGTCTTGCTGTTTATCTGCAATGACTGCCAGGGCAAGTGAGGACCAGCAAGACAATTCCTGCCTAGCACCTTCCTTGGAGGAGAGAGAGTGCAACGTTTCATTTTGCTTTTTGGAGTGCGAGAGTGAGAAAAAGCAGAGTGCATGTTTGCAAGGCTAGGAAAGAGCAGAGCCCGAGTCTTGCTGTTTATCTGCAATGTCTGCGAGGACAAGTGAGGACCAGCAAGACAATTCCTGCCTAGCACCTTCCTTGGAGGAGAGAGAGTGCAACGTTTCATTTTAGCATTTTGGCGCTCACGAGGGAGACAAACTGTTTTTGCTGTTTGCAAGGCTAGGAAAGAGCAGAGCCCTACTCTTGCTGTTTATCTTCAAAGACTGCCAGGGCAAGTGAGGACCAGCAAGACAATTCCTGCCTAGCACCTTCCTAGGAGGAGAGAGTGCAACGTTTCATTTTAGCATTTTGGCGCTCACGAGGGAGATGAACTGCATTGGCTGTTTGCAAGGCTAGGAAAGAGCAGAGCCCCAGTCTTGCTGGTTATCTGCAATGAATGCCAGGGCAAGTGAGGACCAGCAAGACAATTCCTGCCTAGCACCTTCCTTGGAGGAGAGAGAGTGCAACGTTTCATTTTAGCATTTTGGCGCTCACGAGCGAGACAAACTGGTTTGGCTGTTTGCAAGGCTAGGACAGAGCAGAGCCCCAGTCTTGCTCTTTATCTGCAATGACTGCCAGGGCAAGTGAGGACCAGCAACACAATTCCTGCCTAGCACCTTCCTTGGAGGAGAGAGAGTGCAACGTTTCATTTTAGCGTTTTGGCTCTCACGAGGGAGACGAAATGCATTGGCTGTTTGCAAGGCTAGGAAAGAGCAGAGCCCGAGTCTTGCTGTTTATCTGCAATGTCTGCGAGGACAAGTGAGGACCAGCAAGAAAATTCCTGCCTAGCACCTTCCTTGGAGGAGAGAGAGTGCAACGTTTCATTTTGCTTTTTGGAGTGCGAGAGTGAGAAAAAGCAGAGTGCCTGTTTGCAAGGCTAGGAAAGAGCAGAGCCCGAGTCTTGCTGTTCATCTGCAATGACTGCCAGGGCAAGTGAGGACCAGCAAGACAATTCCTGCCTAGCGCCTTCCTTGGAAGAGAGAGAGTGCAACGTTTCATTTTAGCATTTTGGCGCTCACGAGGGAGACAAACTGCTTTGGCTGTTTGCAAGGCTACGAAAGAGCAGAGCCCGAGTCTTGCTGTTTATCTGCAATGACTGCCAGGGCAAGTGAGGACCTGCAAGACAATTCCTGCCTAGCACCTTCCTTAGAGGAGAGAGAGTGCAACGTTTCATTTTAGCATTTTTGAGTGCGAGAGTGAGAAAAAGCAGAGTGCCTGTTTGCAAGGCTAGGAAAGAGCAGAGCCCCATTCTTGCTGTTTAGCTGCAATGACTGCCAGGGCAAGTGAGGACCAGCAAGACAATTGCTGCCTAGCACCTTCCTTGGAGGAGAGAGAGTGCAACGTTTCATTTTAGCATTTTGGCACTCACGAGGGAGACAAACTGCTTTGGCTGTTTGCAAGGCTAGGAAAGAGCAGAGCCCCAGTCTTGCTCTTTATCTGCAATGACTGCCAGGGCAAGTGAGGACCAGCAAGAAAATTCCTGCCTAGCACCTTCCTTGGAGGAGAGAGAGTGCAACGTTTCATTTTAGCATTTTGGCGCTCACGAGGGAGACGAAATGCATTGGCTGTTTGCAAGGCTAGGAAAGAGCAGAGCCCGAGTCTTGCTGTTTATCTGCAATGTCTGCGAGGACAAGTGAGGACCAGCAAGAAAATTCCTGCCTAGCACCTTCCTTGGAGGAGAGAGAGTGCAACGTTTCATTTTAGCATTTTTGAGTGCGAGAGTGAGAAAAAGCAGAGTGCCTGTTTGCAAGGCTAGGAAAGAGCAGAGCCCCAGTCTTGCTGTTTAGCTGCAATGACTGCCAGGGCAAGTGAGGACCAGGAAGACAATTCCTGCCTAGCACCTTCCTAGGAGGAGAGAGTGCAACGTTTCATTTTAGCATTTTGGCGCTCACGAGCGAGACAAACTGCTTTGGCTGTTTGCAAGGCTAGGAAAGAGCAGAGCCCCAGTCTTGCTTGTTATCTGCAATGAATGCCAGGGCAAGTGAGGACCAGCAAGACAATTCCTGCCTAGCACCTTCCTTGGAGGAGAGAGAGTGCAACGTTTCATTTTAGCATTTTGGCGCTCACGAGCGAGACAAACTGGTTTGGCTGTTTGCAACGCTAGGACAGAGCAGAGCCCCAGTCTTGCTCTTTATCTGCAATGACTGCCAGGGCAAGTGAGGACCAGCAAGACAATTCCTGCCTAGCACCTTCCTTGGAGGAGAGAGAGTGCAACGTTTCATTTTAGCATTTTGGCGCTCACGAGGGAGACGAAATGCATTGGCTGTTTGCAAGGCTAGGAAAGAGCAGAGCCCCAGTCTTGCTGTTTATCTGCAATGACTGCCAGGGCAAGTGAGGACCTGCAAGACAATTCCTGCCTAGCACCTTCCTTAGAGGAGAGAGAGTGCAACGTTTCATTTTAGCATTTTTGAGTGCGAGAGTGAGAAAAGGCAGAGTGCCTGTTTGCAAGGCTAGGAAAGAGCAGAGCCCCAGTCTTGCTGTTTAGCTGCAATGACTGCCAGGGCAAGTGAGGTCCAGCAAGACAATTCCTGCCTAGCACCTTCCTTGGAGGAGAGAGAGTGCAACGTTTCATTTTAGCGTTTTGGCGCTCACGAGGGAGACGAAATGCATTGGCTGTTTGCAAGGCTAGGAAAGAGCAGAGCCCCAGTCTTGCTGTTTATCTGCAATGACTGCCAGGGCAAGTGAGGACCAGCAAGACAATTCCTGCCTAGCACCTTCCTTGGAGGAGAGAGAGTGCAACGTTTCATTTTGCTTTTTGGAGCGCGAGAGTGAGAAAAAGCAGAGTGCATGTTTGCAAGGCTAGGAAAGAGCAGAGCCCGAGTCTTGCTGTTTATCTGCAATGTCTGCGAGGACAAGTGAGGACCAGCAAGACAATTCCTGCCTAGCACCTTCCTTGGAGGAGAGAGAGTGCAACGTTTCATTATAGCATTTTGGCGCTCACGAGGGAGACAAACTGCTTTGGCTGTTTGCAATGCTAGGAAAGAGCAGAGCCCCAGTCTTGCTGTTTATCTGCAATGACTGCCAGGGCAAGTGAGGACCAGCAACACAATTCCTGCCTAGCACCTTCCTTAGAGGAGAGAGAATGCAACGTTTCATTTTAGCATTTTGGTGCTCAGGAGGGAGACGAACTGCATTGGCTGTTTGCAAGGCTAGGAAAGAGCAGAGCCCCAGTCTTGCTGTTTATCTGCAATGACTGCCAGGGCAATTGAGGACCAGCAAGACAATTCCTGCCTAGCACCTACCTAGGAGGAGAGAGAGTGCAACGTTTCATTTTAGCATTTTGGCGCTCACGAGGGAGACAAACTGTTTTTGCTGTTTGCAAGGCTAGGAAAGAGCAGAGCCCTACTCTTGCTGTTTATCTTCAAAGACTGCCAGGGCAAGTGAGGACCAGCAAGACAATTCCTGCCTAGCACCTTCCTAGGAGGAGAGAGTGCAACGTTTCATTTTAGCATTTTGGCGCTCACGAGGGAGATGAACTGCATTGGCTGTTTGCAAGGCTAGGAAAGAGCAGAGCCCCAGTCTTGCTGGTTATCTGCAATGAATGCCAGGGCAAGTGAGGACCAGCAAGACAATTCCTGCCTAGCACCTTCCTTGGAGGAGAGAGAGTGCAACGTTTCATTTTAGCATTTTGGCGCTCACGAGCGAGACAAACTGGTTTGGCTGTTTGCAAGGCTAGGACAGAGCAGAGCCCCAGTCTTGCTCTTTATCTGCAATGACTGCCAGGGCAAGTGAGGACCAGCAACACAATTCCTGCCTAGCACCTTCCTTGGAGGAGAGAGAGTGCAACGTTTCATTTTAGCGTTTTGGCTCTCACGAGGGAGACGAAATGCATTGGCTGTTTGCAAGGCTAGGAAAGAGCAGAGCCCGAGTCTTGCTGTTTATCTGCAATGTCTGCGAGGACAAGTGAGGACCAGCAAGAAAATTCCTGCCTAGCACCTTCCTTGGAGGAGAGAGAGTGCAACGTTTCATTTTGCTTTTTGGAGTGCGAGAGTGAGAAAAAGCAGAGTGCCTGTTTGCAAGGCTAGGAAAGAGCAGAGCCCGAGTCTTGCTGTTCATCTGCAATGACTGCCAGGGCAAGTGAGGACCAGCAAGACAATTCCTGCCTAGCGCCTTCCTTGGAAGAGAGAGAGTGCAACGTTTCATTTTAGCATTTTGGCGCTCACGAGGGAGACGAAATGCATTGGCTGTTTGCAAGGCTAGGAAAGAGCAGAGCCCCAGTCTTGCTGTTTATCTGCAATGACTGCCAGGGCAAGTGAGGACCTGCAAGACAATTCCTGCCTAGCACCTTCCTTAGAGGAGAGAGAGTGCAACGTTTCATTTTAGCATTTTTGAGTGCGAGAGTGAGAAAAGGCAGAGTGCCTGTTTGCAAGGCTAGGAAAGAGCAGAGCCCCAGTCTTGCTGTTTAGCTGCAATGACTGCCAGGGCAAGTGAGGTCCAGCAAGACAATTCCTGCCTAGCACCTTCCTTGGAGGAGAGAGAGTGCAACGTTTCATTTTAGCGTTTTGGCGCTCACGAGGGAGACGAAATGCATTGGCTGTTTGCAAGGCTAGGAAAGAGCAGAGCCCCAGTCTTGCTGTTTATCTGCAATGACTGCCAGGGCAAGTGAGGACCAGCAAGACAATTCCTGCCTAGCACCTTCCTTGGAGGAGAGAGAGTGCAACGTTTCATTTTGCTTTTTGGAGCGCGAGAGTGAGAAAAAGCAGAGTGCATGTTTGCAAGGCTAGGAAAGAGCAGAGCCCGAGTCTTGCTGTTTATCTGCAATGTCTGCGAGGACAAGTGAGGACCAGCAAGACAATTCCTGCCTAGCACCTTCCTTGGAGGAGAGAGAGTGCAACGTTTCATTATAGCATTTTGGCGCTCACGAGGGAGACAAACTGCTTTGGCTGTTTGCAATGCTAGGAAAGAGCAGAGCCCCAGTCTTGCTGTTTATCTGCAATGACTGCCAGGGCAAGTGAGGACCAGCAACACAATTCCTGCCTAGCACCTTCCTTAGAGGAGAGAGAATGCAACGTTTCATTTTAGCATTTTGGTGCTCAGGAGGGAGACGAACTGCATTGGCTGTTTGCAAGGCTAGGAAAGAGCAGAGCCCCAGTCTTGCTGTTTATCTGCAATGACTGCCAGGGCAATTGAGGACCAGCAAGACAATTCCTGCCTAGCACCTACCTAGGAGGAGAGAGAGTGCAACGTTTCATTTTAGCATTTTGGCGCTCACGAGGGAGACAAACTGTTTTTGCTGTTTGCAAGGCTAGGAAAGAGCAGAGCCCTACTCTTGCTGTTTATCTTCAAAGACTGCCAGGGCAAGTGAGGACCAGCAAGACAATTCCTGCCTAGCACCTTCCTAGGAGGAGAGAGTGCAACGTTTCATTTTAGCATTTTGGCGCTCACGAGGGAGATGAACTGCATTGGCTGTTTGCAAGGCTAGGAAAGAGCAGAGCCCCAGTCTTGCTGGTTATCTGCAATGAATGCCAGGGCAAGTGAGGACCAGCAAGACAATTCCTGCCTAGCACCTTCCTTGGAGGAGAGAGAGTGCAACGTTTCATTTTAGCATTTTGGCGCTCACGAGCGAGACAAACTGGTTTGGCTGTTTGCAAGGCTAGGACAGAGCAGAGCCCCAGTCTTGCTCTTTATCTGCAATGACTGCCAGGGCAAGTGAGGACCAGCAACACAATTCCTGCCTAGCACCTTCCTTGGAGGAGAGAGAGTGCAACGTTTCATTTTAGCGTTTTGGCTCTCACGAGGGAGACGAAATGCATTGGCTGTTTGCAAGGCTAGGAAAGAGCAGAGCCCGAGTCTTGCTGTTTATCTGCAATGTCTGCGAGGACAAGTGAGGACCAGCAAGAAAATTCCTGCCTAGCACCTTCCTTGGAGGAGAGAGAGTGCAACGTTTCATTTTGCTTTTTGGAGTGCGAGAGTGAGAAAAAGCAGAGTGCCTGTTTGCAAGGCTAGGAAAGAGCAGAGCCCGAGTCTTGCTGTTCATCTGCAATGACTGCCAGGGCAAGTGAGGACCAGCAAGACAATTCCTGCCTAGCGCCTTCCTTGGAAGAGAGAGAGTGCAACGTTTCATTTTAGCATTTTGGCGCTCACGAGGGAGACAAACTGCTTTGGCTGTTTGCAAGGCTACGAAAGAGCAGAGCCCGAGTCTTGCTGTTTATCTGCAATGACTGCCAGGGCAAGTGAGGACCTGCAAGACAATTCCTGCCTAGCACCTTCCTTAGAGGAGAGAGAGTGCAACGTTTCATTTTAGCATTTTTGAGTGCGAGAGTGAGAAAAAGCAGAGTGCCTGTTTGCAAGGCTAGGAAAGAGCAGAGCCCCATTCTTGCTGTTTAGCTGCAATGACTGCCAGGGCAAGTGAGGACCAGCAAGACAATTGCTGCCTAGCACCTTCCTTGGAGGAGAGAGAGTGCAACGTTTCATTTTAGCATTTTGGCACTCACGAGGGAGACAAACTGCTTTGGCTGTTTGCAAGGCTAGGAAAGAGCAGAGCCCCAGTCTTGCTCTTTATCTGCAATGACTGCCAGGGCAAGTGAGGACCAGCAAGAAAATTCCTGCCTAGCACCTTCCTTGGAGGAGAGAGAGTGCAACGTTTCATTTTAGCATTTTGGCGCTCACGAGGGAGACGAAATGCATTGGCTGTTTGCAAGGCTAGGAAAGAGCAGAGCCCGAGTCTTGCTGTTTATCTGCAATGTCTGCGAGGACAAGTGAGGACCAGCAAGAAAATTCCTGCCTAGCACCTTCCTTGGAGGAGAGAGAGTGCAACGTTTCATTTTAGCATTTTTGAGTGCGAGAGTGAGAAAAAGCAGAGTGCCTGTTTGCAAGGCTAGGAAAGAGCAGAGCCCCAGTCTTGCTGTTTAGCTGCAATGACTGCCAGGGCAAGTGAGGACCAGGAAGACAATTCCTGCCTAGCACCTTCCTAGGAGGAGAGAGTGCAACGTTTCATTTTAGCATTTTGGCGCTCACGAGCGAGACAAACTGCTTTGGCTGTTTGCAAGGCTAGGAAAGAGCAGAGCCCCAGTCTTGCTGTTTATCTGCAATGACTGCCAGGGCAAGTGAGGACCAGCAAGACAATTCCTGCCTAGCACCTTCCTTGGAGGAGAGAGAGTGCAACGTTTCATTTTGCTTTTTGGAGTGCGAGAGTGAGAAAAAGCAGAGTGCATGTTTGCAAGGCTAGGAAAGAGCAGAGCCCGAGTCTTGCTGTTTATCTGCAATGTCTGCGAGGACAAGTGAGGACCAGCAAGACAATTCCTGCCTAGCACCTTCCTTGGAGGAGAGAGAGTGCAACGTTTCATTTTAGCATTTTGGCGCTCACGAGGGAGACAAACTGTTTTTGCTGTTTGCAAGGCTACGAAAGAGCAGAGCCCGAGTCTTGCTGTTTATCTGCAATGACTGCCAGGGCAAGTGAGGACCTGCAAGACAATTCCTGCCTAGCACCTTCCTTAGAGGAGAGAGAGTGCAACGTTTCATTTTAGCATTTTTGAGTGCGAGAGTGAGAAAAAGCAGAGTGCCTGTTTGCAAGGCTAGGAAAGAGCAGAGCCCCATTCTTGCTGTTTAGCTGCAATGACTGCCAGGGCAAGTGAGGACCAGGAAGACAATTCCTGCCTAGCACCTTCCTTGGAGGAGAGAGAGTGCAACGTTTCATTTTAGCATTTTGGCACTCACGAGGGAGACAAACTGCTTTGGCTGTTTGCAAGGCTAGGAAAGAGCAGAGCCCCAGTCTTGCTGTTTATCTGCAATGTCTGCGAGGACAAGTGAGGACCAGCAAGAAAATTCCTGCCTAGCACCTTCCTTAGAGGAGAGAGAGTGCAACGTTTCATTTTAGCATTTTTGAGTGCGAGAGTGAGAAAAAGCAGAGTGCCTGTTTGCAAGGCTAGGAAAGAGCAGAGCCCCAGTCTTGCTGTTTAGCTGCAATGACTGCCAGGGCAAGTGAGGACCAGGAAGACAATTCCTGCCTAGCACCTTCCTAGGAGGAGAGAGTGCAACGTTTCATTTTAGCATTTTGGCGCTCACGAGGGAGACGAAATGCATTGGCTGTTTGCAAGGCTAGGAAAGAGCAGAGCCCCAGTCTTGCTGGTTATCTGCAATGAATGCCAGGGCAAGTGAGGACCAGCAAGACAATTCCTGCCTAGCACCTTCCTTGGAGGAGAGAGAGTGCAACGTTTCATTTTAGCATTTTGGCGCTCACGAGCGAGACAAACTGGTTTGGCTGTTTGCAAGGCTAGGACAGAGCAGAGCCCCAGTCTTGCTGTTTATCTGCAATGACTGCCAGGGCAAGTGAGGACCAGCAACACAATTCCTGCCTAGCACCTTCCTTGGAGGAGAGAGAGTGCAACGTTTCATTTTAGCGTTTTGGCTCTCACGAGGGAGACGAAATGCATTGGCTGTTTGCAAGGCTAGGAAAGAGCAGAGCCCGAGTCTTGCTGTTTATCTGCAATGTCTGCGAGGACAAGTGAGGACCAGCAAGAAAATTCCTGCCTAGCACCTTCCTTGGAGGAGAGAGAGTGCAACGTTTCATTTTGCTTTTTGGAGTGCGAGAGTGAGAAAAAGCAGAGTGCCTGTTTGCAAGGCTAGGAAAGAGCAGAGCCCGAGTCTTGCTGTTCATCTGCAATGACTGCCAGGGCAAGTGAGGACCAGCAAGACAATTCCTGCCTAGCGCCTTCCTTGGAAGAGAGAGAGTGCAACGTTTCATTTTAGCATTTTGGCGCTCACGAGGGAGACAAACTGATTTGGCTGTTTGCAAGGCTACGAAAGAGCAGAGCCCGAGTCTTGCTGTTTATCTGCAATGACTGCCAGGGCAAGTGAGGACCTGCAAGACAATTCCTGCCTAGCACCTTCCTTAGAGGAGAGAGAGTGCAACGTTTCATTTTAGCATTTTTGAGTGCGAGAGTGAGAAAAAGCAGAGTGCCTGTTTGCAAGGCTAGGAAAGAGCAGAGCCCCATTCTTGCTGTTTAGCTGCAATGACTGCCAGGGCAAGTGAGGACCAGGAAGACAATTCCTGCCTAGCACCTTCCTTGGAGGAGAGAGAGTGCAACGTTTCATTTTAGCATTTTGGCACTCACGAGGGAGACAAACTGCTTTGGCTGTTTGCAAGGCTAGGAAAGAGCAGAGCCCCAGTCTTGCTCTTTATCTGCAATGACTGCCAGGGCAAGTGAGGACCAGCAAGACAATTCCTGCCTAGCACCTTCCTTGGAGGAGAGAGAGTGCAACGTTTCATTTTAGTATTTTGGCGCTCACGAGGGAGACGAAATGCATTGGCTGTTTGCAAGGCTAGGAAAGAGCAGAGCCCCAGTCTTGCTGTTTATCTGCAATGTCTGCGAGGACAAGTGAGGACCAGGAAGAAAATTCCTGCCTAGCACCTTCCTTGGAGGAGAGAGAGTGCAACGTTTCATTTTAGCATTTTGGCGCTCACGAGGGAGACAAACTGCTTTGGCTGTTTGCAATGCTAGGAAAGAGCAGAGCCCCAGTCTTGCTGTTTATCTGCAATGACTGCCAGGGCAAGTGAGGACCAGCAACACAATTCCTGCCTAGCACCTTCCTTAGAGGAGAGAGAATGCAACGTTTCATTTTAGCATTTTGGTGCTCAGGAGGGAGACGAACTGCATTGGCTGTTTGCAAGGCTAGGAAAGAGCAGAGCCCCAGTCTTGCTGTTTATCTGCAATGACTGCCAGGGCAATTGAGGACCAGCAAGACAATTCCTGCCTAGCACCTACCTAGGAGGAGAGAGAGTGCAACGTTTCATTTTAGCATTTTGGCGCTCACGAGCGAGACAAACTGCTTTGGCTGTTTGCAAGGCTAGGAAAGAGCAGAGCCCGAGTCTTGCTGTTTATCTGCAATGTCTGCGAGGACAAGTGAGGACCAGCAAGAAAATTCCTGCCTAGCACCTTCCTTAGAGGAGAGAGAGTGCAACGTTTCATTTTAGCATTTTTGAGTGCGAGAGTGAGAAAAAGCAGAGTGCCTGTTTGCAAGGCTAGGAAAGAGCAGAGCCCCAGTCTTGCTGTTTAGCTGCAATGACTGCCAGGGCAAGTGAGGACCAGGAAGACAATTCCTGCCTAGCACCTTCCTAGGAGGAGAGAGTGCAACGTTTCATTTTAGCATTTTGGCGCTCACGAGGGAGATGAACTGCATTGGCTGTTTGCAAGGCTAGGAAAGAGCAGAGCCCCAGTCTTGCTGGTTATCTGCAATGAATGCCAGGGCAAGTGAGGACCAGCAAGACAATTCCTGCCTAGCACCTTCCTTGGAGGAGAGAGAGTGCAACGTTTCATTTTAGCATTTTGGCGCTCACGAGCGAGACAAACTGGTTTGGCTGTTTGCAAGGCTAGGACAGAGCAGAGCCCCAGTCTTGCTCTTTATCTGCAATGACTGCCAGGGCAAGTGAGGACCAGCAAGACAATTCCTGCCTAGCACCTTCCTTGGAGGAGAGAGAGTGCAACGTTTCATTTTAGCGTTTTGGCTCTCACGACGGAGACGAAATGCATTGGCTGTTTGCAAGGCTAGGAAAGAGCAGAGCCCCAGTCTTGCTCTTTATCTGCAATGACTGCCAGGGCAAGTGAGGACCAGCAAGACAATTCCTGCCTAGCACCTTCCTTGGAGGAGAGAAAGTGCAACGTTTCATTTTAGCATTTTGGCGCTCACGAGGGAGACGAAATGCATTGGCTGTTTGCAAGGCTAGGAAAGAGCAGAGCCCCAGTCTTGCTGTTTATCTGCAATGACTGCCAGGGCAAGTGAGGACCTGCAAGACAATTCCTGCCTAGCACCTTCCTTAGAGGAGAGAGAGTGCAACGTTTCATTTTAGCATTTTTGAGTGCGAGAGTGAGAAAAGGCAGAGTGCCTGTTTGCAAGGCTAGGAAAGAGCAGAGCCCCAGTCTTGCTGTTTAGCTGCAATGACTGCCAGGGCAAGTGAGGTCCAGCAAGACAATTCCTGCCTAGCACCTTCCTTGGAGGAGAGAGAGTGCAACGTTTCATTTTAGCGTTTTGGCGCTCACGAGGGAGACGAAATGCATTGGCTGTTTGCAAGGCTAGGAAAGAGCAGAGCCCCAGTCTTGCTCTTTATCTGCAATGACTGCCAGGGCAAGTGAGGACCAGCAAGACAATTCCTGCCTAGCACCTTCCTTGGAGGAGAGAGAGTGCAACGTTTCATTTTAGTATTTTGGCGCTCACGAGGGAGACGAAATGCATTGGCTGTTTGCAAGGCTAGGAAAGAGCAGAGCCCCAGTCTTGCTGTTTATCTGCAATGTCTGCGAGGACAAGTGAGGACCAGGAAGAAAATTCCTGCCTAGCACCTTCCTTGGAGGAGAGAGAGTGCAACGTTTCATTTTAGCATTTTGGCGCTCACGAGGGAGACAAACTGCTTTGGCTGTTTGCAATGCTAGGAAAGAGCAGAGCCCCAGTCTTGCTGTTTATCTGCAATGACTGCCAGGGCAAGTGAGGACCAGCAACACAATTCCTGCCTAGCACCTTCCTTAGAGGAGAGAGAATGCAACGTTTCATTTTAGCATTTTGGTGCTCAGGAGGGAGACGAACTGCATTGGCTGTTTGCAAGGCTAGGAAAGAGCAGAGCCCCAGTCTTGCTGTTTATCTGCAATGACTGCCAGGGCAATTGAGGACCAGCAAGACAATTCCTGCCTAGCACCTACCTAGGAGGAGAGAGAGTGCAACGTTTCATTTTAGCATTTTGGCGCTCACGAGCGAGACAAACTGCTTTGGCTGTTTGCAAGGCTAGGAAAGAGCAGAGCCCGAGTCTTGCTGTTTATCTGCAATGTCTGCGAGGACAAGTGAGGACCAGCAAGAAAATTCCTGCCTAGCACCTTCCTTAGAGGAGAGAGAGTGCAACGTTTCATTTTAGCATTTTTGAGTGCGAGAGTGAGAAAAAGCAGAGTGCCTGTTTGCAAGGCTAGGAAAGAGCAGAGCCCCAGTCTTGCTGTTTAGCTGCAATGACTGCCAGGGCAAGTGAGGACCAGGAAGACAATTCCTGCCTAGCACCTTCCTAGGAGGAGAGAGTGCAACGTTTCATTTTAGCATTTTGGCGCTCACGAGGGAGATGAACTGCATTGGCTGTTTGCAAGGCTAGGAAAGAGCAGAGCCCCAGTCTTGCTGGTTATCTGCAATGAATGCCAGGGCAAGTGAGGACCAGCAAGACAATTCCTGCCTAGCACCTTCCTTGGAGGAGAGAGAGTGCAACGTTTCATTTTAGCATTTTGGCGCTCACGAGCGAGACAAACTGGTTTGGCTGTTTGCAAGGCTAGGACAGAGCAGAGCCCCAGTCTTGCTCTTTATCTGCAATGACTGCCAGGGCAAGTGAGGACCAGCAAGACAATTCCTGCCTAGCACCTTCCTTGGAGGAGAGAGAGTGCAACGTTTCATTTTAGCGTTTTGGCTCTCACGAGGGAGACGAAATGCATTGGCTGTTTGCAAGGCTAGGAAAGAGCAGAGCCCCAGTCTTGCTCTTTATCTGCAATGACTGCCAGGGCAAGTGAGGACCAGCAAGACAATTCCTGCCTAGCACCTTCCTTGGAGGAGAGAAAGTGCAACGTTTCATTTTAGCATTTTGGCGCTCACGAGGGAGACGAAATGCATTGGCTGTTTGCAAGGCTAGGAAAGAGCAGAGCCCGAGTCTTGCTGTTTATCTGCAATGACTGCCAGGGCAAGTGAGGACCTGCAAGACAATTCCTGCCTAGCACCTTCCTTAGAGGAGAGAGAGTGCAACGTTTCATTTTAGCATTTTTGAGTGCGAGAGTGAGAAAAGGCAGAGTGCCTGTTTGCAAGGCTAGGAAAGAGCAGAGCCCCAGTCTTTCTGTTTAGCTGCAATGACTGCCAGGGCAAGTGAGGTCCAGCAAGACAATTCCTGCCTAGCACCTTCCTTGGAAGAGAGAGAGTGCAACGTTTCATTTTAGCGTTTTGGCGCTCACGAGGGAGACGAAATGCATTGGCTGTTTGCAAGGCTAGGAAAGAGCAGAGCCCCAGTCTTGCTGTTTATCTGCAATGACTGCTAGGGCAAGTGAGGACCAGCAAGACAATTCCTGCCTAGCACCTTCCTTGGAGGAGAGAGAGTGCAACGTTTCATTTTGCTTTTTGGAGTGCGAGAGTGAGAAAAAACAGAGTGCCTGTTTGCAAGCCTAGGAAAGAGCAGAGCCCCAGTCTTGCTGTTTATCAGCAAGGACTGCCAGGGCAAGTGAGGACCAGGAAGACAATTCCTGCCTAGCACCTTCCTTGGAGGAGAGAGAGTGCAACGTTTCATTTTAGCATTTTGGCGCTCACGAGCGAGACAAACTGCTTTGGCTGTTTGCAAGGCTAGGAAAGAGCAGAGCCCGAGTCTTGCTGTTTATCTGCAATGTCTGCGAGGACAAGTGAGGACCAGCAAGAAAATTCCTGCCTAGCACCTTCCTTAGAGGAGAGAGAGTGCAACGTTTCATTTTAGCGTTTTGGCGCTCACGAGGGAGACGAAATGCATTGGCTGTTTGCAAGGCTAGGAAAGAGCAGAGCCCCAGTCTTGCTCTTTATCTGCAATGACTGCCAGGGCAAGTGAGGACCAGCAGGACAATTCCTGCCTAGCACCTACCTAGGAGGAGAGAGAGTGCAACGTTTCATTTTAGCATTTTGGCGCTCACGAGCGAGACAAACTGCTTTGGCTGTTTGCAAGGCTAGGAAAGAGCAGAGCCCGAGTCTTGCTGTTTATCTGCAATGTCTGCGAGGACAAGTGAGGACCAGCAAGAAAATTCCTGCCTAGCACCTTCCTTAGAGGAGAGAGAGTGCAACGTTTCATTTTAGCATTTTTGAGTGCGAGAGTGAGAAAAAGCAGAGTGCCTGTTTGCAAGGCTAGGAAAGAGCAGAGCCCCAGTCTTGCTGTTTAGCTGCAATGACTGCCAGGGCAAGTGAGGACCAGGAAGACAATTCCTGCCTAGCACCTTCCTAGGAGGAGAGAGTGCAACGTTTCATTTTAGCATTTTGGCGCTCACGAGGGAGATGAACTGCATTGGCTGTTTGCAAGGCTAGGAAAGAGCAGAGCCCCAGTCTTGCTGGTTATCTGCAATGAATGCCAGGGCAAGTGAGGACCAGCAAGACAATTCCTGCCTAGCACCTTCCTTGGAGGAGAGAGAGTGCAACGTTTCATTTTAGCATTTTGGCGCTCACGAGCGAGACAAACTGGTTTGGCTGTTTGCAAGGCTAGGAAAGAGCAGAGCCCCAGTCTTGCTCTTTATCTGCAATGACTGCCAGGGCAAGTGAGGACCAGCAAGACAATTCCTGCCTAGCACCTTCCTTGGAGGAGAGAGAGTGCAACGTTTCATTTTAGCATTTTGGCGCTCACGAGGGAGACGAAATGCATTGGCTGTTTGCAAGGCTAGGAAAGAGCAGAGCCCGAGTCTTGCTGTTTATCTGCAATGACTGCCAGGGCAAGTGAGGACCAGCAAGACAATTCCTGCCTAGCACCTTCCTTGGAGGAGAGAGAGTGCAACGTTTCATTTTAGCATTTTGGCGCTCACGAGCGAGACAAACTGCTTTGGCTGTTTGCAATGCTAGGAAAGAGCAGAGCCCCAGTCTTGCTGTTTATCTGCAATGACTGCCAGGGCAAGTGAGGACCAGCAACACAATTCCTGCCTAGCACCTTCCTTAGAGGAGAGAGAATGCAACGTTTCATTTTAGCATTTTGGTGCTCAGGAAGGGAGACGAACTGCATTGGCTGTTTGCAAGGCTAGGAAAGAGCAGAGCCCCAGTCTTGCTGTTTATCTGCAATGACTGCCAGGGCAATTGAGGACCAGCAAGACAATTCCTGCCTAGCACCTACCTAGGAGGAGAGAGAGTGCAACGTTTCATTTTAGCATTTTGGCGCTCACGAGGGAGACAAACTGTTTTTGCTGTTTGCAAGGCTAGGAAAGAGCAGAGCCCTACTCTTGCTGTTTATCTTCAAAGACTGCCAGGGCAAGTGAGGACCAGCAAGACAATTGCTGCCTAGCACCTTCCTAGGAGGAGAGAGTGCAACGTTTCATTTTAGCATTTTGGCGCTCACGAGGGAGATGAACTGCATTGGCTGTTTGCAAGGCTAGGAAAGAGCAGAGCCCCAGTCTTGCTGGTTATCTGCAATGAATGCCAGGGCAAGTGAGGACCAGCAAGACAATTCCTGCCTAGCACCTTCCTTGGAGGAGAGAGAGTGCAACGTTTCATTTTAGCATTTTGGCGCTCACGAGCGAGACAAACTGGTTTGGCTGTTTGCAAGGCTAGGACAGAGCAGAGCCCCAGTCTTGCTCTTTATCTGCAATGACTGCCAGGGCAAGTGAGGACCAGCAACACAATCCCTGCCTAGCACCTTCCTTGGAGGAGAGAGAGTGCAACGTTTCATTTTAGCGTTTTGGCTCTCACGAGGGAGACGAAATGCATTGGCTGTTTGCAAGGCTAGGAAAGAGCAGAGCCCGAGTCTTGCTGTTTATCTGCAATGTCTGCGAGGACAAGTGAGGACCAGCAAGAAAATTCCTGCCTAGCACCTTCCTTGGAGGAGAGAGAGTGCAACGTTTCATTTTGCTTTTTGAAGTGCGAGAGTGAGAAAAAGCGGAGTGCCTGTTTGCAAGGCTAGGAAAGAGCAGAGCCCGAGTCTTGCTGTTCATCTGCAATGACTGCCAGGGCAAGTGAGGACCAGCAAGACAATTCCTGCCTAGCGCCTTCCTTGGAAGAGAGAGAGTGCAACGTTTCATTTTAGCATTTTGGCGCTCACGAGGGAGACAAACTGCTTTGGCTGTTTGCAAGGCTACGAAAGAGCAGAGCCCGAGTCTTGCTGTTTATCTGCAATGACTGCCAGGGCAAGTGAGGACCTGCAAGACAATTCCTGCCTAGCACCTTCCTTAGAGGAGAGAGAGTGCAACGTTTCATTTTAGCATTTTTGAGTGCGAGAGTGAGAAAAAGCAGAGTGCCTGTTTGCAAGGCTAGGAAAGAGCAGAGCCCCAGTCTTGCTCTTTATCTGCAATGACTGCCAGGGCAAGTGAGGACCAGGAAGACAATTCCTGCCTAGCACCTTCCTTGGAGGAGAGAGAGTGCAACGTTTCATTTTAGCATTTTGGCACTCACGAGGGAGACAAACTGCTTTGGCTGTTTGAAAGGCTAGGAAAGAGCAGAGCCCCAGTCTTGCTCTTTATCTGCAATGACTGCCAGGGCAAGTGAGGACCAGCAAGACAATTCCTGCCTAGCACCTTCCTTGGAGGAGAGAGAGTGCAACGTTTCATTTTAGTATTTTGGCGCTCACGAGGGAGACGAAATGCATTGGCTGTTTGCAAGGCTAGGAAAGAGCAGAGCCCGAGTCTTGCTGTTTATCTGCAATGTCTGCGAGGACAAGTGAGGACCAGGAAGAAAATTCCTGCCTAGCACCTTCCTTGGAGGAGAGAGAGTGCAACGTTTCATTTTAGCATTTTGGCGCTCACGAGGGAGACAAACTGCTTTGGCTGTTTGCAATGCTAGGAAAGAGCAGAGCCCCAGTCTTGCTGTTTAGCTGCAATGACTGCCAGGGCAAGTGAGGACCAGGAAGACAATTCCTGCCTAGCACCTTCCTAGGAGGAGAGAGTGCAACGTTTCATTTTAGCATTTTGGCGCTCACGAGGGAGATGAACTGCATTGGCTGTTTGCAAGGCTAGGAAAGAGCAGAGCCCCATTCTTGCTGGTTATCTGCAATGAATGCCAGGGCAAGTGAGGACCAGCAAGACAATTCCTGCCTAGCACCTTCCTTGGAGGAGAGAGAGTGCAACGTTTCATTTTAGCATTTTGGCGCTCACGAGCGAGACAAACAGGTTTGGCTGTTTGCAAGGCTAGGACAGAGCAGAGCCCCAGTCTTGCTCTTTATCTGCAATGACTGCCAGGGCAAGTGAGGACCAGCAAGACAATTCCTGCCTAGCACCTTCCTTGGAGGAGAGAGAGTGCAACGTTTCATTTTAGCGTTTTGGCTCTCACGAGGGAGACGAAATGCATTGGCTGTTTGCAAGGCTAGGAAAGAGCAGAGCCCCAGTCTTGCTCTTTATCTGCAATGACTGCCAGGGCAAGTGAGGACCAGCAAGACAATTCCTGCCTAGCACCTTCCTTGGAGGAGAGAAAGTGCAACGTTTCATTTTAGCATTTTGGCGCTCACGAGGGAGACGAAATGCATTGGCTGTTTGCAAGGCTAGGAAAGAGCAGAGCCCCAGTCTTGCTGTTTATCTGCAATGACTGCCAGGGCAAGTGAGGACCTGCAAGACAATTCCTGCCTAGCACCTTCCTTAGAGGAGAGAGAGTGCAACGTTTCATTTTAGCATTTTTGAGTGCGAGAGTGAGAAAAGGCAGAGTGCCTGTTTGCAAGGCTAGGAAAGAGCAGAGCCCCAGTCTTGCTGTTTAGCTGCAATGACTGCCAGGGCAAGTGAGGTCCAGCAAGACAATTCCTGCCTAGCACCTTCCTTGGAAGAGAGAGAGTGCAACGTTTCATTTTAGCGTTTTGGCGCTCACGAGGGAGACGAAATGCATTGGCTGTTTGCAAGGCTAGGAAAGAGCAGAGCCCGAGTCTTGCTGTTTATCTGCCATGACTGCCAGGGCAATTGAGGACCAGCAAGACAATTCCTGCCTAGCACCTACCTAGGAGGAGAGAGAGTGCAACGTTTCATTTTAGCATTTTGGCGCTCACGAGGGAGACAAACTGTTTTTGCTGTTTGCAAGGCTAGGAAAGAGCAGAGCCCTACTCTTGCTGTTTATCTTCAAAGACTGCCAGGGCAAGTGAGGACCAGCAAGACAATTGCTGCCTAGCACCTTCCTAGGAGGAGAGAGTGCAACGTTTCATTTTAGCATTTTGGCGCTCACGAGGGAGATGAACTGCATTGGCTCTTTGCAAGGCTAGGAAAGAGCAGAGCCCCAGTCTTGCTGGTTATCTGCAATGAATGCCAGGGCAAGTGAGGACCAGCAAGACAATTCCTGCCTAGCACCTTCCTTGGAGGAGAGAGAGTGCAACGTTTCATTTTAGCATTTTGGCGCTCACGAGCGAGACAAACTGGTTTGGCTGTTTGCAAGGCTAGGACAGAGCAGAGCCCCAGCCTTGCTCTTTATCTGCAATGACTGCCAGGGCAAGTGAGGACCAGCAACACAATTCCTGCCTAGCACCTTCCTTGGAGGAGAGAGAGTGCAACGTTTCATTTTAGCGTTTTGGCTCTCACGAGGGAGACGAAATGCATTGGCTGTTTGCAAGGCTAGGAAAGAGCAGAGCCCGAGTCTTGCTGTTTATCTGCAATGTCTGCGAGGACAAGTGAGGACCAGCAAGAAAATTCCTGCCTAGCACCTTCCTTGGAGGAGAGAGAGTGCAACGTTTCATTTTGCTTTTTGAAGTGCGAGAGTGAGAAAAAGCGGAGTGCCTGTTTGCAAGGCTAGGAAAGAGCAGAGCCCGAGTCTTGCTGTTCATCTGCAATGACTGCCAGGGCAAGTGAGGACCAGCAAGACAATTCCTGCCTAGCGCCTTCCTTGGAAGAGAGAGAGTGCAACGTTTCATTTTAGCATTTTGGCGCTCACGAGGGAGACAAACTGCTTTGGCTGTTTGCAAGGCTACGAAAGAGCAGAGCCCGAGTCTTGCTGTTTATCTGCAATGACTGCCAGGGCAAGTGAGGACCTGCAAGACAATTCCTGCCTAGCACCTTCCTTAGAGGAGAGAGAGTGCAACGTTTCATTTTAGCATTTTTGAGTGCGAGAGTGAGAAAAAGCAGAGTGCCTGTTTGCAAGGCTAGGAAAGAGCAGAGCCCGAGTCTTGCTGTTCATCTGCAATGACTGCCAGGGCAAGTGAGGACCAGCAAGACAATTCCTGCCTAGCGCCTTCCTTGGAAGAGAGAGAGTGCAACGTTTCATTTTAGCATTTTGGCGCTCACGAGGGAGACAAACTGCTTTGGCTGTTTGCAAGGCTACGAAAGAGCAGAGCCCGAGTCTTGCTGTTTATCTGCAATGACTGCCAGGGCAAGTGAGGACCTGCAAGACAATTCCTGCCTAGCACCTTCCTTGGAGGAGAGAGAGTGCAACGTTTCATTTTAGTATTTTGGCGCTCACGAGGGAGACGAAATGCATTGGCTGTTTGCAAGGCTAGGAAAGAGCAGAGCCCGAGTCTTGCTGTTTATCTGCAATGTCTGCGAGGACAAGTGAGGACCAGGAAGAAAATTCCTGCCTAGCACCTTCCTTGGAGGAGAGAGAGTGCAACGTTTCATTTTAGCATTTTGGTGCTCAGGAGGGAGACGAACTGCATTGGCTGTTTGCAAGGCTAGGAAAGAGCAGAGCCCCAGTCTTGCTGTTTATCTGCAATGACTGCCAGGGCAATTGAGGACCAGCAAGACAATTCCTGCCTAGCACCTACCTAGGAGGAGAGAGAGTGCAACGTTTCATTTTAGCATTTTGGCGCTCACGAGCGAGACAAACTGCTTTGGCTGTTTGCAAGGCTAGGAAAGAGCAGAGCCCGAGTCTTGCTGTTTATCTGCAATGTCTGCGAGGACAAGTGAGGACCAGCAAGAAAATTCCTGCCTAGCACCTTCCTTAGAGGAGAGAGAGTGCAACGTTTCATTTTAGCATTTTTGAGTGCGAGAGTGAGAAAAAGCAGAGTGCCTGTTTGCAAGGCTAGGAAAGAGCAGAGCCCCAGTCTTGCTGTTTATCTGCAATGACTGCCAGGGCAAGTGAGGACCAGGAAGACAATTCCTGCCTAGCACCTTCCTAGGAGGAGAGAGTGCAACGTTTCATTTTAGCATTTTGGCGCTCACGAGGGAGATGAACTGCATTGGCTGTTTGCAAGGCTAGGAAAGAGCAGAGCCCCAGTCTTGCTGGTTATCTGCAATGAATGCCAGGGCAAGTGAGGACCAGCAAGACAATTCCTGCCTAGCACCTTCCTTGGAGGAGAGAGAGTGCAACGTTTCATTTTAGCATTTTGGCGCTCACGAGCGAGACAAACTGGTTTGGCTGTTTGCAAGGCTAGGACAGAGCAGAGCCCCAGTCTTGCTCTTTATCTGCAATGACTGCCAGGGCAAGTGAGGACCAGCAAGACAATTCCTGCCTAGCACCTTCCTTGGAGGAGAGAGAGTGCAACGTTTCATTTTAGCGTTTTGGCTCTCACGAGGGAGACGAAATGCATTGGCTGTTTGCAAGGCTAGGAAAGAGCAGAGCCCCAGTCTTGCTCTTTATCTGCAATGACTGCCAGGGCAAGTGAGGACCAGCAAGACAATTCCTGCCTAGCACCTTCCTTGGAGGAGAGAAAGTGCAACGTTTCATTTTAGCATTTTGGCGCTCACGAGGGAGACGAAATGCATTGGCTGTTTGCAAGGCTAGGAAAGAGCAGAGCCCCAGTCTTGCTGTTTATCTGCAATGACTGCCAGGGCAAGTGAGGACCTGCAAGACAATTCCTGCCTAGCACCTTCCTTAGAGGAGAGAGAGTGCAACGTTTCATTTTAGCATTTTTGAGTGCGAGAGTGAGAAAAGGCAGAGTGCCTGTTTGCAAGGCTAGGAAAGAGCAGAGCCCCAGTCTTGCTGTTTAGCTGCAATGACTGCCAGGGCAAGTGAGGTCCAGCAAGACAATTCCTGCCTAGCACCTTCCTTGGAAGAGAGAGAGTGCAACGTTTCATTTTAGCGTTTTGGCGCTCACGAGGGAGACGAAATGCATTGGCTGTTTGCAAGGCTAGGAAAGAGCAGAGCCCAGTCTTGCTGTTTATCTGCAATGACTGCTAGGGCAAGTGAGGACCAGCAAGACAATTCCTGCCTAGCACCTTCCTTGGAGGAGAGAGAGTGCAACGTTTCATTTTGCTTTTTGGAGTGCGAGAGTGAGAAAAAACAGAGTGCCTGTTTGCAAGCCTAGGAAAGAGCAGAGCCCCAGTCTTGCTGTTTATCAGCAAGGACTGCCAGGGCAAGTGAGGACCAGGAAGACAATTCCTGCCTAGCACCTTCCTTGGAGGAGAGAGAGTGCAACGTTTCATTTTAGCATTTTGGCGCTCACGAGCGAGACAAACTGCTTTGGCTGTTTGCAAGGCTAGGAAAGAGCAGAGCCCGAGTCTTGCTGTTTATCTGCAATGTCTGCGAGGACAAGTGAGGACCAGCAAGAAAATTCCTGCCTAGCACCTTCCTTAGAGGAGAGAGAGTGCAACGTTTCATTTTAGCGTTTTGGCGCTCACGAGGGAGACGAAATGCATTGGCTGTTTGCAAGGCTAGGAAAGAGCAGAGCCCCAGTCTTGCTCTTTATCTGCAATGACTGCCAGGGCAAGTGAGGACCAGCAGGACAATTCCTGCCTAGCACCTACCTAGGAGGAGAGAGAGTGCAACGTTTCATTTTAGCATTTTGGCGCTCACGAGCGAGACAAACTGCTTTGGCTGTTTGCAAGGCTAGGAAAGAGCAGAGCCCGAGTCTTGCTGTTTATCTGCAATGTCTGCGAGGACAAGTGAGGACCAGCAAGAAAATTCCTGCCTAGCACCTTCCTTGGAGGAGAGAGAGTGCAACGTTTCATTTTAGCATTTTGGCGCTCACGAGCGAGACAAACTGGTTTGGCTGTTTGCAAGGCTAGGACAGAGCAGAGCCCCAGTCTTGCTCTTTATCTGCAATGACTGCCAGGGCAAGTGAGGACCAGCAAGACAATTCCTGCCTAGCACCTTCCTTGGAGGAGAGAGAGTGCAACGTTTCATTTTAGCGTTTTGGCTCTCACGAGGGAGACGAAATGCATTGGCTGTTTGCAAGGCTAGGAAAGAGCAGAGCCCCAGTCTTGCTCTTTATCTGCAATGACTGCCAGGGCAAGTGAGGACCAGCAAGACAATTCCTGCCTAGCACCTTCCTTGGAGGAGAGAAAGTGCAACGTTTCATTTTAGCATTTTGGCGCTCACGAGGGAGACGAAATGCATTGGCTGTTTGCAAGGCTAGGAAAGAGCAGAGCCCCAGTCTTGCTGTTTATCTGCAATGACTGCCAGGGCAAGTGAGGACCTGCAAGACAATTCCTGCCTAGCACCTTCCTTAGAGGAGAGAGAGTGCAACGTTTCATTTTAGCATTTTTGAGTGCGAGAGTGAGAAAAGGCAGAGTGCCTGTTTGCAAGGCTAGGAAAGAGCAGAGCCCCAGTCTTGCTGTTTAGCTGCAATGACTGCCAGGGCAAGTGAGGTCCAGCAAGACAATTCCTGCCTAGCACCTTCCTTGGAAGAGAGAGAGTGCAACGTTTCATTTTAGCGTTTTGGCGCTCACGAGGGAGACGAAATGCATTGGCTGTTTGCAAGGCTAGGAAAGAGCAGAGCCCCAGTCTTGCTGTTTATCTGCAATGACTGCTAGGGCAAGTGAGGACCAGCAAGACAATTCCTGCCTAGCACCTTCCTTGGAGGAGAGAGAGTGCAACGTTTCATTTTGCTTTTTGGAGTGCGAGAGTGAGAAAAAACAGAGTGCCTGTTTGCAAGGCTAGGAAAGAGCAGAGCCCCAGTCTTGCTGTTTATCAGCAAGGACTGCCAGGGCAAGTGAGGACCAGCAAGACAATTCCTGCCTAGCACCTTCTTTGGAGGAGAGAGAGTGCAACGTTTCATTTTAGCATTTTGGCGCTCACGAGCGAGACAAACTGCTTTGGCTGTTTGCAAGGCTAGGAAAGAGCAGAGCCCGAGTCTTGCTGTTTATCTGCAATGTCTGCGAGGACAAGTGAGGACCAGCAAGAAAATTCCTGCCTAGCACCTTCCTTAGAGGAGAGAGAGTGCAACGTTTCATTTTAGCATTTTTGAGTGCGAGAGTGAGAAAAAGCAGAGTGCCTGTTTGCAAGGCTAGGAAAGAGCAGAGCCCCAGTCTTGCTCTTTAGCTGCAATGACTGCCAGGGCAAGTGAGGACCAGGAAGACAAATCCTGCCTAGCACCTTCCTTGGAGGAGAGAGAGTGCAACGTTTCATTTTAGCATTTTGGCGCACACGAGGGAGACAAACTGCTTTGGCTGTTTGCAAGGCTAGGAAAGAGCAGAGCCCCAGTCTTGCTGTTTATCTGCAAGGACTGCCAGGGCAAGTGAGGACCAGCAACACAATTCCTGCCTAGCACCTTCCTTGGAGGAGAGAGAGTGCAACGTTTCATTTTAGCGTTTTGGCGCTCACGAGGGAGACGAAATGCATTGGCTGTTTGCAAGGCTAGGAAAGAGCAGAGCCCCAGTCTTGCTCTTTATCTGCAATGACTGCCAGGGCAAGTGAGGACCAGCAAGACAATTCCTGCCTAGCACCTTCCTTGGAGGAGAGAGAGTGCAACGTTTCATTTTAGCATTTTGGCGCTCACGAGGGAGACGAAATGCATTGGCTGTTTGCAAGGCTAGGAAAGAGCAGAGCCCCAGTCTTGCTGTTTATCTGCAATGACTGCCAGGGCAAGTGAGGACCTGCAAGACAATTCCTGCCTAGCACCTTCCTTAGAGGAGAGAGAGTGCAACGTTTCATTTTAGCATTTTTGAGTGCGAGAGTGAGAAAAAGCAGAGTGCCTGTTTGCAAGGCTAGGAAAGAGCAGAGCCCCAGTCTTGCTGTTTAGCTGCAATGACTGCCAGGGCAAGTGAGGACCAGGAAGACAATTCCTGCCTAGCACCTTCCTTGGAGGAGAGAGAGTGCAACGTTTCATTTTAGCATTTTGGCGCTCACGAGGGAGACGAAATGCATTGGCTGTTTGCAAGGCTAGGAAAGAGCAGAGCCCCAGTCTTGCTGTTTATCTGCAATGACTGCCAGGGCAAGTGAGGACCTGCAAGACAATTCCTGCCTAGCACCTCCCTTAGAGGAGAGAGAGTGCAACGTTTCATTTTAGCATTTTTGAGTGCGATATTGAGAAAAAGCAGAGTGCCTGTTTGCAAGGCTAGGAAAGAGCAGAGCCCCAGTCTTGCTGTTTAGCTGCAATGACTGCCAGGGCAAGTGAGGACCAGGAAGACAATTCCTGCCTAGCACCTTCCTTGGAGGAGAGAGAGTGCAACGTTTCATTTTGCTTTTTGGAGTGCGAGAGTGAGAAAAAGCAGAGTGCATGTTTGCAAGGCTAGGAAAGAGCAGAGCCCCAGTCTTGCTGTTTATCTCCAATGTCTGCGAGGACAAGTGAGGACCAGCAAGACAATTCCTGCCTAGCACCTTCCTTGGAGGAGAGAGAGTGCAACGTTTCAATTTAGCATTTTGCGCTCACGAGCGAGACAAACTGCTTTGGCTGTTTGCAAGGCTAGGAAAGAGCAGAGCCCGAGTCTTGCTGTTTATCTGCAATGTCTGCGAGGACAAGTGAGGACCAGCAAGAAAATTCCTGCCTAGCACCTTCCTTGGAGGAGAGAGAGTGCAACGTTTCATTTTAGCATTTTGGCGCTCACGAGGGAGACAAACTGCTTTGGCTGTTTGCAAGGCTAGGAAAGAGCAGAGCCCCAGTCTTGCTGTTTATCTGCAATGTCTGCGAGGACAAGTGAGGACCAGCAAGAAAATTCCTGCCTAGCACCTTCCTTGGAGGAGAGAGAGTGCAACGTTTCATTTTAGCATTTTGGCGCTCACGAGGGAGACAAACTGCTTTGGCTGTTTGCAATGCTAGGAAAGAGCAGAGCCCCAGTCTTGCTGTTTATCCGCAATGACTGCCAGGGCAAGTGAGGACCAGCAACACAATTCCTGCCTAGCACCTTCCTTAGAGGAGAGAGAATGCAACGTTTCATTTTAGCATTTTGGTGCTCAGGAGGGAGACGAACTGCATTGCCTGTTTGCAAGGCTAGGAAAGAGCAGAGCCCGAGTCTTGCTGTTTATCTGCAATGTCTGCGAGGACAAGTGAGGACCAGCAAGAAAATTCCTGCCTAGCACCTTCCTTAGAGGAGAGAGAGTGCAACGTTTCATTTTAGCGTTTTGGCGCTCACGAGGGAGACGAAATGCATTGGCTGTTTGCAAGGCTAGGAAAGAGCAGAGCCCCAGTCTTGCTCTTTATCTGCAATGACTGCCAGGGCAAGTGAGGACCAGCAGGACAATTCCTGCCTAGCACCTACCTAGGAGGAGAGAGAGTGCAACGTTTCATTTTAGCATTTTGGCGCTCACGAGCGAGACAAACTGCTTTGGCTGTTTGCAAGGCTAGGAAAGAGCAGAGCCCGAGTCTTGCTGTTTATCTGCAATGTCTGCGAGGACAAGTGAGGACCAGCAAGAAAATTCCTGCCTAGCACCTTCCTTGGAGGAGAGAGAGTGCAACGTTTCATTTTAGCATTTTGGCGCTCACGAGCGAGACAAACTGGTTTGGCTGTTTGCAAGGCTAGGACAGAGCAGAGCCCCAGTCTTGCTCTTTATCTGCAATGACTGCCAGGGCAAGTGAGGACCAGCAAGACAATTCCTGCCTAGCACCTTCCTTGGAGGAGAGAGAGTGCAACGTTTCATTTTAGCGTTTTGGCTCTCACGAGGGAGACGAAATGCATTGGCTGTTTGCAAGGCTAGGAAAGAGCAGAGCCCCAGTCTTGCTCTTTATCTGCAATGACTGCCAGGGCAAGTGAGGACCAGCAAGACAATTCCTGCCTAGCACCTTCCTTGGAGGAGAGAAAGTGCAACGTTTCATTTTAGCATTTTGGCGCTCACGAGGGAGACGAAATGCATTGGCTGTTTGCAAGGCTAGGAAAGAGCAGAGCCCCAGTCTTGCTGTTTATCTGCAATGACTGCCAGGGCAAGTGAGGACCTGCAAGACAATTCCTGCCTAGCACCTTCCTTAGAGGAGAGAGAGTGCAACGTTTCATTTTAGCATTTTTGAGTGCGAGAGTGAGAAAAGGCAGAGTGCCTGTTTGCAAGGCTAGGAAAGAGCAGAGCCCCAGTCTTGCTGTTTAGCTGCAATGACTGCCAGGGCAAGTGAGGTCCAGCAAGACAATTCCTGCCTAGCACCTTCCTTGGAAGAGAGAGAGTGCAACGTTTCATTTTAGCGTTTTGGCGCTCACGAGGGAGACGAAATGCATTGGCTGTTTGCAAGGCTAGGAAAGAGCAGAGCCCCAGTCTTGCTGTTTATCTGCAATGACTGCTAGGGCAAGTGAGGACCAGCAAGACAATTCCTGCCTAGCACCTTCCTTGGAGGAGAGAGAGTGCAACGTTTCATTTTGCTTTTTGGAGTGCGAGAGTGAGAAAAAACAGAGTGCCTGTTTGCAAGGCTAGGAAAGAGCAGAGCCCCAGTCTTGCTGTTTATCAGCAAGGACTGCCAGGGCAAGTGAGGACCAGCAAGACAATTCCTGCCTAGCACCTTCTTTGGAGGAGAGAGAGTGCAACGTTTCATTTTAGCATTTTGGCGCTCACGAGCGAGACAAACTGCTTTGGCTGTTTGCAAGGCTAGGAAAGAGCAGAGCCCGAGTCTTGCTGTTTATCTGCAATGTCTGCGAGGACAAGTGAGGACCAGCAAGAAAATTCCTGCCTAGCACCTTCCTTAGAGGAGAGAGAGTGCAACGTTTCATTTTAGCATTTTTGAGTGCGAGAGTGAGAAAAAGCAGAGTGCCTGTTTGCAAGGCTAGGAAAGAGCAGAGCCCCAGTCTTGCTCTTTAGCTGCAATGACTGCCAGGGCAAGTGAGGACCAGGAAGACAAATCCTGCCTAGCACCTTCCTTGGAGGAGAGAGAGTGCAACGTTTCATTTTAGCATTTTGGCGCACACGAGGGAGACAAACTGCTTTGGCTGTTTGCAAGGCTAGGAAAGAGCAGAGCCCCAGTCTTGCTGTTTATCTGCAAGGACTGCCAGGGCAAGTGAGGACCAGCAACACAATTCCTGCCTAGCACCTTCCTTGGAGGAGAGAGAGTGCAACGTTTCATTTTAGCGTTTTGGCGCTCACGAGGGAGACGAAATGCATTGGCTGTTTGCAAGGCTAGGAAAGAGCAGAGCCCCAGTCTTGCTCTTTATCTGCAATGACTGCCAGGGCAAGTGAGGACCAGCAAGACAATTCCTGCCTAGCACCTTCCTTGGAGGAGAGAGAGTGCAACGTTTCATTTTAGCATTTTGGCGCTCACGAGGGAGACGAAATGCATTGGCTGTTTGCAAGGCTAGGAAAGAGCAGAGCCCCAGTCTTGCTGTTTATCTGCAATGACTGCCAGGGCAAGTGAGGACCTGCAAGACAATTCCTGCCTAGCACCTCCCTTAGAGGAGAGAGAGTGCAACGTTTCATTTTAGCATTTTTGAGTGCGATATTGAGAAAAAGCAGAGTGCCTGTTTGCAAGGCTAGGAAAGAGCAGAGCCCCAGTCTTGCTGTTTAGCTGCAATGACTGCCAGGGCAAGTGAGGACCAGGAAGACAATTCCTGCCTAGCACCTTCCTTGGAGGAGAGAGAGTGCAACGTTTCATTTTGCTTTTTGGAGTGCGAGAGTGAGAAAAAGCAGAGTGCATGTTTGCAAGGCTAGGAAAGAGCAGAGCCCCAGTCTTGCTGTTTATCTCCAATGTCTGCGAGGACAAGTGAGGACCAGCAAGACAATTCCTGCCTAGCACCTTCCTTGGAGGAGAGAGAGTGCAACGTTTCAATTTAGCATTTTGCGCTCACGAGCGAGACAAACTGCTTTGGCTGTTTGCAAGGCTAGGAAAGAGCAGAGCCCGAGTCTTGCTGTTTATCTGCAATGTCTGCGAGGACAAGTGAGGACCAGCAAGAAAATTCCTGCCTAGCACCTTCCTTGGAGGAGAGAGAGTGCAACGTTTCATTTTAGCATTTTGGCGCTCACGAGGGAGACAAACTGCTTTGGCTGTTTGCAAGGCTAGGAAAGAGCAGAGCCCCAGTCTTGCTGTTTATCTGCAATGTCTGCGAGGACAAGTGAGGACCAGCAAGAAAATTCCTGCCTAGCACCTTCCTTGGAGGAGAGAGAGTGCAACGTTTCATTTTAGCATTTTGGCGCTCACGAGGGAGACAAACTGCTTTGGCTGTTTGCAATGCTAGGAAAGAGCAGAGCCCCAGTCTTGCTGTTTATCCGCAATGACTGCCAGGGCAAGTGAGGACCAGCAACACAATTCCTGCCTAGCACCTTCCTTAGAGGAGAGAGAATGCAACGTTTCATTTTAGCATTTTGGTGCTCAGGAGGGAGACGAACTGCATTGCCTGTTTGCAAGGCTAGGAAAGAGCAGAGCCCCAGTCTTGCTGTTTATCTGCAATGACTGCCAGGGCAATTGAGGACCAGCAAGACAATTCCTGCCTAGCACCTTCCTTGGAGGAGAGAGAGTGCAACGTTTCATTTTAGCATTTTGGCGCTCACGAGGGAGACAAACTGCTTTGGCTGTTTGCAATGCTA
Organism: Phaethon aethereus; assembly: GCF_964289735.1. Lineage (NCBI taxonomy): Eukaryota > Metazoa > Chordata > Aves > Phaethontiformes > Phaethontidae > Phaethon > Phaethon aethereus. The sequence continues at coordinate 81,020 of NW_028113926.1, read as the reverse complement.
GGAAAGAGCAGAGCCCCAGTCTTGCTGTTTATCCGCAATGACTGCCAGGGCAAGTGAGGACCAGCAACACAATTCCTGCCTAGCACCTTCCTTAGAGGAGAGAGAGTGCAACGTTTCATTTTAGCATTTTGGCGCTCACGAGGGAGACAAAATTTTTGCTGTTTGCAAGGCTAGGAAAGAGCAGAGCCCTACTCTTGCTGTTTATCTTCAAAGACTGCCAGGGCAAGTGAGGACCAGCAAGACAATTCCTGCCTAGCACCTTCCTAGGAGGAGAGAGTGCAACGTTTCATTTTAGCATTTTGGCGCTCACGAGGGAGATGAACTGCATTGGCTGTTTGCAAGGCTAGGAAAGAGCAGAGCCCCAGTCTTGCTGGTTATCTGCAATGAATGCCAGGGCAAGTGAGGACCAGCAAGACAATTCCTGCCTAGCACCTTCCTTGGTGGAGAGAGAGTGCAACGTTTCCTTTTAGCATTTTGGCGCTCACGAGCGAGACAAACTGGTTTGGCTGTTTGCAAGGCTAGGACAGGGCAGAGCCCCAGTCTTGCTGTTTATCTGCAATGACTGCCAGGGCAAGTGAGGACCAGCAACACAATTCCTGCCTAGCACCTTCCTTGGAGGAGAGAGAGTGCAACGTTTCATTTTAGCGTTTTGGCTCTCACGAGGGAGACGAAATGCATTGGCTGTTTGCAAGGCTAGGAAAGAGCAGAGCCCCAGTCTTCCTCTTTATCTGCAATGACTGCCAGGGCAAGTGAGGACCAGCAAGACAATTCCTGCCTAGCACCTTCCTTGGAGGAGAGAGAGTGCAACGTTTCATTTTAGCGTTTTGGCGCTCACGAGGGAGACGAAATGCATTGGCTGTTTGCAAGGGTAGGAAAGAGCAGAGCACGAGTCTTGCTGTTTATCTGCAATGACTGCTAGGGCAAGTGAGGACCAGCAAGACAATTCCTGCCTAGCACCTTCCTTGGAGGAGAGATAGTGCAACGTTTCATTTTAGCATTTTGGCGCTCACGAGCGAGACAAACTGCTTTGGCTGTTTGCAAGGCTAGGAAAGAGCAGAGCCCGAGTCTTGCTGTTTATCTGCAATGTCTGCGAGGACAAGTGAGGACCAGCAAGAAAATTCCTGCCTAGCACCTTCCTTAGAGGAGAGAGAGTGCAACGTTTCATTTTAGCGTTTTGGCGCTCACGAGGGAGACGAAATGCATTGGCTGTTTGCAAGGCTAGGAAAGAGCAGAGCCCCAGTCTTGCTCTTTATCTGCAATGACTGCCAGGGCAAGTGAGGACCAGCAGGACAATTCCTGCCTAGCACCTACCTAGGAGGAGAGAGAGTGCAACGTTTCATTTTAGCATTTTGGCGCTCACGAGCGAGACAAACTGCTTTGGCTGTTTGCAAGGCTAGGAAAGAGCAGAGCCCGAGTCTTGCTGTTTATCTGCAATGTCTGCGAGGACAAGTGAGGACCAGCAAGAAAATTCCTGCCTAGCACCTTCCTTGGAGGAGAGAGAGTGCAACGTTTCATTTTAGCATTTTGGCGCTCACGAGCGAGACAAACTGGTTTGGCTGTTTGCAAGGCTAGGACAGAGCAGAGCCCCAGTCTTGCTCTTTATCTGCAATGACTGCCAGGGCAAGTGAGGACCAGCAAGACAATTCCTGCCTAGCACCTTCCTTGGAGGAGAGAGAGTGCAACGTTTCATTTTAGCGTTTTGGCTCTCACGAGGGAGACGAAATGCATTGGCTGTTTGCAAGGCTAGGAAAGAGCAGAGCCCCAGTCTTGCTCTTTATCTGCAATGACTGCCAGGGCAAGTGAGGACCAGCAAGAAAATTCCTGCCTAGCACCTTCCTTGGAGGAGAGAAAGTGCAACGTTTCATTTTAGCATTTTGGCGCTCACGAGGGAGACGAAATGCATTGGCTGTTTGCAAGGCTAGGAAAGAGCAGAGCCCCAGTCTTGCTGTTTATCTGCAATGACTGCCAGGGCAAGTGAGGACCTGCAAGACAATTCCTGCCTAGCACCTTCCTTAGAGGAGAGAGAGTGCAACGTTTCATTTTAGCATTTTTGAGTGCGAGAGTGAGAAAAGGCAGAGTGCCTGTTTGCAAGGCTAGGAAAGAGCAGAGCCCCAGTCTTGCTGTTTAGCTGCAATGACTGCCAGGGCAAGTGAGGTCCAGCAAGACAATTCCTGCCTAGCACCTTCCTTGGAAGAGAGAGAGTGCAACGTTTCATTTTAGCGTTTTGGCGCTCACGAGGGAGACGAAATGCATTGGCTGTTTGCAAGGCTAGGAAAGAGCAGAGCCCCAGTCTTGCTGTTTATCTGCAATGACTGCTAGGGCAAGTGAGGACCAGCAAGACAATTCCTGCCTAGCACCTTCCTTGGAGGAGAGAGAGTGCAACGTTTCATTTTGCTTTTTGGAGTGCGAGAGTGAGAAAAAACAGAGTGCCTGTTTGCAAGGCTAGGAAAGAGCAGAGCCCCAGTCTTGCTGTTTATCAGCAAGGACTGCCAGGGCAAGTGAGGACCAGCAAGACAATTCCTGCCTAGCACCTTCTTTGGAGGAGAGAGAGTGCAACGTTTCATTTTAGCATTTTGGCGCTCACGAGCGAGACAAACTGCTTTGGCTGTTTGCAAGGCTAGGAAAGAGCAGAGCCCGAGTCTTGCTGTTTATCTGCAATGTCTGCGAGGACAAGTGAGGACCAGCAAGAAAATTCCTGCCTAGCACCTTCCTTAGAGGAGAGAGAGTGCAACGTTTCATTTTAGCATTTTTGAGTGCGAGAGTGAGAAAAAGCAGAGTGCCTGTTTGCAAGGCTAGGAAAGAGCAGAGCCCCAGTCTTGCTCTTTAGCTGCAATGACTGCCAGGGCAAGTGAGGACCAGGAAGACAAATCCTGCCTAGCACCTTCCTTGGAGGAGAGAGAGTGCAACGTTTCATTTTAGCATTTTGGCGCACACGAGGGAGACAAACTGCTTTGGCTGTTTGCAAGGCTAGGAAAGAGCAGAGCCCCAGTCTTGCTGTTTATCTGCAAGGACTGCCAGGGCAAGTGAGGACCAGCAACACAATTCCTGCCTAGCACCTTCCTTGGAGGAGAGAGAGTGCAACGTTTCATTTTAGCGTTTTGGCGCTCACGAGGGAGACGAAATGCATTGGCTGTTTGCAAGGCTAGGAAAGAGCAGAGCCCCAGTCTTGCTCTTTATCTGCAATGACTGCCAGGGCAAGTGAGGACCAGCAAGACAATTCCTGCCTAGCACCTTCCTTGGAGGAGAGAGAGTGCAACGTTTCATTTTAGCATTTTGGCGCTCACGAGGGAGACGAAATGCATTGGCTGTTTGCAAGGCTAGGAAAGAGCAGAGCCCCAGTCTTGCTGTTTATCTGCAATGACTGCCAGGGCAAGTGAGGACCTGCAAGACAATTCCTGCCTAGCACCTCCCTTAGAGGAGAGAGAGTGCAACGTTTCATTTTAGCATTTTTGAGTGCGATATTGAGAAAAAGCAGAGTGCCTGTTTGCAAGGCTAGGAAAGAGCAGAGCCCCAGTCTTGCTGTTTAGCTGCAATGACTGCCAGGGCAAGTGAGGACCAGGAAGACAATTCCTGCCTAGCACCTTCCTTGGAGGAGAGAGAGTGCAACGTTTCATTTTGCTTTTTGGAGTGCGAGAGTGAGAAAAAGCAGAGTGCATGTTTGCAAGGCTAGGAAAGAGCAGAGCCCCAGTCTTGCTGTTTATCTCCAATGTCTGCGAGGACAAGTGAGGACCAGCAAGACAATTCCTGCCTAGCACCTTCCTTGGAGGAGAGAGAGTGCAACGTTTCAATTTAGCATTTTGCGCTCACGAGCGAGACAAACTGCTTTGGCTGTTTGCAAGGCTAGGAAAGAGCAGAGCCCGAGTCTTGCTGTTTATCTGCAATGTCTGCGAGGACAAGTGAGGACCAGCAAGAAAATTCCTGCCTAGCACCTTCCTTGGAGGAGAGAGAGTGCAACGTTTCATTTTAGCATTTTGGCGCTCACGAGGGAGACAAACTGCTTTGGCTGTTTGCAAGGCTAGGAAAGAGCAGAGCCCCAGTCTTGCTGTTTATCTGCAATGTCTGCGAGGACAAGTGAGGACCAGCAAGAAAATTCCTGCCTAGCACCTTCCTTGGAGGAGAGAGAGTGCAACGTTTCATTTTAGCATTTTGGCGCTCACGAGGGAGACAAACTGCTTTGGCTGTTTGCAATGCTTGGAAAGAGCAGAGCCCCAGTCTTGCTGTTTATCCGCAATGACTGCCAGGGCAAGTGAGGACCAGCAACACAATTCCTGCCTAGCACCTTCCTTAGAGGAGAGAGAATGCAACGTTTCATTTTAGCATTTTGGTGCTCAGGAGGGAGACGAACTGCATTGCCTGTTTGCAAGGCTAGGAAAGAGCAGAGCCCCAGTCTTGCTGTTTATCTGCAATGACTGCCAGGGCAATTGAGGACCAGCAAGACAATTCCTGCCTAGCACCTTCCTTGGAGGAGAGAGAGTGCAACGTTTCATTTTAGCATTTTGGCGCTCACGAGGGAGACAAACTGCTTTGGCTGTTTGCAATGCTAGGAAAGAGCAGAGCCCCAGTCTTGCTGTTTATCCGCAATGACTGCCAGGGCAAGTGAGGACCAGCAACACAATTCCTGCCTAGCACCTTCCTTAGAGGAGAGAGAGTGCAACGTTTCATTTTAGCATTTTGGCGCTCACGAGGGAGACAAAATTTTTGCTGTTTGCAAGGCTAGGAAAGAGCAGAGCCCTACTCTTGCTGTTTATCTTCAAAGACTGCCAGGGCAAGTGAGGACCAGCAAGACAATTCCTGCCTAGCACCTTCCTCGGAGGAGAGAGTGCAACGTTTCATTTTAGCATTTTGGCGCTCACGAGGGAGATGAACTGCATTGGCTGTTTGCAAGGCTAGGAAAGAGCAGAGCCCCAGTCTTGCTGGTTATCTGCAATGAATGCCAGGGCAAGTGAGGACCAGCAAGACAATTCCTGCCTAGCACCTTCCTTGGTGGAGAGAGAGTGCAACGTTTCCTTTTAGCATTTTGGCGCTCACGAGCGAGACAAACTGGTTTGGCTGTTTGCAAGGCTAGGACAGGGCAGAGCCCCAGTCTTGCTGTTTATCTGCAATGACTGCCAGGGCAAGTGAGGACCAGCAAGACAATTCCTGCCTAGCACCTTCCTTGGAGGAGAGAGAGTGCAACGTTTCATTTTAGCGTTTTGGCTCTCACGAGGGAGACGAAATGCATTGGCTGTTTGCAAGGCTAGGAAAGAGCAGATCCCCAGTCTTCCTCTTTATCTGCAATGACTGCCAGGGCAAGTGAGGACCAGCAAGACAATTCCTGCCTAGCACCTTCCTTGGAGGAGAGAGAGTGCAACGTTTCATTTTAGCGTTTTGGCGCTCACGAGGGAGACGAAATGCATTGGCTGTTTGCAAGGGTAGGAAAGAGCAGAGCACGAGTCTTGCTGTTTATCTGCAATGACTGCTAGGGCAAGTGAGGACCAGCAAGACAATTCCTGCCTAGCACCTTCCTTGGAGGAGAGATAGTGCAACGTTTCATTTTAGCATTTTGGCGCTCACGAGCGAGACAAACTGCTTTGGCTGTTTGCAAGGCTAGGAAAGAGCAGAGCCCCAGTCTTGCTGTTTATCTGCAATGTCTGCGAGGACAAGTGAGGACCAGCAAGAAAATTCCTGCCTAGCACCTTCCTTAGAGGAGAGAGAGTGCAACGTTTCATTTTAGCATTTTTGAGTGCGAGAGTGAGAAAAAGCAGAGTGCCTGTTTGCAAGGCTAGGAAAGAGCAGAGCCCCAGTCTTGCTCTTTAGCTGCAATGACTGCCAGGGCAAGTGAGGACCAGGAAGACAAATCCTGCCTAGCACCTTCCTTGGAGGAGAGAGAGTGCAACGTTTCATTTTAGCATTTTGGCGCACACGAGGGAGACAAACTGCTTTGGCTGTTTGCAAGGCTAGGAAAGAGCAGAGCCCCAGTCTTGCTGTTTATCTGCAATGACTGCCAGGGCAAGTGAGGACCAGCAAGACAATTCCTGCCTAGCACCTTCCTCGGAGGAGAGAGAGTGCAACGTTTCATTTTAGCATTTTGGCGCTCACGAGGGAGACAAACTGCTTTGGCTCTTTGCAAGGCTAGGAAAGAGCAGAGCCCGAGTCTTGCTGTTTATCTGCAATGTCTGCGAGGACAAGTGAGGACCAGCAAGACAATTCCTGCCTAGCACCTTCCTTGGAAGAGAGAGATTGCAACGTTTCAATTTAGCATTTTGGCGCTCACGAGCGAGACAAACTGCTTTTGCTGTTTGTTAGGCTAGGAAAGAGCAGAGCCCCAGTCTTGCTGTTTATCTGCAAGGACTGCCAGGGCAAGTGAGGACCAGCAACACAATTCCTGCCTAGCACCTTCCTTGGAGGAGAGAGAGTGCAACGTTTCATTTTAGCATTTTGGCGCTCACGAGCGAGACAAACTGCTTTGGCTGTTTGCAAGGCTAGGAAAGAGCAGAGCCCGAGTCTTGCTGTTTATCTGCAATGTCTGCGAGGACAAGTGAGGACCAGCAAGAAAATTCCTGCCTAGCACCTTCCTTAGAGGAGAGAGAGTGCAACGTTTCATTTTAGCATTTTTGATTGCGAGAGTGAGAAAAAGCAGAGTGCCTGTTTGCAAGGCTAGGAAAGAGCAGAGCCCCAGTCTTGCTGTTTAGCTGCAATGACTGCCAGGGCAAGTGAGGACCAGGAAGACAAATCCTGCCTAGCACCTTCCTTGGAGGAGAGAGAGTGCAACGTTTCATTTTAGCATTTTGGCGCACACGAGGGAGACAAACTGCTTTGGCTGTTTGCAAGGCTAGGAAAGAGCAGAGCCCCAGTCTTGCTGTTTATCTGCAATGACTGCCAGGGCAAGTGAGGACCAGCAAGACAATTCCTGCCTAGCACCTTCCTCGGAGGAGAGAGAGTGCAACGTTTCATTTTAGCATTTTGGCGCTCACGAGGGAGACAAACTGCTTTGGCTCTTTGCAAGGCTAGGAAAGAGCAGAGCCCCACTCTTGCTGTTTATCTGCAATGTCTGCGAGGACAAGTGAGGACCAGCAAGACAATTCCTGCCTAGCACCTTCCTTGGAAGAGAGAGATTGCAACGTTTCAATTTAGCATTTTGGCGCTCACGAGCGAGACAAACTGCTTTTGCTGTTTGTTAGGCTAGGAAAGAGCAGAGCCCCAGTCTTGCTGTTTATCTGCAAGGACTGCCAGGGCAAGTGAGGACCAGCAAGACAATTCCTGCCTAGCACCTTCCTTGGAGGAGAGAGAGTGCAACGTTTCATTTTAGCGTTTTGGCGCTCACGAGGGAGACGAAATGCATTGGCTGTTTGCAAGGCTAGGAAAGAGCAGAGCCCCAGTCTTGCTCTTTATCTGCAATGACTGCCAGGGCAAGTGAGGACCAGCAAGACAATTCCTGCCTAGCACCTTCCTTGGAGGAGAGAGAGTGCAACGTTTCATTTTAGCATTTTGGCGCTCACGAGGGAGACGAAATGCATTGGCTGTTTGCAAGGCTAGGAAAGAGCAGAGCCCCAGTCTTGCTGTTTATCTGCAATGACTGCCAGGGCAAGTGAGGACCTGCAAGACAATTCCTGCCTAGCACCTTCCTTAGAGGAGAGAGAGTGCAACGTTTCATTTTAGCATTTTGGCGCTCACGAGGGAGACAAAATTTTTGCTGTTTGCAAGGCTAGGAAAGAGCAGAGCCCTACTCTTGCTGTTTATCTTCAAAGACTGCCAGGGCAAGTGAGGACCAGCAAGACAATTCCTGCCTAGCACCTTCCTCGGAGGAGAGAGAGTGCAACGTTTCATTTTAGCATTTTGGCGCTCACGAGGGAGATGAACTGCATTGGCTGTTTGCAAGGCTAGGAAAGAGCAGAGCCCCAGTCTTGCTGGTTATCTGCAATGACTGCCAGGGCAAGTGAGGACCAGCAAGACAATTCCTGCCTAGCACCTTCCTTGGTGGAGAGAGAGTGCAACGTTTCCTTTTAGCATTTTGGCGCTCACGAGCGAGACAAACTGCTTTGGCTGTTTCAAGGCTAGGAAAGAGCAGAGCCCCAGTCTTGCTGTTTATCTGCAATGACTGCCAGGGCAAGTGAGGACCAGCAAGACAATTCCTGCCTAGCACCTTCCTCGGAGGAGAGAGAGTGCAACGTTTCATTTTAGCATTTTGGCGCTCACGAGGGAGACAAACTGCTTTGGCTCTTTGCAAGGCTAGGAAAGAGCAGAGCCCGAGTCTTGCTGTTTATCTGCAATGTCTGCGAGGACAAGTGAGGACCAGCAAGACAATTCCTGCCTAGCACCTTCCTTGGAAGAGAGAGATTGCAACGTTTCAATTTAGCATTTTGGCGCTCACGAGCGAGACAAACTGCTTTTGCTGTTTGTTAGGCTAGGAAAGAGCAGAGCCCCAGTCTTGCTGTTTATCTGCAAGGACTGCCAGGGCAAGTGAGGACCAGCAACACAATTCCTGCCTAGCACCTTCCTTGGAGGAGAGAGAGTGCAACGTTTCATTTTAGCATTTTGGCGCTCACGAGCGAGACAAACTGCTTTGGCTGTTTGCAAGGCTAGGAAAGAGCAGAGCCCGAGTCTTGCTGTTTATCTGCAATGTCTGCGAGGACAAGTGAGGACCAGCAAGAAAATTCCTGCCTAGCACCTTCCTTAGAGGAGAGAGAGTGCAACGTTTCATTTTAGCATTTTTGATTGCGAGAGTGAGAAAAAGCAGAGTGCCTGTTTGCAAGGCTAGGAAAGAGCAGAGCCCCAGTCTTGCTGTTTAGCTGCAATGACTGCCAGGGCAAGTGAGGACCAGGAAGACAAATCCTGCCTAGCACCTTCCTTGGAGGAGAGAGAGTGCAACGTTTCATTTTAGCATTTTGGCGCACACGAGGGAGACAAACTGCTTTGGCTGTTTGCAAGGCTAGGAAAGAGCAGAGCCCCAGTCTTGCTGTTTATCTGCAATGACTGCCAGGGCAAGTGAGGACCAGCAAGACAATTCCTGCCTAGCACCTTCCTTGGAGGAGAGAGAGTGCAACGTTTCATTTTAGCGTTTTGGCGCTCACGAGGGAGACGAAATGCATTGGCTGTTTGCAAGGCTAGGAAAGAGCAGAGCCCCAGTCTTGCTCTTTATCTGCAATGACTGCCAGGGCAAGTGAGGACCAGCAAGACAATTCCTGCCTAGCACCTTCCTTGGAGGAGAGAGAGTGCAACGTTTCATTTTAGCATTTTGGCGCTCACGAGGGAGACGAAATGCATTGGCTGTTTGCAAGGCTAGGAAAGAGCAGAGCCCCAGTCTTGCTGTTTATCTGCAATGACTGCCAGGGCAAGTGAGGACCTGCAAGACAATTCCTGCCTAGCACCTTCCTTAGAGGAGAGAGAGTGCAACGTTTCATTTTAGCATTTTGGCGCTCACGAGGGAGACAAAATTTTTGCTGTTTGCAAGGCTAGGAAAGAGCAGAGCCCTACTCTTGCTGTTTATCTTCAAAGACTGCCAGGGCAAGTGAGGACCAGCAAGACAATTCCTGCCTAGCACCTTCCTAGGAGGAGAGAGTGCAACGTTTCATTTTAGCATTTTGGCGCTCACGAGGGAGATGAACTGCATTGGCTGTTTGCAAGGCTAGGAAAGAGCAGAGCCCCAGTCTTGCTGGTTATCTGCAATGAATGCCAGGGCAAGTGAGGACCAGCAAGACAATTCCTGCCTAGCACCTTCCTTGGTGGAGAGAGAGTGCAACGTTTCCTTTTAGCATTTTGGCGCTCACGAGCGAGACAAACTGGTTTGGCTGTTTGCAAGGCTAGGACAGGGCAGAGCCCCAGTCTTGCTGTTTATCTGCAATGACTGCCAGGGCAAGTGAGGACCAGCAAGACAATTCCTGCCTAGCACCTTCCTCGGAGGAGAGAGAGTGCAACGTTTCATTTTAGCATTTTGGCGCTCACGAGGGAGACAAACTGCTTTGGCTCTTTGCAAGGCTAGGAAAGAGCAGAGCCCCACTCTTGCTGTTTATCTGCAATGTCTGCGAGGACAAGTGAGGACCAGCAAGACAATTCCTGCCTAGCACCTTCCTTGGAAGAGAGAGATTGCAACGTTTCAATTTAGCATTTTGGCGCTCACGAGCGAGACAAACTGCTTTTGCTGTTTGTTAGGCTAGGAAAGAGCAGAGCCCCAGTCTTGCTGTTTATCTGCAAGGACTGCCAGGGCAAGTGAGGACCAGCAACACAATTCCTGCCTAGCACCTTCCTTGGAGGAGAGAGAGTGCAACGTTTCATTTTAGCGTTTTGGCGCTCACGAGGGAGACGAAATGCATTGGCTGTTTGCAAGGCTAGGAAAGAGCAGAGCCCCAGTCTTGCTCTTTATCTGCAATGACTGCCAGGGCAAGTGAGGACCAGCAAGACAATTCCTGCCTAGCACCTTCCTTGGAGGAGAGAGAGTGCAACGTTTCATTTTAGCATTTTGGCGCTCACGAGGGAGACGAAATGCATTGGCTGTTTGCAAGGCTAGGAAAGAGCAGAGCCCCAGTCTTGCTGTTTATCTGCAATGACTGCCAGGGCAAGTGAGGACCTGCAAGACAATTCCTGCCTAGCACCTTCCTTAGAGGAGAGAGAGTGCAACGTTTCATTTTAGCATTTTGGCGCTCACGAGGGAGACAAAATTTTTGCTGTTTGCAAGGCTAGGAAAGAGCAGAGCCCTACTCTTGCTGTTTATCTTCAAAGACTGCCAGGGCAAGTGAGGACCAGCAAGACAATTCCTGCCTAGCACCTTCCTTGGTGGAGAGAGAGTGCAACGTTTCCTTTTAGCATTTTGGCGCTCACGAGCGAGACAAACTGGTTTGGCTGTTTGCAAGGCTAGGACAGGGCAGAGCCCCAGTCTTGCTGTTTATCTGCAATGACTGCCAGGGCAAGTGAGGACCAGCAAGACAATTCCTGCCTAGCACCTTCCTCGGAGGAGAGAGAGTGCAACGTTTCATTTTAGCATTTTGGCGCTCACGAGGGAGACAAACTGCTTTGGCTCTTTGCAAGGCTAGGAAAGAGCAGAGCCCCACTCTTGCTGTTTATCTGCAATGTCTGCGAGGACAAGTGAGGACCAGCAAGACAATTCCTGCCTAGCACCTTCCTTGGAAGAGAGAGATTGCAACGTTTCAATTTAGCATTTTGGCGCTCACGAGCGAGACAAACTGCTTTTGCTGTTTGTTAGGCTAGGAAAGAGCAGAGCCCCAGTCTTGCTGTTTATCTGCAAGGACTGCCAGGGCAAGTGAGGACCAGCAACACAATTCCTGCCTAGCACCTTCCTTGGAGGAGAGAGAGTGCAACGTTTCATTTTAGCGTTTTGGCGCTCACGAGGGAGACGAAATGCATTGGCTGTTTGCAAGGCTAGGAAAGAGCAGAGCCCCAGTCTTGCTCTTTATCTGCAATGACTGCCAGGGCAAGTGAGGACCAGCAAGACAATTCCTGCCTAGCACCTTCCTTGGAGGAGAGAGAGTGCAACGTTTCATTTTAGCATTTTGGCGCTCACGAGGGAGACGAAATGCATTGGCTGTTTGCAAGGCTAGGAAAGAGCAGAGCCCCAGTCTTGCTGTTTATCTGCAATGACTGCCAGGGCAAGTGAGGACCTGCAAGACAATTCCTGCCTAGCACCTTCCTTAGAGGAGAGAGAGTGCAACGTTTCATTTTAGCATTTTGGCGCTCACGAGGGAGACAAAATTTTTGCTGTTTGCAAGGCTAGGAAAGAGCAGAGCCCTACTCTTGCTGTTTATCTTCAAAGACTGCCAGGGCAAGTGAGGACCAGCAAGACAATTCCTGCCTAGCACCTTCCTAGGAGGAGAGAGTGCAACGTTTCATTTTAGCATTTTTGAGTGCGAGAGTGAGAAAAAGCAGAGTGCCTGTTTGCAAGGCTAGGAAAGAGCAGAGCCCCAGTCTTGCTCTTTAGCTGCAATGACTGCCAGGGCAAGTGAGGACCAGGAAGACAAATCCTGCCTAGCACCTTCCTTGGAGGAGAGAGAGTGCAACGTTTCATTTTAGCATTTTGGCGCACACGAGGGAGACAAACTGCTTTGGCTGTTTGCAAGGCTAGGAAAGAGCAGAGCCCCAGTCTTGCTGTTTATCTGCAATGACTGCCAGGGCAAGTGAGGACCAGCAAGACAATTCCTGCCTAGCACCTTCCTCGGAGGAGAGAGAGTGCAACGTTTCATTTTAGCATTTTGGCGCTCACGAGGGAGACAAACTGCTTTGGCTCTTTGCAAGGCTAGGAAAGAGCAGAGCCCGAGTCTTGCTGTTTATCTGCAATGTCTGCGAGGACAAGTGAGGACCAGCAAGACAATTCCTGCCTAGCACCTTCCTTGGAAGAGAGAGATTGCAACGTTTCAATTTAGCATTTTGGCGCTCACGAGCGAGACAAACTGCTTTTGCTGTTTGTTAGGCTAGGAAAGAGCAGAGCCCCAGTCTTGCTGTTTATCTGCAAGGACTGCCAGGGCAAGTGAGGACCAGCAACACAATTCCTGCCTAGCACCTTCCTTGGAGGAGAGAGAGTGCAACGTTTCATTTTAGCATTTTGGCGCTCACGAGCGAGACAAACTGCTTTGGCTGTTTGCAAGGCTAGGAAAGAGCAGAGCCCGAGTCTTGCTGTTTATCTGCAATGTCTGCGAGGACAAGTGAGGACCAGCAAGAAAATTCCTGCCTAGCACCTTCCTTAGAGGAGAGAGAGTGCAACGTTTCATTTTAGCATTTTTGATTGCGAGAGTGAGAAAAAGCAGAGTGCCTGTTTGCAAGGCTAGGAAAGAGCAGAGCCCCAGTCTTGCTGTTTAGCTGCAATGACTGCCAGGGCAAGTGAGGACCAGGAAGACAAATCCTGCCTAGCACCTTCCTTGGAGGAGAGAGAGTGCAACGTTTCATTTTAGCATTTTGGCGCACACGAGGGAGACAAACTGCTTTGGCTGTTTGCAAGGCTAGGAAAGAGCAGAGCCCCAGTCTTGCTGTTTATCTGCAATGACTGCCAGGGCAAGTGAGGACCAGCAAGACAATTCCTGCCTAGCACCTTCCTCGGAGGAGAGAGAGTGCAACGTTTCATTTTAGCATTTTGGCGCTCACGAGGGAGACAAACTGCTTTGGCTCTTTGCAAGGCTAGGAAAGAGCAGAGCCCCACTCTTGCTGTTTATCTGCAATGTCTGCGAGGACAAGTGAGGACCAGCAAGACAATTCCTGCCTAGCACCTTCCTTGGAAGAGAGAGATTGCAACGTTTCAATTTAGCATTTTGGCGCTCACGAGCGAGACAAACTGCTTTTGCTGTTTGTTAGGCTAGGAAAGAGCAGAGCCCCAGTCTTGCTGTTTATCTGCAAGGACTGCCAGGGCAAGTGAGGACCAGCAAGACAATTCCTGCCTAGCACCTTCCTTGGAGGAGAGAGAGTGCAACGTTTCATTTTAGCGTTTTGGCGCTCACGAGGGAGACGAAATGCATTGGCTGTTTGCAAGGCTAGGAAAGAGCAGAGCCCCAGTCTTGCTCTTTATCTGCAATGACTGCCAGGGCAAGTGAGGACCAGCAAGACAATTCCTGCCTAGCACCTTCCTTGGAGGAGAGAGAGTGCAACGTTTCATTTTAGCATTTTGGCGCTCACGAGGGAGACGAAATGCATTGGCTGTTTGCAAGGCTAGGAAAGAGCAGAGCCCCAGTCTTGCTGTTTATCTGCAATGACTGCCAGGGCAAGTGAGGACCTGCAAGACAATTCCTGCCTAGCACCTTCCTTAGAGGAGAGAGAGTGCAACGTTTCATTTTAGCATTTTGGCGCTCACGAGGGAGACAAAATTTTTGCTGTTTGCAAGGCTAGGAAAGAGCAGAGCCCTACTCTTGCTGTTTATCTTCAAAGACTGCCAGGGCAAGTGAGGACCAGCAAGACAATTCCTGCCTAGCACCTTCCTCGGAGGAGAGAGAGTGCAACGTTTCATTTTAGCATTTTGGCGCTCACGAGGGAGATGAACTGCATTGGCTGTTTGCAAGGCTAGGAAAGAGCAGAGCCCCAGTCTTGCTGGTTATCTGCAATGACTGCCAGGGCAAGTGAGGACCAGCAAGACAATTCCTGCCTAGCACCTTCCTTGGTGGAGAGAGAGTGCAACGTTTCCTTTTAGCATTTTGGCGCTCACGAGCGAGACAAACTGCTTTGGCTGTTTCAAGGCTAGGAAAGAGCAGAGCCCCAGTCTTGCTGTTTATCTGCAATGACTGCCAGGGCAAGTGAGGACCAGCAAGACAATTCCTGCCTAGCACCTTCCTCGGAGGAGAGAGAGTGCAACGTTTCATTTTAGCATTTTGGCGCTCACGAGGGAGACAAACTGCTTTGGCTCTTTGCAAGGCTAGGAAAGAGCAGAGCCCGAGTCTTGCTGTTTATCTGCAATGTCTGCGAGGACAAGTGAGGACCAGCAAGACAATTCCTGCCTAGCACCTTCCTTGGAAGAGAGAGATTGCAACGTTTCAATTTAGCATTTTGGCGCTCACGAGCGAGACAAACTGCTTTTGCTGTTTGTTAGGCTAGGAAAGAGCAGAGCCCCAGTCTTGCTGTTTATCTGCAAGGACTGCCAGGGCAAGTGAGGACCAGCAACACAATTCCTGCCTAGCACCTTCCTTGGAGGAGAGAGAGTGCAACGTTTCATTTTAGCATTTTGGCGCTCACGAGCGAGACAAACTGCTTTGGCTGTTTGCAAGGCTAGGAAAGAGCAGAGCCCGAGTCTTGCTGTTTATCTGCAATGTCTGCGAGGACAAGTGAGGACCAGCAAGAAAATTCCTGCCTAGCACCTTCCTTAGAGGAGAGAGAGTGCAACGTTTCATTTTAGCATTTTTGATTGCGAGAGTGAGAAAAAGCAGAGTGCCTGTTTGCAAGGCTAGGAAAGAGCAGAGCCCCAGTCTTGCTGTTTAGCTGCAATGACTGCCAGGGCAAGTGAGGACCAGGAAGACAAATCCTGCCTAGCACCTTCCTTGGAGGAGAGAGAGTGCAACGTTTCATTTTAGCATTTTGGCGCACACGAGGGAGACAAACTGCTTTGGCTGTTTGCAAGGCTAGGAAAGAGCAGAGCCCCAGTCTTGCTGTTTATCTGCAATGACTGCCAGGGCAAGTGAGGACCAGCAAGACAATTCCTGCCTAGCACCTTCCTTGGAGGAGAGAGAGTGCAACGTTTCATTTTAGCGTTTTGGCGCTCACGAGGGAGACGAAATGCATTGGCTGTTTGCAAGGCTAGGAAAGAGCAGAGCCCCAGTCTTGCTCTTTATCTGCAATGACTGCCAGGGCAAGTGAGGACCAGCAAGACAATTCCTGCCTAGCACCTTCCTTGGAGGAGAGAGAGTGCAACGTTTCATTTTAGCATTTTGGCGCTCACGAGGGAGACGAAATGCATTGGCTGTTTGCAAGGCTAGGAAAGAGCAGAGCCCCAGTCTTGCTGTTTATCTGCAATGACTGCCAGGGCAAGTGAGGACCTGCAAGACAATTCCTGCCTAGCACCTTCCTTAGAGGAGAGAGAGTGCAACGTTTCATTTTAGCATTTTGGCGCTCACGAGGGAGACAAAATTTTTGCTGTTTGCAAGGCTAGGAAAGAGCAGAGCCCTACTCTTGCTGTTTATCTTCAAAGACTGCCAGGGCAAGTGAGGACCAGCAAGACAATTCCTGCCTAGCACCTTCCTAGGAGGAGAGAGTGCAACGTTTCATTTTAGCATTTTGGCGCTCACGAGGGAGATGAACTGCATTGGCTGTTTGCAAGGCTAGGAAAGAGCAGAGCCCCAGTCTTGCTGGTTATCTGCAATGAATGCCAGGGCAAGTGAGGACCAGCAAGACAATTCCTGCCTAGCACCTTCCTTGGTGGAGAGAGAGTGCAACGTTTCCTTTTAGCATTTTGGCGCTCACGAGCGAGACAAACTGGTTTGGCTGTTTGCAAGGCTAGGACAGGGCAGAGCCCCAGTCTTGCTGTTTATCTGCAATGACTGCCAGGGCAAGTGAGGACCAGCAACACAATTCCTGCCTAGCACCTTCCTTGGAGGAGAGAGAGTGCAACGTTTCATTTTAGCGTTTTGGCTCTCACGAGGGAGACGAAATGCATTGGCTGTTTGCAAGGCTAGGAAAGAGCAGAGCCCCAGTCTTCCTCTTTATCTGCAATGACTGCCAGGGCAAGTGAGGACCAGCAAGACAATTCCTGCCTAGCACCTTCCTTGGAGGAGAGAGAGTGCAACGTTTCATTTTAGCGTTTTGGCGCTCACGAGGGAGACGAAATGCATTGGCTGTTTGCAAGGGTAGGAAAGAGCAGAGCACGAGTCTTGCTGTTTATCTGCAATGACTGCTAGGGCAAGTGAGGACCAGCAAGACAATTCCTGCCTAGCACCTTCCTTGGAGGAGAGAGAGTGCAACGTTTCATTTTGCTTTTTGGAGTGCGAGAGTGAGAAATAACAGAGTGCCTGTTTGCAAGCCTAGGAATGAGCAGAGCCCCAGTCTTGCTGTTTATCAGCAAGGACTGCCAGGGCAAGTGAGGACCAGCAAGACAATTCCTGCCTAGCACCTTCTTTGGAGGAGAGAGAGTGCAACGTTTCATTTTAGCATTTTGGCGCTCACGAGCGAGACAAACTGCTTTGGCTGTTTGCAAGGCTAGGAAAGAGCAGAGCCCGAGTCTTGCTGTTTATCTGCAATGTCTGCGAGGACAAGTGAGGACCAGCAAGAAAATTCCTGCCTAGCACCTTCCTTAGAGGAGAGAGAGTGCAACGTTTCATTTTAGCATTTTTGAGTGCGAGAGTGAGAAAAAGCAGAGTGCCTGTTTGCAAGGCTAGGAAAGAGCAGAGCCCCAGTCTTGCTGTTTAGCTGCAATGACTGCCAGGGCAAGTGAGGACCAGGAAGACAAATCCTGCCTAGCACCTTCCTTGGAGGAGAGAGAGTGCAACGTTTCATTTTAGCATTTTGGCGCACACGAGGGAGACAAACTGCTTTGGCTGTTTGCAAGGCTAGGAAAGAGCAGAGCCCCAGTCTTGCTGTTTATCTGCAATGACTGCCAGGGCAAGTGAGGACCAGCAAGACAATTCCTGCCTAGCACCTTCCTCGGAGGAGAGAGAGTGCAACGTTTCATTTTAGCATTTTGGCGCTCACGAGGGAGACAAACTGCTTTGGCTCTTTGCAAGGCTAGGAAAGAGCAGAGCCCCACTCTTGCTGTTTATCTGCAATGTCTGCGAGGACAAGTGAGGACCAGCAAGACAATTCCTGCCTAGCACCTTCCTTGGAAGAGAGAGATTGCAACGTTTCAATTTAGCATTTTGGCGCTCACGAGCGAGACAAACTGCTTTTGCTGTTTGTTAGGCTAGGAAAGAGCAGAGCCCCAGTCTTGCTGTTTATCTGCAAGGACTGCCAGGGCAAGTGAGGACCAGCAACACAATTCCTGCCTAGCACCTTCCTTGGAGGAGAGAGAGTGCAACGTTTCATTTTAGCGTTTTGGCGCTCACGAGGGAGACGAAATGCATTGGCTGTTTGCAAGGCTAGGAAAGAGCAGAGCCCCAGTCTTGCTCTTTATCTGCAATGACTGCCAGGGCAAGTGAGGACCAGCAAGACAATTCCTGCCTAGCACCTTCCTTGGAGGAGAGAGAGTGCAACGTTTCATTTTAGCATTTTGGCGCTCACGAGGGAGACGAAATGCATTGGCTGTTTGCAAGGCTAGGAAAGAGCAGAGCCCCAGTCTTGCTGTTTATCTGCAATGACTGCCAGGGCAAGTGAGGACCTGCAAGACAATTCCTGCCTAGCACCTTCCTTAGAGGAGAGAGAGTGCAACGTTTCATTTTAGCATTTTTGAGTGCGATATTGAGAAAAAGCAGAGTGCCTGTTTGCAAGGCTAGGAAAGAGCAGAGCCCCAGTCTTGCTGTTTAGCTGCAATGACTGCCAGGGCAAGTGAGGACCAGGAAGACAATTCCTGCCTAGCACCTTCCTTGGAGGAGAGAGAGTGCAACGTTTCATTTTGCTTTTTGGAGTGCGAGAGTGAGAAAAAGCAGAGTGCATGTTTGAAAGGCTAGGAAAGAGCAGAGCCCCAGTCTTGCTGTTTATCTCCAATGTCTGCGAGGACAAGTGAGGACCAGCAAGACAATTCCTGCCTAGCACCTTCCTTGGAGGAGAGAGAGTGCAACGTTTCATTTTAGCATTTTGGCGCTCACGAGGGAGACAAACTGCTTTGGCTGTTTGCAAGGCTAGGAAAGAGCAGAGCCCGAGTCTTGCTGTTTATCTGCAATGTCTGCGAGGACAAGTGAGGACCAGCAAGAAAATTCCTGCCTAGCAGCTTCCTCGGAGGAGAGAGAGTGCAACGTTTCATTTTAGCATTTTGGCGCTCACGAGGGAGACAAACTGCTTTGGCTGTTTGCAATGCTAGGAAAGAGCAGAGCCCCAGTCTTGCTGTTTATCCGCAATGACTGCCAGGGCAAGTGAGGACCAGCAACACAGTTCCTGCCTAGCACCTTCCTTAGAGGAGAGAGAATGCAACGTTTCATTTTAGCATTTTGGTGCTCAGGAGGGAGACGAACTGCATTGCCTGTTTGCAAGGCTAGGAAAGAGCAGAGCCCCAGTCTTGCTGTTTATCTGCAATGACTGCCAGGGCAATTGAGGACCAGCAAGACAATTCCTGCCTAGCACCTACCTAGGAGGAGAGAGAGTGCAACGTTTCATTTTAGCATTTTGGCGCTCACGGGGGAGATGAACTGCATTGGCTGTTTGCAAGGCTAGGAAAGAGCAGAGCCCCAGTCTTGCTGGTTATCTGCAATGAATGCCAGGGCAAGTGAGGACCAGCAAGACAATTCCTGCCTAGCACCTTCCTTGGTGGAGAGAGAGTGCAACGTTTCCTTTTAGCATTTTGGCGCTCACGAGCGAGACAAACTGGTTTGGCTGTTTGCAAGGCTAGGACAGGGCAGAGCCCCAGTCTTGCTGTTTATCTGCAATGACTGCCAGGGCAAGTGAGGACCAGCAACACAATTCCTGCCTAGCACCTTCCTTGGAGGAGAGAGAGTGCAACGTTTCATTTTAGCGTTTTGGCTCTCACGAGGGAGACGAAATGCATTGGCTGTTTGCAAGGCTAGGAAAGAGCAGAGCCCCAGTCTTCCTCTTTATCTGCAATGACTGCCAGGGCAAGTGAGGACCAGCAAGACAATTCCTGCCTAGCACCTTCCTTGGAGGAGAGAGAGTGCAACGTTTCATTTTAGCGTTTTGGCGCTCACGAGGGAGACGAAATGCATTGGCTGTTTGCAAGGGTAGGAAAGAGCAGAGCACGAGTCTTGCTGTTTATCTGCAATGACTGCTAGGGCAAGTGAGGACCAGCAAGACAATTCCTGCCTAGCACCTTCCTTGGAGGAGAGAGAGTGCAACGTTTCATTTTGCTTTTTGGAGTGCGAGAGTGAGAAAAAACAGAGTGCCTGTTTGCAAGCCTAGGAAAGAGCAGAGCCCCAGTCTTGCTGTTTATCAGCAAGGACTGCCAGGGCAAGTGAGGACCAGCAACACAATTCCTGCCTAGCACCTTCCTTGGAGGAGAGAGAGTGCAACGTTTCATTTTAGCGTTTTGGCTCTCACGAGGGAGACGAAATGCATTGGCTGTTTGCAAGGCTAGGAAAGAGCAGAGCCCCAGTCTTCCTCTTTATCTGCAATGACTGCCAGGGCAAGTGAGGACCAGCAAGACAATTCCTGCCTAGCACCTTCCTTGGAGGAGAGAGAGTGCAACGTTTCATTTTAGCGTTTTGGCGCTCACGAGGGAGACGAAATGCATTGGCTGTTTGCAAGGGTAGGAAAGAGCAGAGCACGAGTCTTGCTGTTTATCTGCAATGACTGCTAGGGCAAGTGAGGACCAGCAAGACAATTCCTGCCTAGCACCTTCCTTGGAGGAGAGAGAGTGCAACGTTTCATTTTAGCGTTTTGGAGTGCGAGAGTGAGAAAAAACAGAGTGCCTGTTTGCAAGCCTAGGAAAGAGCAGAGCCCCAGTCTTGCTGTTTATCTGCAATGACTGCCAGGGCAAGTGAGGACCAGCAAGACAATTCCTGCCTAGCACCTTCTTTGGAGGAGAGAGAGTGCAACGTTTCATTTTAGCATTTTGGCGCTCACGAGCGAGACAAACTGCTTTGGCTGTTTGCAAGGCTAGGAAAGAGCAGAGCCCGAGTCTTGCTGTTTATCTGCAATGTCTGCGAGGACAAGTGAGGACCAGCAAGAAAATTCCTGCCTAGCACCTTCCTTAGAGGAGAGAGAGTGCAACGTTTCATTTTAGCATTTTTGAGTGCGAGAGTGAGAAAAAGCAGAGTGCCTGTTTGCAAGGCTAGGAAAGAGCAGAGCCCCAGTCTTGCTCTTTAGCTGCAATGACTGCCAGGGCAAGTGAGGACCAGGAAGACAAATCCTGCCTAGCACCTTCCTTGGAGGAGAGAGAGTGCAACGTTTCATTTTAGCATTTTGGCGCACACGAGGGAGACAAACTGCTTTGGCTGTTTGCAAGGCTAGGAAAGAGCAGAGCCCCAGTCTTGCTGTTTATCTGCAATGACTGCCAGGGCAAGTGAGGACCAGCAAGACAATTCCTGCCTAGCACCTTCCTCGGAGGAGAGAGAGTGCAACGTTTCATTTTAGCATTTTGGCGCTCACGAGGGAGACAAACTGCTTTGGCTCTTTGCAAGGCTAGGAAAGAGCAGAGCCCGAGTCTTGCTGTTTATCTGCAATGTCTGCGAGGACAAGTGAGGACCAGCAAGACAATTCCTGCCTAGCACCTTCCTTGGAGGAGAGAGAGTGCAACGTTTCATTTTAGCATTTTTGATTGCGAGAGTGAGAAAAAGCAGAGTGCCTGTTTGCAAGGCTAGGAAAGAGCAGAGCCCCAGTCTTGCTCTTTAGCTGCAATGACTGCCAGGGCAAGTGAGGACCAGGAAGACAAATCCTGCCTAGCACCTTCCTTGGAGGAGAGAGAGTGCAACGTTTCATTTTAGCATTTTGGCGCACACGAGGGAGACAAACTGCTTTGGCTGTTTGCAAGGCTAGGAAAGAGCAGAGCCCCAGTCTTGCTGTTTATCTGCAATGACTGCCAGGGCAAGTGAGGACCAGCAAGACAATTCCTGCCTAGCACCTTCCTCGGAGGAGAGAGAGTGCAACGTTTCATTTTAGCATTTTGGCGCTCACGAGGGAGACAAACTGCTTTGGCTCTTTGCAAGGCTAGGAAAGAGCAGAGCCCCACTCTTGCTGTTTTTCTGCAATGTCTGCGAGGACAAGTGAGGACCAGCAAGACAATTCCTGCCTAGCACCTTCCTTGGAAGAGAGAGATTGCAACGTTTCAATTTAGCATTTTGGCGCTCACGAGCGAGACAAACTGCTTTTGCTGTTTGTTAGGCTAGGAAAGAGCAGAGCCCCAGTCTTGCTGTTTATCTGCAAGGACTGCCAGGGCAAGTGAGGACCAGCAACACAATTCCTGCCTAGCACCTTCCTTGGAGGAGAGAGAGTGCAACGTTTCATTTTAGCGTTTTGGCGCTCACGAGGGAGACGAAATGCATTGGCTGTTTGCAAGGCTAGGAAAGAGCAGAGCCCCAGTCTTGCTCTTTATCTGCAATGACTGCCAGGGCAAGTGAGGACCAGCAAGACAATTCCTGCCTAGCACCTTCCTTGGAGGAGAGAGAGTGCAACGTTTCATTTTAGCATTTTGGCGCTCACGAGGGAGACGAAATGCATTGGCTGTTTGCAAGGCTAGGAAAGAGCAGAGCCCCAGTCTTGCTGTTTATCTGCAATGACTGCCAGGGCAAGTGAGGACCTGCAAGACAATTCCTGCCTAGCACCTTCCTTAGAGGAGAGAGAGTGCAACGTTTCATTTTAGCATTTTTGAGTGCGATATTGAGAAAAAGCAGAGTGCCTGTTTGCAAGGCTAGGAAAGAGCAGAGCCCCAGTCTTGCTGTTTAGCTGCAATGACTGCCAGGGCAAGTGAGGACCAGGAAGACAATTCCTGCCTAGCACCTTCCTTGGAGGAGAGAGAGTGCAACGTTTCATTTTAGCATTTTGGCGCTCACGAGCGAGACAAACTGCTTTGGCTGTTTGCAAGGCTAGGAAAGAGCAGAGCCCGAGTCTTGCTGTTTATCTGCAATGTCTGCGAGGACAAGTGAGGACCAGCAAGAAAATTCCTGCCTAGCACCTTCCTTAGAGGAGAGAGAGTGCAACGTTTCATTTTAGCATTTTTGAGTGCGAGAGTGAGAAAAAGCAGAGTGCCTGTTTGCAAGGCTAGGAAAGAGCAGAGCCCCAGTCTTGCTCTTTAGCTGCAATGACTGCCAGGGCAAGTGAGGACCAGGAAGACAATTCCTGCCTAGCACCTTCCTTGGAGGAGAGAGAGTGCAACGTTTCATTTTAGCATTTTGGCGCACACGAGGGAGACAAACTGCTTTGGCTGTTTGCAAGGCTAGGAAAGAGCAGAGCCCCAGTCTTGCTGTTTATCTGCAAGGAATGCCAGGGCAAGTGAGGACCAGCAACACAATTCCTGCCTAGCACCTTCCTTGGAGGAGAGAGAGTGCAACGTTTCATTTTAGCATTTTGGCGCTCACGAGCGAGACAAACTGCTTTGGCTGTTTGCAAGGCTAGGAAAGAGCAGAGCCCGAGTCTTGCTGTTTATCTGCAATGTCTGCGAGGACAAGTGAGGACCAGCAAGAAAATTCCTGCCTAGCACCTTCCTTAGAGGAGAGAGAGTGCAACGTTTCATTTTAGCATTTTTGAGTGCGTGAGTGAGAAAAAGCAGAGTGCCTGTTTGCAAGGCTAGGAAAGAGCAGAGCCCCAGTCTTGCTGTTTAGCTGCAATGACTGCCAGGGCAAGTGAGGGCCAGGAAGACAAATCCTGCCTAGCACCTTCCTTGGAGGAGAGAGAGTGCAACGTTTCATTTTAGCATTTTGGCGCACACGAGGGAGACAAACTGCTTTGGCTGTTTGCAAGGCTAGGAAAGAGCAGAGCCGCAGTCTTGCTGTTTATCTGCAATGACTGCCAGGGCAAGTGAGGACCAGCAAGACAATTCCTGCCTAGCACCTTCCTCGGAGGAGAGAGAGTGCAACGTTTCATTTTAGCATTTTGGCGCTCACGAGGGAGACAAACTGCTTTGGCTCTTTGCAAGGCTAGGAAAGAGCAGAGCCCCACTCTTGCTGTTTATCTGCAATGTCTGCGAGGACAAGTGAGGACCAGCAAGACAATTCCTGCCTAGCACCTTCCTTGGAAGAGAGAGATTGCAACGTTTCAATTTAGCATTTTGGCGCTCACGAGCGAGACAAACTGCTTTTGCTGTTTGTTAGGCTAGGAAAGAGCAGAGCCCCAGTCTTGCTGTTTATCTGCAAGGACTGCCAGGGCAAGTGAGGACCAGCAACACAATTCCTGCCTAGCACCTTCCTTGGAGGAGAGAGAGTGCAACGTTTCATTTTAGCGTTTTGGCGCTCACGAGGGAGACGAAATGCATTGGCTGTTTGCAAGGCTAGGAAAGAGCAGAGCCCCAGTCTTGCTCTTTATCTGCAATGACTGCCAGGGCAAGTGAGGACCAGCAAGACAATTCCTGCCTAGCACCTTCCTTGGAGGAGAGAGAGTGCAACGTTTCATTTTAGCATTTTGGCGCTCACGAGGGAGACGAAATGCATTGGCTGTTTGCAAGGCTAGGAAAGAGCAGAGCCCCAGTCTTGCTGTTTATCTGCAATGACTGCTTGGGCAAGTGAGGACCTGCAAGACAATTCCTGCCTAGCACCTTCCTTAGAGGAGAGAGAGTGCAACGTTTCATTTTAGCATTTTTGAGTGCGATATTGAGAAAAAGCAGAGTGCCTGTTTGCAAGGCTAGGAAAGAGCAGAGCCCCAGTCTTGCTGTTTAGCTGCAATGACTGCCAGGGCAAGTGAGGACCAGCAAGACAATTCCTGCCTAGCACCTTCTTTGGAGGAGAGAGAGTGCAACGTTTCATTTTAGCATTTTGGCGCTCACGAGCGAGACAAACTGCTTTGGCTGTTTGCAAGGCTAGGAAAGAGCAGAGCCCGAGTCTTGCTGTTTATCTGCAATGTCTGCGAGGACAAGTGAGGACCAGGAAGACAAATCCTGCCTAGCACCTTCCTTGGAGGAGAGAGAGTGCAACGTTTCATTTTAGCATTTTGGCGCACACGAGGGAGACAAACTGCTTTGGCTGTTTGCAAGGCTAGGAAAGAGCAGAGCCCCAGTCTTGCTGTTTATCTGCAATGACTGCCAGGGCAAGTGAGGACCAGCAAGACAATTCCTGCCTAGCACCTTCCTCGGAGGAGAGAGAGTGCAACGTTTCATTTTAGCATTTTGGCGCTCACGAGGGAGACAAACTGCTTTGGCTCTTTGCAAGGCTAGGAAAGAGCAGAGCCCCACTCTTGCTGTTTATCTGCAATGTCTGCGAGGACAAGTGAGGACCAGCAAGACAATTCCTGCCTAGCACCTTCCTTGGAAGAGAGAGATTGCAACGTTTCAATTTAGCATTTTGGCGCTCACGAGCGAGACAAACTGCTTTTGCTGTTTGTTAGGCTAGGAAAGAGCAGAGCCCCAGTCTTGCTGTTTATCTGCAAGGACTGCCAGGGCAAGTGAGGACCAGCAACACAATTCCTGCCTAGCACCTTCCTTGGAGGAGAGAGAGTGCAACGTTTCATTTTAGCGTTTTGGCGCTCACGAGGGAGACGAAATGC
The DNA here is from genome assembly GCF_964289735.1 of Phaethon aethereus. NCBI lineage: Eukaryota > Metazoa > Chordata > Aves > Phaethontiformes > Phaethontidae > Phaethon > Phaethon aethereus. The sequence goes on along the minus strand of NW_028113926.1, from coordinate 56,399 downwards.
ATTGGCTGTTTGCAAGGCTAGGAAAGAGCAGAGCCCCAGTCTTGCTCTTTATCTGCAAGGACTGCCAGGGCAAGTGAGGACCAGCAAGACAATTCCTGCCTAGCACCTTCCTTGGAGGAGAGAGAGTGCAACGTTTCATTTTAGCATTTTGGCGCTCACGAGGGAGACGAAATGCATTGGCTGTTTGCAAGGCTAGGAAAGAGCAGAGCCCCAGTCTTGCTGTTTATCTGCAATGACTGCCAGGGCAAGTGAGGACCTGCAAGACAATTCCTGCCTAGCACCTTCCTTAGAGGAGAGAGAGTGCAACGTTTCATTTTAGCATTTTTGAGTGCGATATTGAGAAAAAGCAGAGTGCCTGTTTGCAAGGCTAGGAAAGAGCAGAGCCCCAGTCTTGCTGTTTAGCTGCAATGACTGCCAGGGCAAGTGAGGACCAGGAAGACAATTCCTGCCTAGCACCTTCCTTGGAGGAGAGAGAGTGCAACGTTTCATTTTAGCATTTTGGCGCTCACGAGCGAGACAAACTGCTTTGGCTGTTTGCAAGGCTAGGAAAGAGCAGAGCCCGAGTCTTGCTGTTTATCTGCAATGTCTGCGAGGACAAGTGAGGACCAGCAAGAAAATTCCTGCCTAGCACCTTCCTTAGAGGAGAGAGAGTGCAACGTTTCATTTTAGCATTTTTGAGTGCGAGAGTGAGAAAAAGCAGAGTGCCTGTTTGCAAGGCTAGGAAAGAGCAGAGCCCCAGTCTTGCTCTTTAGCTGCAATGACTGCCAGGGCAAGTGAGGACCAGGAAGACAATTCCTGCCTAGCACCTTCCTTGGAGGAGAGAGAGTGCAACGTTTCATTTTAGCATTTTGGCGCACACGAGGGAGACAAACTGCTTTGGCTGTTTGCAAGGCTAGGAAAGAGCAGAGCCCCAGTCTTGCTGTTTATCTGCAAGGAATGCCAGGGCAAGTGAGGACCAGCAACACAATTCCTGCCTAGCACCTTCCTTGGAGGAGAGAGAGTGCAACGTTTCATTTTAGCATTTTGGCGCTCACGAGCGAGACAAACTGCTTTGGCTGTTTGCAAGGCTAGGAAAGAGCAGAGCCCGAGTCTTGCTGTTTATCTGCAATGTCTGCGAGGACAAGTGAGGACCAGCAAGAAAATTCCTGCCTAGCACCTTCCTTAGAGGAGAGAGAGTGCAACGTTTCATTTTAGCATTTTTGAGTGCGTGAGTGAGAAAAAGCAGAGTGCCTGTTTGCAAGGCTAGGAAAGAGCAGAGCCCCAGTCTTGCTGTTTAGCTGCAATGACTGCCAGGGCAAGTGAGGGCCAGGAAGACAAATCCTGCCTAGCACCTTCCTTGGAGGAGAGAGAGTGCAACGTTTCATTTTAGCATTTTGGCGCACACGAGGGAGACAAACTGCTTTGGCTGTTTGCAAGGCTAGGAAAGAGCAGAGCCGCAGTCTTGCTGTTTATCTGCAATGACTGCCAGGGCAAGTGAGGACCAGCAAGACAATTCCTGCCTAGCACCTTCCTCGGAGGAGAGAGAGTGCAACGTTTCATTTTAGCATTTTGGCGCTCACGAGGGAGACAAACTGCTTTGGCTCTTTGCAAGGCTAGGAAAGAGCAGAGCCCCACTCTTGCTGTTTATCTGCAATGTCTGCGAGGACAAGTGAGGACCAGCAAGACAATTCCTGCCTAGCACCTTCCTTGGAAGAGAGAGATTGCAACGTTTCAATTTAGCATTTTGGCGCTCACGAGCGAGACAAACTGCTTTTGCTGTTTGTTAGGCTAGGAAAGAGCAGAGCCCCAGTCTTGCTGTTTATCTGCAAGGACTGCCAGGGCAAGTGAGGACCAGCAACACAATTCCTGCCTAGCACCTTCCTTGGAGGAGAGAGAGTGCAACGTTTCATTTTAGCGTTTTGGCGCTCACGAGGGAGACGAAATGCATTGGCTGTTTGCAAGGCTAGGAAAGAGCAGAGCCCCAGTCTTGCTCTTTATCTGCAATGACTGCCAGGGCAAGTGAGGACCAGCAAGACAATTCCTGCCTAGCACCTTCCTTGGAGGAGAGAGAGTGCAACGTTTCATTTTAGCATTTTGGCGCTCACGAGGGAGACGAAATGCATTGGCTGTTTGCAAGGCTAGGAAAGAGCAGAGCCCCAGTCTTGCTGTTTATCTGCAATGACTGCTTGGGCAAGTGAGGACCTGCAAGACAATTCCTGCCTAGCACCTTCCTTAGAGGAGAGAGAGTGCAACGTTTCATTTTAGCATTTTTGAGTGCGATATTGAGAAAAAGCAGAGTGCCTGTTTGCAAGGCTAGGAAAGAGCAGAGCCCCAGTCTTGCTGTTTAGCTGCAATGACTGCCAGGGCAAGTGAGGACCAGCAAGACAATTCCTGCCTAGCACCTTCTTTGGAGGAGAGAGAGTGCAACGTTTCATTTTAGCATTTTGGCGCTCACGAGCGAGACAAACTGCTTTGGCTGTTTGCAAGGCTAGGAAAGAGCAGAGCCCGAGTCTTGCTGTTTATCTGCAATGTCTGCGAGGACAAGTGAGGACCAGCAAGAAAATTCCTGCCTAGCACCTTCCTTAGAGGAGAGAGAGTGCAACGTTTCATTTTAGCATTTTTGAGTGCGAGAGTGAGAAAAAGCAGAGTGCCTGTTTGCAAGGCTAGGAAAGAGCAGAGCCCCAGTCTTGCTCTTTAGCTGCAATGACTGCCAGGGCAAGTGAGGACCAGGAAGACAAATCCTGCCTAGCACCTTCCTTGGAGGAGAGAGAGTGCAACGTTTCATTTTAGCATTTTGGCGCACACGAGGGAGACAAACTGCTTTGGCTGTTTGCAAGGCTAGGAAAGAGCAGAGCCCCAGTCTTGCTGTTTATCTGCAATGACTGCCAGGGCAAGTGAGGACCAGCAAGACAATTCCTGCCTAGCACCTTCCTCGGAGGAGAGAGAGTGCAACGTTTCATTTTAGCATTTTGGCGCTCACGAGGGAGACAAACTGCTTTGGCTCTTTGCAAGGCTAGGAAAGAGCAGAGCCCGAGTCTTGCTGTTTATCTGCAATGTCTGCGAGGACAAGTGAGGACCAGCAAGACAATTCCTGCCTAGCACCTTCCTTGGAGGAGAGAGAGTGCAACGTTTCATTTTAGCATTTTTGATTGCGAGAGTGAGAAAAAGCAGAGTGCCTGTTTGCAAGGCTAGGAAAGAGCAGAGCCCCAGTCTTGCTGTTTAGCTGCAATGACTGCCAGGGCAAGTGAGGACCAGGAAGACAAATCCTGCCTAGCACCTTCCTTGGAGGAGAGAGAGTGCAACGTTTCATTTTAGCATTTTGGCGCACACGAGGGAGACAAACTGCTTTGGCTGTTTGCAAGGCTAGGAAAGAGCAGAGCCCCAGTCTTGCTGTTTATCTGCAATGACTGCCAGGGCAAGTGAGGACCAGCAAGACAATTCCTGCCTAGCACCTTCCTCGGAGGAGAGAGAGTGCAACGTTTCATTTTAGCATTTTGGCGCTCACGAGGGAGACAAACTGCTTTGGCTCTTTGCAAGGCTAGGAAAGAGCAGAGCCCCACTCTTGCTGTTTATCTGCAATGTCTGCGAGGACAAGTGAGGACCAGCAAGACAATTCCTGCCTAGCACCTTCCTTGGAAGAGAGAGATTGCAACGTTTCAATTTAGCATTTTGGCGCTCACGAGCGAGACAAACTGCTTTTGCTGTTTGTTAGGCTAGGAAAGAGCAGAGCCCCAGTCTTGCTGTTTATCTGCAAGGACTGCCAGGGCAAGTGAGGACCAGCAACACAATTCCTGCCTAGCACCTTCCTTGGAGGAGAGAGAGTGCAACGTTTCATTTTAGCGTTTTGGCGCTCACGAGGGAGACGAAATGCATTGGCTGTTTGCAAGGCTAGGAAAGAGCAGAGCCCCAGTCTTGCTCTTTATCTGCAATGACTGCCAGGGCAAGTGAGGACCAGCAAGACAATTCCTGCCTAGCACCTTCCTTGGAGGAGAGAGAGTGCAACGTTTCATTTTAGCATTTTGGCGCTCACGAGGGAGACGAAATGCATTGGCTGTTTGCAAGGCTAGGAAAGAGCAGAGCCCCAGTCTTGCTGTTTATCTGCAATGACTGCCAGGGCAAGTGAGGACCTGCAAGACAATTCCTGCCTAGCACCTTCCTTAGAGGAGAGAGAGTGCAACGTTTCATTTTAGCATTTTTGAGTGCGATATTGAGAAAAAGCAGAGTGCCTGTTTGCAAGGCTAGGAAAGAGCAGAGCCCCAGTCTTGCTGTTTAGCTGCAATGACTGCCAGGGCAAGTGAGGACCAGGAAGACAATTCCTGCCTAGCACCTTCCTTGGAGGAGAGAGAGTGCAACGTTTCATTTTAGCATTTTGGCGCTCACGAGCGAGACAAACTGCTTTGGCTGTTTGCAAGGCTAGGAAAGAGCAGAGCCCGAGTCTTGCTGTTTATCTGCAATGTCTGCGAGGACAAGTGAGGACCAGCAAGAAAATTCCTGCCTAGCACCTTCCTTAGAGGAGAGAGAGTGCAACGTTTCATTTTAGCATTTTTGAGTGCGAGAGTGAGAAAAAGCAGAGTGCCTGTTTGCAAGGCTAGGAAAGAGCAGAGCCCCAGTCTTGCTCTTTAGCTGCAATGACTGCCAGGGCAAGTGAGGACCAGGAAGACAATTCCTGCCTAGCACCTTCCTTGGAGGAGAGAGAGTGCAACGTTTCATTTTAGCATTTTGGCGCACACGAGGGAGACAAACTGCTTTGGCTGTTTGCAAGGCTAGGAAAGAGCAGAGCCCCAGTCTTGCTGTTTATCTGCAAGGAATGCCAGGGCAAGTGAGGACCAGCAACACAATTCCTGCCTAGCACCTTCCTTGGAGGAGAGAGAGTGCAACGTTTCATTTTAGCATTTTGGCGCTCACGAGCGAGACAAACTGCTTTGGCTGTTTGCAAGGCTAGGAAAGAGCAGAGCCCGAGTCTTGCTGTTTATCTGCAATGTCTGCGAGGACAAGTGAGGACCAGCAAGAAAATTCCTGCCTAGCACCTTCCTTAGAGGAGAGAGAGTGCAACGTTTCATTTTAGCATTTTTGAGTGCGTGAGTGAGAAAAAGCAGAGTGCCTGTTTGCAAGGCTAGGAAAGAGCAGAGCCCCAGTCTTGCTGTTTAGCTGCAATGACTGCCAGGGCAAGTGAGGGCCAGGAAGACAAATCCTGCCTAGCACCTTCCTTGGAGGAGAGAGAGTGCAACGTTTCATTTTAGCATTTTGGCGCACACGAGGGAGACAAACTGCTTTGGCTGTTTGCAAGGCTAGGAAAGAGCAGAGCCGCAGTCTTGCTGTTTATCTGCAATGACTGCCAGGGCAAGTGAGGACCAGCAAGACAATTCCTGCCTAGCACCTTCCTCGGAGGAGAGAGAGTGCAACGTTTCATTTTAGCATTTTGGCGCTCACGAGGGAGACAAACTGCTTTGGCTCTTTGCAAGGCTAGGAAAGAGCAGAGCCCCACTCTTGCTGTTTATCTGCAATGTCTGCGAGGACAAGTGAGGACCAGCAAGACAATTCCTGCCTAGCACCTTCCTTGGAAGAGAGAGATTGCAACGTTTCAATTTAGCATTTTGGCGCTCACGAGCGAGACAAACTGCTTTTGCTGTTTGTTAGGCTAGGAAAGAGCAGAGCCCCAGTCTTGCTGTTTATCTGCAAGGACTGCCAGGGCAAGTGAGGACCAGCAACACAATTCCTGCCTAGCACCTTCCTTGGAGGAGAGAGAGTGCAACGTTTCATTTTAGCGTTTTGGCGCTCACGAGGGAGACGAAATGCATTGGCTGTTTGCAAGGCTAGGAAAGAGCAGAGCCCCAGTCTTGCTCTTTATCTGCAATGACTGCCAGGGCAAGTGAGGACCAGCAAGACAATTCCTGCCTAGCACCTTCCTTGGAGGAGAGAGAGTGCAACGTTTCATTTTAGCATTTTGGCGCTCACGAGGGAGACGAAATGCATTGGCTGTTTGCAAGGCTAGGAAAGAGCAGAGCCCCAGTCTTGCTGTTTATCTGCAATGACTGCCAGGGCAAGTGAGGACCTGCAAGACAATTCCTGCCTAGCACCTTCCTTAGAGGAGAGAGAGTGCAACGTTTCATTTTAGCATTTTTGAGTGCGATATTGAGAAAAAGCAGAGTGCCTGTTTGCAAGGCTAGGAAAGAGCAGAGCCCCAGTCTTGCTGTTTAGCTGCAATGACTGCCAGGGCAAGTGAGGACCAGGAAGACAATTCCTGCCTAGCACCTTCCTTGGAGGAGAGAGAGTGCAACGTTTCATTTTAGCATTTTGGCGCTCACGAGCGAGACAAACTGCTTTGGCTGTTTGCAAGGCTAGGAAAGAGCAGAGCCCGAGTCTTGCTGTTTATCTGCAATGTCTGCGAGGACAAGTGAGGACCAGCAAGAAAATTCCTGCCTAGCACCTTCCTTAGAGGAGAGAGAGTGCAACGTTTCATTTTAGCATTTTTGAGTGCGAGAGTGAGAAAAAGCAGAGTGCCTGTTTGCAAGGCTAGGAAAGAGCAGAGCCCCAGTCTTGCTCTTTAGCTGCAATGACTGCCAGGGCAAGTGAGGACCAGGAAGACAATTCCTGCCTAGCACCTTCCTTCGAGGAGAGAGAGTGCAACGTTTCATTTTAGCGTTTTGGCGCTCACGAGGGAGACGAAATGCATTGGCTGTTTGTTAGGCTAGGAAAGAGCAGAGCCCCAGTCTTGCTGTTTATCTGCAAGGACTGCCAGGGCAAGTGAGGACCAGCAAGACAATTCCTGCCTAGCACCTTCCTTAGAGGAGAGAGAGTGCAACGTTTCATTTTAGCATTTTTGAGTGCGAGAGTGAGAAAAAGCAGAGTGCCTGTTTGCAAGGCTAGGAAAGAGCAGAGCCCCAGTCTTGCTGTTTAGCTGCAATGACTGCCAGGGCAAGTGAGGACCAGGAAGACAAATCCTGCCTAGCACCTTCCTTGGAGGAGAGAGAGTGCAACGTTTCATTTTAGCATTTTGGCGCACACGAGGGAGACAAACTGCTTTGGCTGTTTGCAAGGCTAGGAAAGAGCAGAGCCCCAGTCTTGCTGTTTATCTGCAATGACTGCCAGGGCAAGTGAGGACCAGCAAGACAATTCCTGCCTAGCACCTTCCTCGGAGGAGAGAGAGTGCAACGTTTCATTTTAGCATTTTGGCGCTCACGAGGGAGACAAACTGCTTTGGCTCTTTGCAAGGCTAGGAAAGAGCAGAGCCCCACTCTTGCTGTTTATCTGCAATGTCTGCGAGGACAAGTGAGGACCAGCAAGACAATTCCTGCCTAGCACCTTCCTTGGAAGAGAGAGATTGCAACGTTTCAATTTAGCATTTTGGCGCTCACGAGCGAGACAAACTGCTTTTGCTGTTTGTTAGGCTAGGAAAGAGCAGAGCCCCAGTCTTGCTGTTTATCTGCAAGGACTGCCAGGGCAAGTGAGGACCAGCAACACAATTCCTGCCTAGCACCTTCCTTGGAGGAGAGAGAGTGCAACGTTTCATTTTAGCGTTTTGGCGCTCACGAGGGAGACGAAATGCATTGGCTGTTTGCAAGGGTAGGAAAGAGCAGAGCCCCAGTCTTGCTCTTTATCTGCAATGACTGCCAGGGCAAGTGAGGACCAGCAAGACAATTCCTGCCTAGCACCTTCCTTGGAGGAGAGAGAGTGCAACGTTTCATTTTAGCATTTTGGCGCTCACGAGGGAGACGAAATGCATTGGCTGTTTGCAAGGCTAGGAAAGAGCAGAGCCCCAGTCTTGCTGTTTATCTGCAATGACTGCCAGGGCAAGTGAGGACCTGCAAGACAATTCCTGCCTAGCACCTTCCTTAGAGGAGAGAGAGTGCAACGTTTCATTTTAGCATTTTTGAGTGCGATATTGAGAAAAAGCAGAGTGCCTGTTTGCAAGGCTAGGAAAGAGCAGAGCCCCAGTCTTGCTGTTTAGCTGCAATGACTGCCAGGGCAAGTGAGGACCAGGAAGACAATTCCTGCCTAGCACCTTCCTTGGAGGAGAGAGAGTGCAACGTTTCATTTTAGCATTTTGGCGCTCACGAGCGAGACAAACTGCTTTGGCTGTTTGCAAGGCTAGGAAAGAGCAGAGCCCGAGTCTTGCTGTTTATCTGCAATGTCTGCGAGGACAAGTGAGGACCAGCAAGAAAATTCCTGCCTAGCACCTTCCTTAGAGGAGAGAGAGTGCAACGTTTCATTTTAGCATTTTTGAGTGCGAGAGTGAGAAAAAGCAGAGTGCCTGTTTGCAAGGCTAGGAAAGAGCAGAGCCCCAGTCTTGCTGTTTAGCTGCAATGACTGCCAGGGCAAGTGAGGACCAGGAAGACAAATCCTGCCTAGCACCTTCCTTGGAGGAGAGAGAGTGCAACGTTTCATTTTAGCATTTTGGCGCACACGAGGGAGACAAACTGCTTTGGCTGTTTGCAAGGCTAGGAAAGAGCAGAGCCCCAGTCTTGCTGTTTATCTGCAATGACTGCCAGGGCAAGTGAGGACCAGCAAGACAATTCCTGCCTAGCACCTTCCTCGGAGGAGAGAGAGTGCAACGTTTCATTTTAGCATTTTGGCGCTCACGAGGGAGACAAACTGCTTTGGCTCTTTGCAAGGCTAGGAAAGAGCAGAGCCCCACTCTTGCTGTTTATCTGCAATGTCTGCGAGGACAAGTGAGGACCAGCAAGACAATTCCTGCCTAGCACCTTCCTTGGAAGAGAGAGGTTGCAACGTTTCAATTTAGCATTTTGGCGCTCACGAGCGAGACAAACTGCTTTTGCTGTTTGTTAGGCTAGGAAAGAGCAGAGCCCCAGTCTTGCTGTTTATCTGCAAGGACTGCCAGGGCAAGTGAGGACCAGCAACACAATTCCTGCCTAGCACCTTCCTTGGAGGAGAGAGAGTGCAACGTTTCATTTTAGCGTTTTGGCGCTCACGAGGGAGACGAAATGCATTGGCTGTTTGCAAGGCTAGGAAAGAGCAGAGCCCCAGTCTTGCTCTTTATCTGCAATGACTGCCAGGGCAAGTGAGGACCAGCAAGACAATTCCTGCCTAGCACCTTCCTTGGAGGAGAGAGAGTGCAACGTTTCATTTTAGCATTTTGGCGCTCACGAGGGAGACGAAATGCATTGGCTGTTTGCAAGGCTAGGAAAGAGCAGAGCCCCAGTCTTGCTGTTTATCTGCAATGACTGCCAGGGCAAGTGAGGACCTGCAAGACAATTCCTGCCTAGCACCTTCCTTAGAGGAGAGAGAGTGCAACGTTTCATTTTAGCATTTTTGAGTGCGATATTGAGAAAAAGCAGAGTGCCTGTTTGCAAGGCTAGGAAAGAGCAGAGCCCCAGTCTTGCTGTTTAGCTGCAATGACTGCCAGGGCAAGTGAGGACCAGGAAGACAATTCCTGCCTAGCACCTTCCTTGGAGGAGAGAGAGTGCAACGTTTCATTTTAGCATTTTGGCGCTCACGAGCGAGACAAACTGCTTTGGCTGTTTGCAAGGCTAGGAAAGAGCAGAGCCCGAGTCTTGCTGTTTATCTGCAATGTCTGCGAGGACAAGTGAGGACCAGCAAGAAAATTCCTGCCTAGCACCTTCCTTAGAGGAGAGAGAGTGCAACGTTTCATTTTAGCATTTTTGAGTGCGAGAGTGAGAAAAAGCAGAGTGCCTGTTTGCAAGGCTAGGAAAGAGCAGAGCCCCAGTCTTGCTGTTTAGCTGCAATGACTGCCAGGGCAAGTGAGGACCAGGAAGACAAATCCTGCCTAGCACCTTCCTTGGAGGAGAGAGAGTGCAACGTTTCATTTTAGCATTTTGGCGCACACGAGGGAGACAAACTGCTTTGGCTGTTTGCAAGGCTAGGAAAGAGCAGAGCCCCAGTCTTGCTGTTTATCTGCAATGACTGCCAGGGCAAGTGAGGACCAGCAAGACAATTCCTGCCTAGCACCTTCCTCGGAGGAGAGAGAGTGCAACGTTTCATTTTAGCATTTTGGCGCTCACGAGGGAGACAAACTGCTTTGGCTCTTTGCAAGGCTAGGAAAGAGCAGAGCCCCACTCTTGCTGTTTATCTGCAATGTCTGCGAGGACAAGTGAGGACCAGCAAGACAATTCCTGCCTAGCACCTTCCTTGGAAGAGAGAGATTGCAACGTTTCAATTTAGCATTTTGGCGCTCACGAGCGAGACAAACTGCTTTTGCTGTTTGTTAGGCTAGGAAAGAGCAGAGCCCCAGTCTTGCTGTTTATCTGCAAGGACTGCCAGGGCAAGTGAGGACCAGCAACACAATTCCTGCCTAGCACCTTCCTTGGAGGAGAGAGAGTGCAACGTTTCATTTTAGCGTTTTGGCGCTCACGAGGGAGACGAAATGCATTGGCTGTTTGCAAGGCTAGGAAAGAGCAGAGCCCCAGTCTTGCTGTTTATCTGCAATGACTGCCAGGGCAAGTGAGGACCAGCAAGACAATTCCTGCCTAGCACCTTCCTTGGAGGAGAGAGAGTGCAACGTTTCATTTTAGCATTTTGGCGCTCACGAGGGAGACGAAATGCATTGGCTGTTTGAAAGGCTAGGAAAGAGCAGAGCCCCAGTCTTCCTGTTTATCTGCAATGACTGCCAGGGCAAGTGAGGACCTGCAAGACAATTCCTGCCTAGCACCTTCCTTAGAGGAGAGAGAGTGCAACGTTTCATTTTAGCATTTTTGAGTGCGATATTGAGAAAAAGCAGAGTGCCTGTTTGCAAGGCTAGGAAAGAGCAGAGCCCCAGTCTTGCTCTTTAGCTGCAATGACTGCCAGGGCAAGTGAGGACCAGGAAGACAATTCCTGCCTAGCACCTTCCTTGGAGGAGAGAGAGTGCAACGTTTCATTTTAGCATTTTGGCGCTCACGAGCGAGACAAACTGCTTTGGCTGTTTGCAAGGCTAGGAAAGAGCAGAGCCCGAGTCTTGCTGTTTATCTGCAATGTCTGCGAGGACAAGTGAGGACCAGCAAGAAAATTCCTGCCTAGCACCTTCCTTAGAGGAGAGAGAGTGCAACGTTTCATTTTAGCATTTTTGAGTGCGAGAGTGAGAAAAAGCAGAGTGCCTGTTTGCAAGGCTAGGAAAGAGCAGAGCCCCAGTCTTGCTCTTTAGCTGCAATGACTGCCAGGGCAAGTGAGGACCAGGAAGACAAATCCTGCCTAGCACCTTCCTTGGAGGAGAGAGAGTGCAACGTTTCATCTTAGCATTTTGGCGCACACGAGGGAGACAAACTGCTTTGGCTGTTTGCAAGGCTAGGAAAGAGCAGAGCCCCACTCTTGCTGTTTATCTGCAATGTCTGCGAGGACAAGTGAGGACCAGCAAGACAATTCCTGCCTAGCACCTTCCTTGGAAGAGAGAGATTGCAACGTTTCAATTTAGCATTTTGGCGCTCACGAGCGAGACAAACTGCTTTTGCTGTTTGTTAGGCTAGGAAAGAGCAGAGCCCCAGTCTTGCTGTTTATCTGCAAGGACTGCCAGGGCAAGTGAGGACCAGCAACACAATTCCTGCCTTGCACCTTCCTTGGAGGAGAGAGAGTGCAACGTTTCATTTTAGCGTTTTGGCGCTCACGAGGGAGACGAAATGCATTGGCTGTTTGCAAGGCTAGGAAAGAGCAGAGCCCCAGTCTTGCTCTTTATCTGCAATGACTGCCAGGGCAAGTGAGGACCAGCAAGACAATTCCTGCCTAGCACCTTCCTTGGAGGAGAGAGAGTGCAACGTTTCATTTTAGCATTTTGGCGCTCACGAGCGAGACAAACTGGTTTGGCTGTTTGCAAGGCTAGGACAGAGCAGAGCCCCAGTCTTGCTGTTTATCTGCAATGACTGCCAGGGCAAGTGAGGACCTGCAAGACAATTCCTGCCTAGCACCTTCCTTAGAGGAGAGAGAGTGCAACGTTTCATTTTAGCATTTTTGAGTGCGATATTGAGAAAAAGCAGAGTGCCTGTTTGCAAGGCTAGGAAAGAGCAGAGCCCCAGTCTTGCTGTTTAGCTGCAATGACTGCCAGGGCAAGTGAGGACCAGGAAGACAATTCCTGCCTAGCACCTTCCTTGGAGGAGAGAGAGTGCAACGTTTCATTTTAGCATTTTGGCGCTCACGAGCGAGACAAACTGCTTTGGCTGTTTGCAAGGCTAGGAAAGAGCAGAGCCCGAGTCTTGCTGTTTATCTGCAATGTCTGCGAGGACAAGTGAGGACCAGCAAGAAAATTCCTGCCTAGCACCTTCCTTAGAGGAGAGAGAGTGCAACGTTTCATTTTAGCATTTTTGAGTGCGAGAGTGAGAAAAAGCAGAGTGCCTGTTTGCAAGGCTAGGAAAGAGCAGAGCCCCAGTCTTGCTCTTTAGCTGCAATGACTGCCAGGGCAAGTGAGGACCAGGAAGACAATTCCTGCCTAGCACCTTCCTTGGAGGAGAGAGAGTGCAACGTTTCATTTTAGCATTTTGGCGCACACGAGGGAGACAAACTGCTTTGGCTGTTTGCAAGGCTAGGAAAGAGCAGAGCCCCAGTCTTGCTGTTTATCTGCAAGGACTGCCAGGGCAAGTGAGGACCAGCAACACAATTCCTGCCTAGCACCTTCCTTGGAGGAGAGAGAGTGCAACGTTTCATTTTAGCATTTTGGCGCTCACGAGCGAGACAAACTGCTTTGGCTGTTTGCAAGGCTAGGAAAGAGCAGAGCCCGAGTCTTGCTGTTTATCTGCAATGTCTGCGAGGACAAGTGAGGACCAGCAAGAAAATTCCTGCCTAGCACCTTCCTTAGAGGAGAGAGAGTGCAACGTTTCATTTTAGCATTTTTGAGTGCGAGAGTGAGAAAAAGCAGAGTGCCTGTTTGCAAGGCTAGGAAAGAGCAGAGCCCCAGTCTTGCTGTTTAGCTGCAATGACTGCCAGGGCAAGTGAGGACCAGGAAGACAAATCCTGCCTAGCACCTTCCTTGGAGGAGAGAGAGTGCAACGTTTCATTTTAGCATTTTGGCGCACACGAGGGAGACAAACTGCTTTGGCTGTTTGCAAGGCTAGGAAAGAGCAGAGCCCCAGTCTTGCTGTTTATCTGCAAGGACTGCCAGGGCAAGTGAGGACCAGCAACACAATTCCTGCCTAGCACCTTCCTTGGAGGAGAGAGAGTGCAACGTTTCATTTTAGCATTTTGGCGCTCACGAGCGAGACAAACTGCTTTGGCTGTTTGCAAGGCTAGGAAAGAGCAGAGCCCGAGTCTTGCTGTTTATCTGCAATGTCTGCGAGGACAAGTGAGGACCAGCAAGAAAATTCCTGCCTAGCACCTTCCTTAGAGGAGAGAGAGTGCAACGTTTCATTTTAGCATTTTTGAGTGCGAGAGTGAGAAAAAGCAGAGTGCCTGTTTGCAAGGCTAGGAAAGAGCAGAGCCCCAGTCTTGCTGTTTAGCTGCAATGACTGCCAGGGCAAGTGAGGACCAGGAAGACAAATCCTGCCTAGCACCTTCCTTGGAGGAGAGAGAGTGCAACGTTTCATTTTAGCATTTTGGCGCACACGAGGGAGACAAACTGCTTTGGCTGTTTGCAAGGCTAGGAAAGAGCAGAGCCCCAGTCTTGCTGTTTATCTGCAATGACTGCCAGGGCAAGTGAGGACCAGCAAGACAATTCCTGCCTAGCACCTTCCTCGGAGGAGAGAGAGTGCAACGTTTCATTTTAGCATTTTGGCGCTCACGAGGGAGACAAACTGCTTTGGCTCTTTGCAAGGCTAGGAAAGAGCAGAGCCCCACTCTTGCTGTTTATCTGCAATGTCTGCGAGGACAAGTGAGGACCAGCAAGACAATTCCTGCCTAGCACCTTCCTTGGAAGAGAGAGATTGCAACGTTTCAATTTAGCATTTTGGCGCTCACGAGCGAGACAAACTGCTTTTGCTGTTTGTTAGGCTAGGAAAGAGCAGAGCCCCAGTCTTGCTGTTTATCTGCAAGGACTGCCAGGGCAAGTGAGGACCAGCAACACAATTCCTGCCTAGCACCTTCCTTGGAGGAGAGAGAGTGCAACGTTTCATTTTAGCGTTTTGGCGCTCACGAGGGAGACGAAATGCATTGGCTGTTTGTTAGGCTAGGAAAGAGCAGAGCCCCAGTCTTGCTGTTTATCTGCAAGGACTGCCAGGGCAAGTGAGGACCAGCAAGACAATTCCTGCCTAGCACCTTCCTTAGAGGAGAGAGAGTGCAACGTTTCATTTTAGCATTTTTGAGTGCGAGAGTGAGAAAAAGCAGAGTGCCTGTTTGCAAGGCTAGGAAAGAGCAGAGCCCCAGTCTTGCTGTTTAGCTGCAATGACTGCCAGGGCAAGTGAGGACCAGGAAGACAAATCCTGCCTAGCACCTTCCTTGGAGGAGAGAGAGTGCAACGTTTCATTTTAGCATTTTGGCGCACACGAGGGAGACAAACTGCTTTGGCTGTTTGCAAGGCTAGGAAAGAGCAGAGCCCCAGTCTTGCTGTTTATCTGCAATGACTGCCAGGGCAAGTGAGGACCAGCAAGACAATTCCTGCCTAGCACCTTCCTCGGAGGAGAGAGAGTGCAACGTTTCATTTTAGCATTTTGGCGCTCACGAGGGAGACAAACTGCTTTGGCTCTTTGCAAGGCTAGGAAAGAGCAGAGCCCCACTCTTGCTGTTTATCTGCAATGTCTGCGAGGACAAGTGAGGACCAGCAAGACAATTCCTGCCTAGCACCTTCCTTGGAAGAGAGAGATTGCAACGTTTCAATTTAGCATTTTGGCGCTCACGAGCGAGACAAACTGCTTTTGCTGTTTGTTAGGCTAGGAAAGAGCAGAGCCCCAGTCTTGCTGTTTATCTGCAAGGACTGCCAGGGCAAGTGAGGACCAGCAACACAATTCCTGCCTAGCACCTTCCTTGGAGGAGAGAGAGTGCAACGTTTCATTTTAGCGTTTTGGCGCTCACGAGGGAGACGAAATGCATTGGCTGTTTGCAAGGGTAGGAAAGAGCAGAGCCCCAGTCTTGCTCTTTATCTGCAATGACTGCCAGGGCAAGTGAGGACCAGCAAGACAATTCCTGCCTAGCACCTTCCTTGGAGGAGAGAGAGTGCAACGTTTCATTTTAGCATTTTGGCGCTCACGAGGGAGACGAAATGCATTGGCTGTTTGCAAGGCTAGGAAAGAGCAGAGCCCCAGTCTTGCTGTTTATCTGCAATGACTGCCAGGGCAAGTGAGGACCTGCAAGACAATTCCTGCCTAGCACCTTCCTTAGAGGAGAGAGAGTGCAACGTTTCATTTTAGCATTTTTGAGTGCGATATTGAGAAAAAGCAGAGTGCCTGTTTGCAAGGCTAGGAAAGAGCAGAGCCCCAGTCTTGCTGTTTAGCTGCAATGACTGCCAGGGCAAGTGAGGACCAGGAAGACAATTCCTGCCTAGCACCTTCCTTGGAGGAGAGAGAGTGCAACGTTTCATTTTAGCATTTTGGCGCTCACGAGCGAGACAAACTGCTTTGGCTGTTTGCAAGGCTAGGAAAGAGCAGAGCCCGAGTCTTGCTGTTTATCTGCAATGTCTGCGAGGACAAGTGAGGACCAGCAAGAAAATTCCTGCCTAGCACCTTCCTTAGAGGAGAGAGAGTGCAACGTTTCATTTTAGCATTTTTGAGTGCGAGAGTGAGAAAAAGCAGAGTGCCTGTTTGCAAGGCTAGGAAAGAGCAGAGCCCCAGTCTTGCTGTTTAGCTGCAATGACTGCCAGGGCAAGTGAGGACCAGGAAGACAAATCCTGCCTAGCACCTTCCTTGGAGGAGAGAGAGTGCAACGTTTCATTTTAGCATTTTGGCGCACACGAGGGAGACAAACTGCTTTGGCTGTTTGCAAGGCTAGGAAAGAGCAGAGCCCCAGTCTTGCTGTTTATCTGCAATGACTGCCAGGGCAAGTGAGGACCAGCAAGACAATTCCTGCCTAGCACCTTCCTCGGAGGAGAGAGAGTGCAACGTTTCATTTTAGCATTTTGGCGCTCACGAGGGAGACAAACTGCTTTGGCTCTTTGCAAGGCTAGGAAAGAGCAGAGCCCCACTCTTGCTGTTTATCTGCAATGTCTGCGAGGACAAGTGAGGACCAGCAAGACAATTCCTGCCTAGCACCTTCCTTGGAAGAGAGAGGTTGCAACGTTTCAATTTAGCATTTTGGCGCTCACGAGCGAGACAAACTGCTTTTGCTGTTTGTTAGGCTAGGAAAGAGCAGAGCCCCAGTCTTGCTGTTTATCTGCAAGGACTGCCAGGGCAAGTGAGGACCAGCAACACAATTCCTGCCTAGCACCTTCCTTGGAGGAGAGAGAGTGCAACGTTTCATTTTAGCGTTTTGGCGCTCACGAGGGAGACGAAATGCATTGGCTGTTTGCAAGGCTAGGAAAGAGCAGAGCCCCAGTCTTGCTCTTTATCTGCAATGACTGCCAGGGCAAGTGAGGACCAGCAAGACAATTCCTGCCTAGCACCTTCCTTGGAGGAGAGAGAGTGCAACGTTTCATTTTAGCATTTTGGCGCTCACGAGGGAGACGAAATGCATTGGCTGTTTGCAAGGCTAGGAAAGAGCAGAGCCCCAGTCTTGCTGTTTATCTGCAATGACTGCCAGGGCAAGTGAGGACCTGCAAGACAATTCCTGCCTAGCACCTTCCTTGGAGGAGAGAGAGTGCAAAGTTTCATTTTAGCATTTTTGAGTGCGATATTGAGAAAAAGCAGAGTACCTGTTTGCAAGGCTAGGAAAGAGCAGAGCCCCAGTCTTGCTGTTTAGCTGCAATGACTGCCAGGGCAAGTGAGGACCAGGAAGACAATTCCTGCCTAGCACCTTCCTTGGAGGAGAGAGAGTGCAACGTTTCATTTTAGCATTTTGGCGCACACGAAAGAGGCAAACTGCTTTGGCTGTTTGCAAGGCTAGGAAAGAGCAGAGCCCCAGTCTTGCTGTTTATCTGCAATGACTGCCAGGGCAAGTGAGGACCAGCAAGACAATTCCTGCCTAGCACCTTCCTCGGAGGAGAGAGAGTGCAACGTTTCATTTTGCTTTTTGGAGTGCGAGAGTGAGAAAAAGCAGAGTGCATGTTTGCAAGGCTAGGAAAGAGCAGAGCCCGAGTCTTGCTGTTTATCTGCAATGTCTGCGAGGACAAGTGAGGACCAGCAAGACAATTCCTGCCTAGCACCTTCCTTGGAGGAGAGAGAGTGCAACGTTTCAATTTAGCATTTTGGCGCTCACGAGCGAGACAAACTGCTTTGGCTGTTTGCAAGGCTAGGAAAGAGCAGAGCCCGAGTCTTGCTGTTTATCTGCAATGTCTGCGAGGACAAGTGAGGACCAGCAAGAAAATTCCTGCCTAGCACCTTCCTTGGAGGAGAGAGAGTGCAACGTTTCATTTTAGCATTTTGGCGCTCACAAGGGAGACAAACTGCTTTGGCTGTTTGCAAGGCTAGGAAAGAGCAGAGCCCGAGTCTTGCTGTTTATCTGCAATGTCTGCGAGGACAAGTGAGGACCAGCAAGAAAATTCCTGCCTAGCACCTTCCTTGGAGGAGAGAGAGTGCAACGTTTCATTTTAGCATTTTGGCGCTCACGAGGGAGACAAACTGCTTTGGCTGTTTGCAATGCTAGGAAAGAGCAGAGCCCCAGTCTTGCTGTTTATCCGCAATGACTGCCAGGGCAAGTGAGGACCAGCAACACAATTCCTGCCTAGCACCTTCCTTAGAGGAGAGAGAATGCAACGTTTCATTTTAGCATTTTGGTGCTCAGGAGGGAGACGAACTGCATTGGCTGTTGGCAAGGCTAGGAAAGAGCAGAGCCCCAGTCTTGCTGTTTATCTGCAATGACTGCCAGGGCAATTGAGGACCAGCAAGACAATTCCTGCCTAGCACCTACCTAGGGGGAGAGAGAGTGCAACGTTTCATTTTAGCATTTTGGCGCTCACGAGGGAGACAAACTGTTTTTGCTGTTTGCAAGGCTAGGAAAGAGCAGAGCCCTACTCTTGCTGTTTATCTTCAAAGACTGCCAGGGCAAGTGAGGACCAGCAATACAATTCCTGCCTAGCACCTTCCTTGGAGGAGAGAGAGTGCAACGTTTCATTTTAGCATTTTGGCGCT
Organism: Phaethon aethereus; assembly: GCF_964289735.1. NCBI lineage: Eukaryota > Metazoa > Chordata > Aves > Phaethontiformes > Phaethontidae > Phaethon > Phaethon aethereus. Next base: position 38,394 of record NW_028113926.1, on the reverse strand, counting down.
CACGAGGGAGATGAACTGCATTGGCTGTTTGCAAGGCTAGGAAAGAGCAGAGCCCCAGTCTTGCTGGTTATCTGCAATGAATGCCAGGGCAAGTGAGGACCAGCAAGACAATTCCTGCCTAGCACCTTCCTTGGAGGAGAGAGAGTGCAACGTTTCATTTTAGCATTTTTGCGCTCACGAGCGAGACAAACTGGTTTGGCTGTTTGCAAGGCTAGGACAGGGCAGAGCCCCAGTCTTGCTGTTTATCTGCAATGACTGCCAGGGCAAGTGAGGACCAGCAACACAATTCCTGCTTAGCACCTTCCTTGGAGTAGAGAGAGTGCAACGTTTCATTTTAGCGTTTTGGCTCTCACGAGGGAGACGAAATGCATTGGCTGTTTGCAAGGCTAGGAAAGAGCAGAGCCCCAGTCTTCCTCTTTATCTGCAATGACTGCCAGGGCAAGTGAGGACCAGCAAGACAATTCCTGCCTAGCACCTTCCTTGGAGGAGAGAGAGTGCAACGTTTCATTTTAGCGTTTTGGCGCTCACGAGGGAGACGAAATGCATTGGCTGTTTGCAAGGGTAGGAAAGAGCAGAGCCCGAGTCTTGCTGTTTATCTGCAATGACTGCTAGGGCAAGTGAGGACCAGCAACACAATTCCTGCCTAGCACCTTCCTTGGAGGAGAGAGAGTGCAACGTTTCATTTTGCTTTTTGGAGTGCGAGAGTGAGAAAAAACAGAGTGCCTGTTTGCAAGCCTAGGAAAGAGCAGAGCCCCAGTCTTGCTGTTTATCAGCAAGGACTGCCAGGGCAAGTGAGGACCAGCAAGACAATTCCTGCCTAGCACCTTCCTTGGAGGAGAGAGAGTGTAACGTTTCATTTTAGCGTTTTGGCGCTCACGAGGGAGACGAAATGCATTGGCTGTTTGCAAGGCTAGGAAAGAGCAGAGCCCGAGTCTTGCTGTTTATCTGCAATGACTGCTAGGGCAAGTGAGGACCAGCAAGACAATTCCTGCCTAGCACCTTCCTTGGAGGAGAGAGAGTGCAACGTTTCATTTTGCTTTTTGGAGTGCGAGAGTGAGAAAAAACAGAGTGCCTGTTTGCAAGCCTAGGAAAGAGCAGAGCCCCAGTCTTGCTGTTTATCAGCAAGGACTGCCAGGGCAAGTGAGGACCAGCAAGACAATTCCTGCCTAGCACCTTCTTTGGAGGAGAGAGAGTGCAACGTTTCATTTTAGCATTTTGGCGCTCACGAGCGAGACAAACTGCTTTGGCTGTTTGCAAGGCTAGGAAAGAGCAGAGCCCGAGTCTTGCTGTTTATCTGCAATGTCTGCGAGGACAAGTGAGGACCAGCAAGAAAATTCCTGCCTAGCACCTTCCTTAGAGGAGAGAGAGTGCAACGTTTCATTTTAGCATTTTTGAGTGCGAGAGTGAGAAAAAGCAGAGTGCCTGTTTGCAAGGCTAGGAAAGAGCAGAGCCCCAGTCTTGCTCTTTAGCTGCAATGACTGCCAGGGCAAGTGAGGACCAGGAAGACAATTCCTGCCTAGCACCTTCCTTGGAGGAGAGAGAGTGCAACGTTTCATTTTAGCATTTTGGCGCACACGAGGGAGACAAACTGCTTTGGCTGTTTGCAAGGCTAGGAAAGAGCAGAGCCCCAGTCTTGCTGTTTATCTGCAATGACTGCCAGGGCAAGTGAGGACCAGCAAGACAATTCCTGCCTAGCACCTTCCTCGGAGGAGAGAGAGTGCAACGTTTCATTTTAGCATTTTGGCGCTCACGAGGGAGACAATCTGCTTTGGCTCTTTGCAAGGCTAGGAAAGAGCAGAGCCCGAGTCTTGCTGTTTATCTGCAATGTCTGCGAGGACAAGTGAGGACCAGCAAGACAATTCCTGCCTAGCACCTTCCTTGGAAGAGAGAGATTGCAACGTTTCAATTTAGCATTTTGGCGCTCACGAGCGAGACAAACTGCTTTTGCTGTTTGTTAGGCTAGGAAAGAGCAGAGCCCCAGTCTTGCTGTTTATCTGCAAGGACTGCCAGGGCAAGTGAGGACCAGCAACACAATTCCTGCCTAGCACCTTCCTTGGAGGAGAGAGAGTGCAACGTTTCATTTTAGCATTTTGGCGCTCACGAGCAAGACGAACTGCTTTGGCTGTTTGCAAGGCTAGGAAAGAGCAGAGCCCCAGTCTTGCTGTTTAGGTGCAATGGCTGCTAGGGCAAGTGAGGACCAGCAAGACAATTCCTGCCTAGCACCTTCCTTGGAGGAGAGAGAGTGTGCAACGTTTCATTTTAGCATTTTGGCGCTCACGAGGGAGACAATCTTCTTTGGCTGTTTGCAAGGCTAGGAAAGAGCAGAGCTCCACTCTTGCTGTTTATCTTCAATGACTGGCAGGGCAAGTGAGGACCAGCAAGACAATTCCTGCCTAGCACCTTCCTTGGAGGAGAGAGAGTGCAACGTTTCATTTTAGCGTTTTGGCGCTCACGAGGGAGACGAAATGCATTGGCTGTTTGCAAGGCTAGGAAAGAGCAGAGCCCCAGTCTTGCTGTTTATCTTCAATGACTGCCAGGGCAAGTGAGGATCAGCAAGACAATTCCTGCCTAGCACCTTCCTAGGAGGAGAGAGAGTGCAACGATTCATTTTAGCGTTTTGGCGCTCACGAGGGAGACGAACTGCTTTTGGTGTTTGCAAGGCTAGGAAAGAGCAGAGCCCCAGTCTTGCTGGTTATCTGCAATGACTGCCAGGGCAAGTGAGGACCAGCAAGACAATTCCTACCTAACACCTTCCTTGGAGGAGAGAGAGTGCAACGTTTCATTTTAGCATTTTGGCGCTCACGAGGGAGACAATCTGCTTTGGCTGTTGCAAGGCTAGGAAAGAGCAGAGCCCCAGTCTTGCTGTTTATCTGCAATGACTGCCAGGGCAAGTGAGGACCAGCAAGACAATTCCTGCCTAGCACCTTCCTTGGAGGAGAGAGAGTGCAACGTTTCATTTTAGCATTTTGGTGCTCACGTGGGAGAAAAACTTCATTGGCTGTTTGCAAGGCTAGGAAAGAGCAGAGCCCAAGTCTTGCTGTTTATCTGCAATGACTGCCAGGGCAAGTGAGGACCAGCAAGACAATTCCTGCCTAGCACCTTCCTTGGAGGAGAGAGAGTGCAACGTTACATTTTAGCATTTTGGCGCTCACGAGCGAGACGAACTGCTTTGGGTGTTTGCAAGGCTAGGAAAGAGCAGAGCCCCAGTCTTGCTGTTTATCTGCAATGACTGCCAGGGCAAGTGAGGACCAGCAAGACAATTCCTGCCTAGCACCTTCCTTGGAGGAGAGAGAGTGCAACGTTACATTTTAGCATTTTGGCGCTCACGAGGGAGACAATCTGCTTTGGCTGTTTGCAAGGCTAGGAAAGAGCAGAGCCCCAGTCTTGCTGTTTATCTGCAATGACTGCCAGGGCAAGTGACTACCAGCAAGACAATTCCTGCCTAGCACCTTCCTTGGAGGAGAGAGAGTGCAAGGTTTCATTTTAGCATCTTGGCGCTCACGAGCGAGACAAACTGGTTTGGCTGTTTGCAAGGCTAGGACAGAGTAGAGCCCCAGTCTTGCTCTTTATCTGCAATGACTGCCAGGGCAAGTGAAGTCCAGCAACACAATTCCTGCCTAGCACCTTCCTTGGAGGAGAGAGATTGCAACGTTTCATTTTAGCTTTTTGGCGCTCACGAGGGAGACGAACTGCTTTTGGTGTTTGCAAGGCTAGGAAAGAGCAGAGCCCCAGTCTTGCTGGTTATCTGCAATGACTGCCAGGGCAAGTGAGGATCAGCAAGACAATTCCTGCCTAGCACCTTCCTTGGAGGAGAGAGAGTGCAACGTTTCATTTTAGCATTTTGGTGCTCACGTGGGAGAAAAACTTCATTGGCTGTTTGCAAGGCTAGGAAAGAGCAGAGCCCCCAGCCTTGCTGTTTATCTTCAATGACTGCCAGGGCAAGTGAGGACCAGCAAGAAAATTCCTGCCTAGCACCTTCCTTAGAGGAGAGAGAGTGCAACGTTTCATTTTAGCATTTTTGAGTGCGAGAGTGAGAAAAAGCAGAGTGCCTGTTTGCAAGGCTAGGAAAGAGCAGAGCCCCAGTCTTGCTCTTTAGCTGCAATGACTGCCAGGGCAAGTGAGGACCAGGAAGACAATTCCTGCCTAGCACCTTCCTTGGAGGAGAGAGAGTGCAACGTTTCATTTTAGCATTTTGGCGCACATGAGGGAGACAAACTGCTTTGGCTGTTTGCAAGGCTAGGAAAGAGCAGAGCCCCAGTCTTGCTGTTTATCTGCAATGACTGCCAGGGCAAGTGAGGACCAGCAAGACAATTCCTGCTTAGCACCTTCCTCGGAGGAGAGAGAGTGCAACGTTTCATTTTAGCATTTTGGCGCTCACGAGGGAGACAAACTGCTTTGGCTCTTTGCAAGGCTAGGAAAGAGCAGAGCCCGAGTCTTGCTGTTTATCTGCAATGTCTGCGAGGACAAGTGAGGACCAGCAAGACAATTCCTGCCTAGCACCTTCCTTGGAAGAGAGAGATTGCAACGTTTCAATTTAGCATTTTGGCGCTCACGAGCGAGACAAACTGCTTTTGCTGTTTGTTAGGCTAGGAAAGAGCAGAGCCCCAGTCTTGCTGTTTATCTGCAAGGACTGCCAGGGCAAGTGAGGACCAGCAACACAATTCCTGCCTAGCACCTTCCTTGGAGGAGAGAGAGTGCAACGTTTCATTTTAGCATTTTGGCGCTCACGAGCAAGACGAACTGCTTTGGCTGTTTGCAAGGCTAGGAAAGAGCAGAGCCCCAGTCTTGCTGTTTAGCTGCAATGGCTGCTAGGGCAAGTGAGGACCAGCAAGACAATTCCTGCCTAGCACCTTCCTTGGAGGAGAGAGAGTGCAACGTTTCATTTTAGCATTTTGGCGCTCACGAGGGAGACAATCTTCTTTGGCTGTTTGCAAGGCTAGGAAAGAGCAGAGCTCCACTCTTGCTGTTTATCTTCAATGACTGGCAGGGCAAGTGAGGACCAGCAAGACAATTCCTGCCTAGCACCTTCCTTGGAGGAGAGAGAGTGCAACGTTTCATTTTAGCGTTTTGGCGCTCACGAGGGAGACGAAATGCATTGGCTGTTTGCAAGGCTAGGAAAGAGCAGAGCCCCAGTCTTGCTGTTTATCTTCAATGACTGCCAGGGCAAGTGAGGATCAGCAAGACAATTCCTGCCTAGCACCTTCCTAGGAGGAGAGAGAGTGCAACGATTCATTTTAGCGTTTTGGCGCTCACGAGGGAGACGAACTGCTTTTGGTGTTTGCAAGGCTAGGAAAGAGCAGAGCCCCAGTCTTGCTGGTTATCTGCAATGACTGCCAGGGCAAGTGAGGACCAGCAAGACAATTCCTACCTAACACCTTCCTTGGAGGAGAGAGAGTGCAACGTTTCATTTTAGCATTTTGGCGCTCACGAGGGAGACAATCTGCTTTGGCTGTTGCAAGGCTAGGAAAGAGCAGAGCCCCAGTCTTGCTGTTTATCTGCAATGACTGCCAGGGCAAGTGAGGACCAGCAAGACAATTCCTGCCTAGCACCTTCCTTGGAGGAGAGAGAGTGCAACGTTTCATTTTAGCATTTTGGTGCTCACGTGGGAGAAAAACTTCATTGGCTGTTTGCAAGGCTAGGAAAGAGCAGAGCCCAAGTCTTGCTGTTTATCTGCAATGACTGCCAGGGCAAGTGAGGACCAGCAAGACAATTCCTGCCTAGCACCTTCCTTGGAGGAGAGAGAGTGCAACGTTACATTTTAGCATTTTGGCGCTCACGAGCGAGACGAACTGCTTTGGGTGTTTGCAAGGCTAGGAAAGAGCAGAGCCCCAGTCTTGCTGTTTATCTGCAATGACTGCCAGGGCAAGTGAGGACCAGCAAGACAATTCCTGCCTAGCACCTTCCTTGGAGGAGAGAGAGTGCAACGTTACATTTTAGCATTTTGGCGCTCACGAGGGAGACAATCTGCTTTGGCTGTTTGCAAGGCTAGGAAAGAGCAGAGCCCCAGTCTTGCTGTTTATCTGCAATGACTGCCAGGGCAAGTGACTACCAGCAAGACAATTCCTGCCTAGCACCTTCCTTGGAGGAGAGAGAGTGCAAGGTTTCATTTTAGCATTTTGGCGCTCACGAGCGAGACAAACTGGTTTGGCTGTTTGCAAGGCTAGGACAGAGTAGAGCCCCAGTCTTGCTCTTTATCTGCAATGACTGCCAGGGCAAGTGAGGTCCAGCAACACAATTCCTCCCTAGCACCTTCCTTGGAGGAGAGAGATTGCAACGTTTCATTTTAGCTTTTTGGCGCTCACGAGGGAGACGAACTGCTTTTGGTGTTTGCAAGGCTAGGAAAGAGCAGAGCCCCAGTCTTGCTGGTTATCTGCAATGACTGCCAGGGCAAGTGAGGATCAGCAAGACAATTCCTGCCTAGCACCTTCCTTGGAGGAGAGAGAGTGCAACGTTTCATTTTAGCATTTTGGTGCTCACGTGGGAGAAAAACTTCATTGGCTGTTTGCAAGGCTAGGAAAGAGCAGAGCCCCCAGCCTTGCTGTTTATCTTCAATGACTGCCAGGGCAAGTGAGGACCAGCAAGACAATTCCTGCCTAGAACCTTCCTTGGAGGAGAGAGAGTGCAACGTTACATTTTAGCATTTTGGCGCTCACGAGCGAGACGAACTGCTTTGGCTGTTTGCAAGGCTAGGAAAGAGCAGAGCCCCAGTCTTGCTGTTTATCAGCAAGGACTGCCAGGGCAAGTGAGGACCAGCAAGACAATTCCTGCCTAGCACCTTCTTTGGAGGAGAGAGAGTGCAACGTTTCATTTTAGCATTTTGGCGCTCACGAGCGAGACAAACTGCTTTGGCTGTTTGCAAGGCTAGGAAAGAGCAGAGCCCGAGTCTTGCTGTTTATCTGCAATGTCTGCGAGGACAAGTGAGGACCAGCAAGAAAATTCCTGCCTAGCACCTTCCTTAGAGGAGAGAGAGTGCAACGTTTCATTTTAGCATTTTTGAGTGCGAGAGTGAGAAAAAGCAGAGTGCCTGTTTGCAAGGCTAGGAAAGAGCAGAGCCCCAGTCTTGCTCTTTAGCTGCAATGACTGCCAGGGCAAGTGAGGACCAGGAAGACAATTCCTGCCTAGCACCTTCCTTGGAGGAGAGAGAGTGCAACGTTTCATTTTAGCATTTTGGCGCACACGAGGGAGACAAACTGCTTTGGCTGTTTGCAAGGCTAGGAAAGAGCAGAGCCCCAGTCTTGCTGTTTATCTGCAATGACTGCCAGGGCAAGTGAGGACCAGCAAGACAATTCCTGCCTAGCACCTTCCTCGGAGGAGAGAGAGTGCAACGTTTCATTTTAGCATTTTGGCGCTCACGAGGGAGACAAACTGCTTTGGCTCTTTGCAAGGCTAGGAAAGAGCAGAGCCCCAGTCTTGCTGTTTATCTGCAATGTCTGCGAGGACAAGTGAGGACCAGCAAGACAATTCCTGCCTAGCACCTTCCTTGGAAGAGAGAGATTGCAACGTTTCAATTTAGCATTTTGGCACTCACCAGCGAGAAAAACTGCTTTTGCTGTTTGTTAGGCTAGGAAAGAGCAGAGCCCCAGTCTTGCTGTTTATCTGCAAGGACTGCCAGGGCAATTGAGGACCAGCAAGACAATTCCTGCCTAGCACCTACCTAGGAGGAGAGAGAGTGCAACGTTTCATTTTAGCATTTTGGCGCTCACGAGGGAGACAAAATTTTTGCTGTTTGCAAGGCTAGGAAAGAGCAGAGCCCTACTCTTGCTGTTTATCTTCAAAGACTGCCAGGGCAAGTGAGGACCAGCAAGACAATTCCTGCCTAGCACCTTCCTAGGAGGAGAGAGTGCAACGTTTCATTTTAGCATTTTGGCGCTCACGAGGGAGATGAACTGCATTGGCTGTTTGCAAGGCTAGGAAAGAGCAGAGCCCCAGTCTTGCTGGTTATCTGCAATGAATGCCAGGGCAAGTGAGGACCAGCAAGACAATTCCTGCCTAGCACCTTCCTTGGTGGAGAGAGAGTGCAACGTTTCCTTTTAGCATTTTGGCGCTCACGAGCGAGACAAACTGGTTTGGCTGTTTGCAAGGCTAGGACAGGGCAGAGCCCCAGTCTTGCTGTTTATCTGCAATGACTGCCAGGGCAAGTGAGGACCAGCAACACAATTCCTGCCTAGCACCTTCCTTGGAGGAGAGAGAGTGCAACGTTTCATTTTAGCGTTTTGGCTCTCACGAGGGAGACGAAATGCATTGGCTGTTTGCAAGGCTAGGAAAGAGCAGAGCCCCAGTCTTCCTCTTTATCTGCAATGACTGCCAGGGCAAGTGAGGACCAGCAAGACAATTCCTGCCTAGCACCTTCCTTGGAGGAGAGAGAGTGCAACGTTTCATTTTAGCGTTTTGGCGCTCACGAGGGAGACGAAATGCATTGGCTGTTTGCAAGGGTAGGAAAGAGCAGAGCACGAGTCTTGCTGTTTATCTGCAATGACTGCTAGGGCAAGTGAGGACCAGCAAGACAATTCCTGCCTAGCACCTTCCTTGGAGGAGAGAGAGTGCAACGTTTCATTTTGCTTTTTGGAGTGCGAGAGTGAGAAAAAACAGAGTGCCTGTTTGCAAGCCTAGGAAAGAGCAGAGCCCCAGTCTTGCTGTTTATCAGCAAGGACTGCCAGGGCAAGTGAGGACCAGCAAGATAATTCCTGCCTAGCACCTTCTTTGGAGGAGAGAGAGTGCAACGTTTCATTTTAGCATTTTGGCGCTCACGAGCGAGACAAACTGCTTTGGCTGTTTGCAAGGCTAGGAAAGAGCAGAGCCCGAGTCTTGCTGTTTATCTGCAATGTCTGCGAGGACAAGTGAGGACCAGCAAGAAAATTCCTGCCTAGCACCTTCCTTAGAGGAGAGAGAGTGCAACGTTTCATTTTAGCATTTTTGAGTGCGAGAGTGAGAAAAAGCAGAGTGCCTGTTTGCAAGGCTAGGAAAGAGCAGAGCCCCAGTCTTGCTCTTTAGCTGCAATGACTGCCAGGGCAAGTGAGGACCAGGAAGACAAATCCTGCCTAGCACCTTCCTTGGAGGAGAGATAGTGCAACGTTTCATTTTAGCATTTTGGCGCACACGAGGGAGACAAACTGCTTTGGCTGTTTGCAAGGCTAGGAAAGAGCAGAGCCCCAGTCTTGCTGTTTATCTGCAATGACTGCCAGGGCAAGTGAGGACCAGCAAGACAATTCCTGCCTAGCACCTTCCTTGGAAGAGAGAGATTGCAACGTTTCAATTTAGCATTTTGGCGCTCACGAGCGAGACAAACTGCTTTTGCTGTTTGTTAGGCTAGGAAAGAGCAGAGCCCCAGTCTTGCTGTTTATCTGCAAGGACTGCCAGGGCAAGTGAGGACCAGCAACACAATTCCTGCCTAGCACCTTCCTTGGAGGAGAGAGAGTGCAACGTTTCATTTTAGCATTTTGGCGCTCACGAGCGAGACAAACTGCTTTGGCTGTTTGCAAGGCTAGGAAAGAGCAGAGCCCGAGTCTTGCTGTTTATCTGCAATGTCTGCGAGGACAAGTGAGGACCAGCAAGAAAATTCCTGCCTAGCACCTTCCTTAGAGGAGAGAGAGTGCAACGTTTCATTTTAGCATTTTTCATTGCGAGAGTGAGAAAAAGCAGAGTGCCTGTTTGCAAGGCTAGGAAAGAGCAGAGCCCCAGTCTTGCTGTTTAGCTGCAATGACTGCCAGGGCAAGTGAGGACCAGGAAGACAAATCCTGCCTAGCACCTTCCTTGGAGGAGAGAGAGTGCAACGTTTCATTTTAGCATTTTGGCGCACACGAGGGAGACAAACTGCTTTGGCTGTTTGCAAGGCTAGGAAAGAGCAGAGCCCCAGTCTTGCTGGTTATCTGCAATGACTGCCAGGGCAAGTGAGGACCAGCAAGACAATTCCTGCCTAGCACCTTCCTCGGAGGAGAGAGAGTGCAACGTTTCATTTTAGCATTTTGGCGCTCACGAGGGAGACAAACTGCTTTGGCTCTTTGCAAGGCTAGGAAAGAGCAGAGCCCCACTCTTGCTGTTTATCTGCAATGTCTGCGAGGACAAGTGAGGACCAGCAAGACAATTCCTGCCTAGCACCTTCCTTGGAAGAGAGAGATTGCAACGTTTCAATTTAGCATTTTGGCGCTCACGAGCGAGACAAACTGCTTTTGCTGTTTGTTAGGCTAGGAAAGAGCAGAGCCCCAGTCTTGCTGTTTATCTGCAAGGACTGCCAGGGCAAGTGAGGACCAGCAACACAATTCCTGCCTAGCACCTTCCTTGGAGGAGAGAGAGTGCAACGTTTCATTTTAGCGTTTTGGCGCTCACGAGGGAGACGAAATGCATTGGCTGTTTGCAAGGCTAGGAAAGAGCAGAGCCCCAGTCTTGCTCTTTATCTGCAATGACTGCCAGGGCAAGTGAGGACCAGCAAGACAATTCCTGCCTAGCACCTTCCTTGGAGGAGAGAGAGTGCAACGTTTCATTTTAGCATTTTGGCGCTCACGAGGGAGACGAAATGCATTGGCTGTTTGCAAGGCTAGGAAAGAGCAGAGCCCCAGTCTTGCTGTTTATCTGCAATGACTGCCAGGGCAAGTGAGGACCTGCAAGACAATTCCTGCCTAGCACCTTCCTTAGAGGAGAGAGAGTGCAACGTTTCATTTTAGCATTTTTGAGTGCGATATTGAGAAAAAGCAGAGTACCTGTTTGCAAGGCTAGGAAAGAGCAGAGCCCCAGTCTTGCTGTTTAGCTGCAATGACTGCCAGGGCAAGTGAGGACCAGGAAGACAATTCCTGCCTAGCACCTTCCTTGGAGGAGAGAGAGTGCAACGTTTCATTTTAGCATTTTGGCGCTCACGAGCGAGACAAACTGCTTTGGCTGTTTGCAAGGCTAGGAAAGAGCAGAGCCCGAGTCTTGCTGTTTATCTGCAATGTCTGCGAGGACAAGTGAGGACCAGCAAGAAAATTCCTGCCTAGCACCTTCCTTAGAGGAGAGAGAGTGCAACGTTTCATTTTAGCATTTTTGAGTGCGAGAGTGAGAAAAAGCAGAGTGCCTGTTTGCAAGGCTAGGAAAGAGCAGAGCCCCAGTCTTGCTGTTTAGCTGCAATGACTGCCAGGGCAAGTGAGGACCAGGAAGACAATTCCTGCCTAGCACCTTCCTTGGAGGAGAGAGAGTGCAACGTTTCATTTTAGCATTTTGGCGCACACGAGGGAGACAAACTGCTTTGGCTGTTTGCAAGGCTAGGAAAGAGCAGAGCCCCAGTCTTGCTGTTTATCTGCAATGACTGCCAGGGCAAGTGAGGACCAGCAAGACAATTCCTGCCTAGCACCTTCCTCGGAGGAGAGAGAGTGCAACGTTTCATTTTAGCATTTTGGCGCTCACGAGGGAGACAAACTGCTTTGGCTCTTTGCAAGGCTAGGAAAGAGCAGAGCCCCACTCTTGCTGTTTATCTGCAATGTCTGCGAGGACAAGTGAGGACCAGCAAGACAATTCCTGCCTAGCACCTTCCTTGGAAGAGAGAGATTGCAACGTTTCAATTTAGCATTTTGGCGCTCACGAGCGAGACAAACTGCTTTTGCTGTTTGTTAGGCTAGGAAAGAGCAGAGCCCCAGTCTTGCTGTTTATCTGCAAGGACTGCCAGGGCAAGTGAGGACCAGCAACACAATTCCTGCCTAGCACCTTCCTTGGAGGAGAGAGAGTGCAACGTTTCATTTTAGCGTTTTGGCGCTCACGAGGGAGACGAAATGCATTGGCTGTTTGCAAGGCTAGGAAAGAGCAGAGCCCCAGTCTTGCTCTTTATCTGCAATGACTGCCAGGGCAAGTGAGGACCAGCAAGACAATTCCTGCCTAGCACCTTCCTTGGAGGAGAGAGAGTGCAACGTTTCATTTTAGCATTTTGGCGCTCACGAGGGAGACGAAATGCATTGGCTGTTTGCAAGGCTAGGAAAGAGCAGAGCCCCAGTCTTGCTGTTTATCTGCAATGACTGCCAGGGCAAGTGAGGACCTGCAAGACAATTCCTGCCTAGCACCTTCCTTAGAGGAGAGAGAGTGCAACGTTTCATTTTAGCATTTTTGAGTGCGATATTGAGAAAAAGCAGAGTGCCTGTTTGCAAGGCTAGGAAAGAGCAGAGCCCCAGTCTTGCTGTTTAGCTGCAATGACTGCCAGGGCAAGTGAGGACCAGGAAGACAATTCCTGCCTAGCACCTTCCTTGGAGGAGAGAGAGTGCAACGTTTCATTTTAGCATTTTGGCGCTCACGAGCGAGACAAACTGCTTTGGCTGTTTGCAAGGCTAGGAAAGAGCAGAGCCCGAGTCTTGCTGTTTATCTGCAATGTCTGCGAGGACAAGTGAGGACCAGCAAGAAAATTCCTGCCTAGCACCTTCCTTAGAGGAGAGAGAGTGCAACGTTTCATTTTAGCATTTTTGAGTGCGAGAGTGAGAAAAAGCAGAGTGCCTGTTTGCAAGGCTAGGAAAGAGCAGAGCCCCAGTCTTGCTCTTTAGCTGCAATGACTGCCAGGGCAAGTGAGGACCAGGAAGACAATTCCTGCCTAGCACCTTCCTTGGAGGAGAGAGAGTGCAACGTTTCATTTTAGCATTTTGGCGCACACGAGGGAGACAAACTGCTTTGGCTGTTTGCAAGGCTAGGAAAGAGCAGAGCCCCAGTCTTGCTGTTTATCTGCAAGGAATGCCAGGGCAAGTGAGGACCAGCAACACAATTCCTGCCTAGCACCTTCCTTGGAGGAGAGAGAGTGCAACGTTTCATTTTAGCATTTTGGCGCTCACGAGCGAGACAAACTGCTTTGGCTGTTTGCAAGGCTAGGAAAGAGCAGAGCCCGAGTCTTGCTGTTTATCTGCAATGTCTGCGAGGACAAGTGAGGACCAGCAAGAAAATTCCTGCCTAGCACCTTCCTTAGAGGAGAGAGAGTGCAACGTTTCATTTTAGCATTTTTGAGTGCGAGAGTGAGAAAAAGCAGAGTGCCTGTTTGCAAGGCTAGGAAAGAGCAGAGCCCCAGTCTTGCTGTTTAGCTGCAATGACTGCCAGGGCAAGTGAGGGCCAGGAAGACAAATCCTGCCTAGCACCTTCCTTGGAGGAGAGAGAGTGCAACGTTTCATTTTAGCATTTTGGCGCACACGAGGGAGACAAACTGCTTTGGCTGTTTGCAAGGCTAGGAAAGAGCAGAGCCCCAGTCTTGCTGGTTATCTGCAATGAATGCCAGGGCAAGTGAGGACCAGCAAGACAATTCCTGCCTAGCACCTTCCTTGGTGGAGAGAGAGTGCAACGTTTCCTTTTAGCATTTTGGCGCTCACGAGCGAGACAAACTGGTTTGGCTGTTTGCAAGGCTAGGACAGGGCAGAGCCCCAGTCTTGCTGTTTATCTGCAATGACTGCCAGGGCAAGTGAGGACCAGCAACACAATTCCTGCCTAGCACCTTCCTTGGAGGAGAGAGAGTGCAACGTTTCATTTTAGCGTTTTGGCTCTCACGAGGGAGACGAAATGCATTGGCTGTTTGCAAGGCTAGGAAAGAGCAGAGCCCCAGTCTTCCTCTTTATCTGCAATGACTGCCAGGGCAAGTGAGGACCAGCAAGACAATTCCTGCCTAGCACCTTCCTTGGAGGAGAGAGAGTGCAACGTTTCATTTTAGCGTTTTGGCGCTCACGAGGGAGACGAAATGCATTGGCTGTTTGCAAGGGTAGGAAAGAGCAGAGCACGAGTCTTGCTGTTTATCTGCAATGACTGCTAGGGCAAGTGAGGACCAGCAAGACAATTCCTGCCTAGCACCTTCCTTGGAGGAGAGAGAGTGCAACGTTTCATTTTGCTTTTTGGAGTGCGAGAGTGAGAAAAAACAGAGTGCCTGTTTGCAAGCCTAGGAAAGAGCAGAGCCCCAGTCTTGCTGTTTATCAGCAAGGACTGCCAGGGCAAGTGAGGACCAGCAAGACAATTCCTGCCTAGCACCTTCTTTGGAGGAGAGAGAGTGCAACGTTTCATTTTAGCATTTTGGCGCTCACGAGCGAGACAAACTGCTTTGGCTGTTTGCAAGGCTAGGAAAGAGCAGAGCCCGAGTCTTGCTGTTTATCTGCAATGTCTGCGAGGACAAGTGAGGACCAGCAAGAAAATTCCTGCCTAGCACCTTCCTTAGAGGAGAGAGAGTGCAACGTTTCATTTTAGCATTTTTGAGTGCGAGAGTGAGAAAAAGCAGAGTGCCTGTTTGCAAGGCTAGGAAAGAGCAGAGCCCCAGTCTTGCTCTTTAGCTGCAATGACTGCCAGGGCAAGTGAGGACCAGGAAGACAAATCCTGCCTAGCACCTTCCTTGGAGGAGAGATAGTGCAACGTTTCATTTTAGCATTTTGGCGCACACGAGGGAGACAAACTGCTTTGGCTGTTTGCAAGGCTAGGAAAGAGCAGAGCCCCAGTCTTGCTGTTTATCTGCAATGACTGCCAGGGCAAGTGAGGACCAGCAAGACAATTCCTGCCTAGCACCTTCCTTGGAAGAGAGAGATTGCAACGTTTCAATTTAGCATTTTGGCGCTCACGAGCGAGACAAACTGCTTTTGCTGTTTGTTAGGCTAGGAAAGAGCAGAGCCCCAGTCTTGCTGTTTATCTGCAAGGACTGCCAGGGCAAGTGAGGACCAGCAACACAATTCCTGCCTAGCACCTTCCTTGGAGGAGAGAGAGTGCAACGTTTCATTTTAGCATTTTGGCGCTCACGAGCGAGACAAACTGCTTTGGCTGTTTGCAAGGCTAGGAAAGAGCAGAGCCCGAGTCTTGCTGTTTATCTGCAATGTCTGCGAGGACAAGTGAGGACCAGCAAGAAAATTCCTGCCTAGCACCTTCCTTAGAGGAGAGAGAGTGCAACGTTTCATTTTAGCATTTTTCATTGCGAGAGTGAGAAAAAGCAGAGTGCCTGTTTGCAAGGCTAGGAAAGAGCAGAGCCCCAGTCTTGCTGTTTAGCTGCAATGACTGCCAGGGCAAGTGAGGACCAGGAAGACAAATCCTGCCTAGCACCTTCCTTGGAGGAGAGAGAGTGCAACGTTTCATTTTAGCATTTTGGCGCACACGAGGGAGACAAACTGCTTTGGCTGTTTGCAAGGCTAGGAAAGAGCAGAGCCCCAGTCTTGCTGGTTATCTGCAATGACTGCCAGGGCAAGTGAGGACCAGCAAGACAATTCCTGCCTAGCACCTTCCTCGGAGGAGAGAGAGTGCAACGTTTCATTTTAGCATTTTGGCGCTCACGAGGGAGACAAACTGCTTTGGCTCTTTGCAAGGCTAGGAAAGAGCAGAGCCCCACTCTTGCTGTTTATCTGCAATGTCTGCGAGGACAAGTGAGGACCAGCAAGACAATTCCTGCCTAGCACCTTCCTTGGAAGAGAGAGATTGCAACGTTTCAATTTAGCATTTTGGCGCTCACGAGCGAGACAAACTGCTTTTGCTGTTTGTTAGGCTAGGAAAGAGCAGAGCCCCAGTCTTGCTGTTTATCTGCAAGGACTGCCAGGGCAAGTGAGGACCAGCAACACAATTCCTGCCTAGCACCTTCCTTGGAGGAGAGAGAGTGCAACGTTTCATTTTAGCGTTTTGGCGCTCACGAGGGAGACGAAATGCATTGGCTGTTTGCAAGGCTAGGAAAGAGCAGAGCCCCAGTCTTGCTCTTTATCTGCAATGACTGCCAGGGCAAGTGAGGACCAGCAAGACAATTCCTGCCTAGCACCTTCCTTGGAGGAGAGAGAGTGCAACGTTTCATTTTAGCATTTTGGCGCTCACGAGGGAGACGAAATGCATTGGCTGTTTGCAAGGCTAGGAAAGAGCAGAGCCCCAGTCTTGCTGTTTATCTGCAATGACTGCCAGGGCAAGTGAGGACCTGCAAGACAATTCCTGCCTAGCACCTTCCTTAGAGGAGAGAGAGTGCAACGTTTCATTTTAGCATTTTTGAGTGCGATATTGAGAAAAAGCAGAGTACCTGTTTGCAAGGCTAGGAAAGAGCAGAGCCCCAGTCTTGCTGTTTAGCTGCAATGACTGCCAGGGCAAGTGAGGACCAGGAAGACAATTCCTGCCTAGCACCTTCCTTGGAGGAGAGAGAGTGCAACGTTTCATTTTAGCATTTTGGCGCTCACGAGCGAGACAAACTGCTTTGGCTGTTTGCAAGGCTAGGAAAGAGCAGAGCCCGAGTCTTGCTGTTTATCTGCAATGTCTGCGAGGACAAGTGAGGACCAGCAAGAAAATTCCTGCCTAGCACCTTCCTTAGAGGAGAGAGAGTGCAACGTTTCATTTTAGCATTTTTGAGTGCGAGAGTGAGAAAAAGCAGAGTGCCTGTTTGCAAGGCTAGGAAAGAGCAGAGCCCCAGTCTTGCTGTTTAGCTGCAATGACTGCCAGGGCAAGTGAGGACCAGGAAGACAATTCCTGCCTAGCACCTTCCTTGGAGGAGAGAGAGTGCAACGTTTCATTTTAGCATTTTGGCGCACACGAGGGAGACAAACTGCTTTGGCTGTTTGCAAGGCTAGGAAAGAGCAGAGCCCCAGTCTTGCTGTTTATCTGCAATGACTGCCAGGGCAAGTGAGGACCAGCAAGACAATTCCTGCCTAGCACCTTCCTCGGAGGAGAGAGAGTGCAACGTTTCATTTTAGCATTTTGGCGCTCACGAGGGAGACAAACTGCTTTGGCTCTTTGCAAGGCTAGGAAAGAGCAGAGCCCCACTCTTGCTGTTTATCTGCAATGTCTGCGAGGACAAGTGAGGACCAGCAAGACAATTCCTGCCTAGCACCTTCCTTGGAAGAGAGAGATTGCAACGTTTCAATTTAGCATTTTGGCGCTCACGAGCGAGACAAACTGCTTTTGCTGTTTGTTAGGCTAGGAAAGAGCAGAGCCCCAGTCTTGCTGTTTATCTGCAAGGACTGCCAGGGCAAGTGAGGACCAGCAACACAATTCCTGCCTAGCACCTTCCTTGGAGGAGAGAGAGTGCAACGTTTCATTTTAGCGTTTTGGCGCTCACGAGGGAGACGAAATGCATTGGCTGTTTGCAAGGCTAGGAAAGAGCAGAGCCCCAGTCTTGCTCTTTATCTGCAATGACTGCCAGGGCAAGTGAGGACCAGCAAGACAATTCCTGCCTAGCACCTTCCTTGGAGGAGAGAGAGTGCAACGTTTCATTTTAGCATTTTGGCGCTCACGAGGGAGACGAAATGCATTGGCTGTTTGCAAGGCTAGGAAAGAGCAGAGCCCCAGTCTTGCTGTTTATCTGCAATGACTGCCAGGGCAAGTGAGGACCTGCAAGACAATTCCTGCCTAGCACCTTCCTTAGAGGAGAGAGAGTGCAACGTTTCATTTTAGCATTTTTGAGTGCGATATTGAGAAAAAGCAGAGTGCCTGTTTGCAAGGCTAGGAAAGAGCAGAGCCCCAGTCTTGCTCTTTAGCTGCAATGACTGCCAGGGCAAGTGAGGACCAGGAAGACAATTCCTGCCTAGCACCTTCCTTGGAGGAGAGAGAGTGCAACGTTTCATTTTAGCATTTTGGCGCTCACGAGCGAGACAAACTGCTTTGGCTGTTTGCAAGGCTAGGAAAGAGCAGAGCCCGAGTCTTGCTGTTTATCTGCAATGTCTGCGAGGACAAGTGAGGACCAGCAAGAAAATTCCTGCCTAGCACCTTCCTTAGAGGAGAGAGAGTGCAACGTTTCATTTTAGCATTTTTGAGTGCGAGAGTGAGAAAAAGCAGAGTGCCTGTTTGCAAGGCTAGGAAAGAGCAGAGCCCCAGTCTTGCTGTTTAGCTGCAATGACTGCCAGGGCAAGTGAGGGCCAGGAAGACAAATCCTGCCTAGCACCTTCCTTGGAGGAGAGAGAGTGCAACGTTTCATTTTAGCATTTTGGCGCACACGAGGGAGACAAACTGCTTTGGCTGTTTGCAAGGCTAGGAAAGAGCAGAGCCCCAGTCTTGCTGTTTATCTGCAATGACTGCCAGGGCAAGTGAGGACCAGCAAGACAATTCCTGCCTAGCACCTTCCTCGGAGGAGAGAGAGTGCAACGTTTCATTTTAGCATTTTGGCGCTCACGAGGGAGACAAACTGCTTTGGCTCTTTGCAAGGCTAGGAAAGAGCAGAGCCCCACTCTTGCTGTTTATCTGCAATGTCTGCGAGGACAAGTGAGGACCAGCAAGACAATTCCTGCCTAGCACCTTCCTTGGAAGAGAGAGATTGCAACGCTTCAATTTAGCATTTTGGCGCTCACGAGCGAGACAAACTGCTTTTGCTGTTTGTTAGGCTAGGAAAGAGCAGAGCCCCAGTCTTGCTGTTTATCTGCAAGGACTGCCAGGGCAAGTGAGGACCAGCAACACAATTCCTGCCTAGCACCTTCCTTGGAGGAGAGAGAGTGCAACGTTTCATTTTAGCGTTTTGGCGCTCACGAGGGAGACGAAAAGCATTGGCTGTTTGCAAGGCTAGGAAAGAGCAGAGCCCCAGTCTTGCTCTTTATCTGCAATGACTGCCAGGGCAAGTGAGGACCAGCAACACAATTCCTGCCTAGCACCTTCCTTGGAGGAGAGAGAGTGCAACGTTTCATTTTAGCATTTTGGCGCTCACGAGGGAGACGAAATGCATTGGCTGTTTGCAAGGCTAGGAAAGAGCAGAGCCCCAGTCTTGCTGTTTATCTGCAATGACTGCCAGGGCAAGTGAGGACCTGCAAGACAATTCCTGCCTAGCACCTTCCTTAGAGGAGAGAGAGTGCAACGTTTCATTTTAGCATTTTTGAGTGCGATATTGAGAAAAAGCAGAGTGCCTGTTTGCAAGGCTAGGAAAGAGCAGAGCCCCAGTCTTGCTGTTTAGCTGCAATGACTGCCAGGGCAAGTGAGGACCAGGAAGACAATTCCTGCCTAGCACCTTCCTTGGAGGAGAGAGAGTGCAACGTTTCATTTTAGCATTTTGGCGCTCACGAGCGAGACAAACTGCTTTGGCTGTTTGCAAGGCTAGGAAAGAGCAGAGCCCGAGTCTTGCTGTTTATCTGCAATGTCTGCGAGGACAAGTGAGGACCAGCAAGAAAATTCCTGCCTAGCACCTTCCTTAGAGGAGAGAGAGTGCAACGTTTCATTTTAGCATTTTTGAGTGCGAGAGTGAGAAAAAGCAGAGTGCCTGTTTGCAAGGCTAGGAAAGAGCAGAGCCCCAGTCTTGCTGTTTAGCTGCAATGACTGCCAGGGCAAGTGAGGACCAGGAAGACAAATCCTGCCTAGCACCTTCCTTGGAGGAGAGAGAGTGCAACGTTTCATTTTAGCATTTTGGCGCACACGAGGGAGACAAACTGCTTTGGCTGTTTGCAAGGCTAGGAAAGAGCAGAGCCCCAGTCTTGCTGTTTATCTGCAATGACTGCCAGGGCAAGTGAGGACCAGCAAGACAATTCCTGCCTAGCACCTTCCTTAGAGGAGAGAGAGTGCAACGTTTCATTTTAGCATTTTGGCGCTCACGAGGGAGACAAACTGCTTTGGCTCTTTGCAAGGCTAGGAAAGAGCAGAGCCCCACTCTTGCTGTTTATCTGCAATGTCTGCGAGGACAAGTGAGGACCAGCAAGACAATTCCTGCCTAGCACCTTCCTTGGAAGAGAGAGATTGCAACGTTTCAATTTAGCATTTTGGCGCTCACGAGCGAGACAAACTGCTTTTGCTGTTTGTTAGGCTAGGAAAGAGCAGAGCCCCAGTCTTGCTGTTTATCTGCAAGGACTGCCAGGGCAAGTGAGGACCAGCAACACAATTCCTGCCTAGCACCTTCCTTGGAGGAGAGAGAGTGCAACGTTTCATTTTAGCGTTTTGGCGCTCACGAGGGAGACGAAATGCATTGGCTGTTTGCAAGGCTAGGAAAGAGCAGAGCCCCAGTCTTGCTCTTTATCTGCAATGACTGCCAGGGCAAGTGAGGACCAGCAAGACAATTCCTGCCTAGCACCTTCCTTGGAGGAGAGAGAGTGCAACGTTTCATTTTAGCATTTTTGAGTGCGATATTGAGAAAAAGCAGAGTGCCTGTTTGCAAGACTAGGAAAGAGCAGAGCCCCAGTCTTGCTGTTTAGCTGCAATGACTGCCAGGGCAAGTGAGGACCAGGAAGACAATTCCTGCCTAGCACCTTCCTTGGAGGAGAGAGAGTGCAACGTTTCATTTTAGCGTTTTGGCGCTCACGAGCGAGACAAACTGCTTTGGCTGTTTGCAAGGCTAGGAAACAGCAGAGCCCGAGTCTTGCTGTTTATCTGCAATGTCTGCGAGGACAAGTGAGGACCAGCAAGAAAATTCCTGCCTAGCACCTTCCTTAGAGGAGAGAGAGTGCAACGTTTCATTTTAGCATTTTTGAGTGCGAGAGTGAGAAAAAGCAGAGTGCCTGTTTGCAAGGCTAGGAAAGAGCAGAGCCCCAGTCTTGCTCTTTAGCTGCAATGACTGCCAGGGCAAGTGAGGACCAGGAAGACAATTCCTGCCTAGCACCTTCCTTGGAGGAGAGAGAGTGCAACGTTTCATTTTAGCATTTTGGCGCACACGAGGGAGACAAACTGCTTTGGCTGTTTGCAAGGCTAGGAAAGAGCAGAGCTCCAGTCTTGCTGTTTATCTGCAAGGAATGCCAGGGCAAGTGAGGACCAGCAACACAATTCCTGCCTAGCACCTTCCTTGGAGGAGAGAGAGTGCAACGTTTCATTTTAGCATTTTGGCGCTCACGAGCGAGACAAACTGCTTTGGCTGTTTGCAAGGCTAGGAAAGAGCAGAGCCCGAGTCTTGCTGTTTATCTGCAATGTCTGCGAGGACAAGTGAGGACCAGCAAGAAAATTCCTGCCTAGCACCTTCCTTAGAGGAGAGAGAGTGCAACGTTTCATTTTAGCATTTTTGAGTGCGAGAGTGAGAAAAAGCAGAGTGCCTGTTTGCAAGGCTAGGAAAGAGCAGAGCCCCAGTCTTGCTGTTTAGCTGCAATGACTGCCAGGGCAAGTGAGGGCCAGGAAGACAAATCCTGCCTAGCACCTTCCTTGGAGGAGAGAGAGTGCAACGTTTCATTTTAGCATTTTGGCGCACACGAGGGAGACAAACTGCTTTGGCTGTTTGCAAGGCTAGGAAAGAGCAGAGCCCCAGTCTTGCTGTTTATCTGCAATGACTGCCAGGGCAAGTGAGGACCAGCAAGACAATTCCTGCCTAGCACCTTCCTCGGAGGAGAGAGAGTGCAACGTTTCATTTTAGCATTTTGGCGCTCACGAGGGAGACAAACTGCTTTGGCTCTTTGCAAGGCTAGGAAAGAGCAGAGCCCCACTCTTGCTGTTTATCTGCAATGTCTGCGAGGACAAGTGAGGACCAGCAAGACAATTCCTGCCTAGCACCTTCCTTGGAAGAGAGAGATTGCAACGCTTCAATTTAGCATTTTGGCGCTCACGAGCGAGACAAACTGCTTTTGCTGTTTGTTAGGCTAGGAAAGAGCAGAGCCCCAGTCTTGCTGTTTATCTGCAAGGACTGCCAGGGCAAGTGAGGACCAGCAACACAATTCCTGCCTAGCACCTTCCTTGGAGGAGAGAGAGTGCAACGTTTCATTTTAGCGTTTTGGCGCTCACGAGGGAGACGAAATGCATTGGCTGTTTGCAAGGCTAGGAAAGAGCAGAGCCCCAGTCTTGCTCTTTATCTGCAATGACTGCCAGGGCAAGTGAGGACCAGCAACACAATTCCTGCCTAGCACCTTCCTTGGAGGAGAGAGAGTGCAACGTTTCATTTTAGCATTTTGGCGCTCACGAGGGAGACGAAATGCATTGGCTGTTTGCAAGGCTAGGAAAGAGCAGAGCCCCAGTCTTGCTGTTTATCTGCAATGACTGCCAGGGCAAGTGAGGACCTGCAAGACAATTCCTGCCTAGCACCTTCCTTAGAGGAGAGAGAGTGCAACGTTTCATTTTAGCATTTTTGAGTGCGATATTGAGAAAAAGCAGAGTGCCTGTTTGCAAGACTAGGAAAGAGCAGAGCCCCAGTCTTGCTGTTTAGCTGCAATGACTGCCAGGGCAAGTGAGGACCAGGAAGACAATTCCTGCCTAGCACCTTCCTTGGAGGAGAGAGAGTGCAACGTTTCATTTTAGCGTTTTGGCGCTCACGAGCGAGACAAACTGCTTTGGCTGTTTGCAAGGCTAGGAAAGAGCAGAGCCCGAGTCTTGCTGTTTATCTGCAATGTCTGCGAGGACAAGTGAGGACCAGCAAGAAAATTCCTGCCTAGCACCTTCCTTAGAGGAGAGAGAGTGCAACGTTTCATTTTAGCATTTTTGAGTGCGAGAGTGAGAAAAAGCAGAGTGCCTGTTTGCAAGGCTAGGAAAGAGCAGAGCCCCAGTCTTGCTCTTTAGCTGCAATGACTGCCAGGGCAAGTGAGGACCAGGAAGACAATTCCTGCCTAGCACCTTCCTTGGAGGAGAGAGAGTGCAACGTTTCATTTTAGCATTTTGGCGCACACGAGGGAGACAAACTGCTTTGGCTGTTTGCAAGGCTAGGAAAGAGCAGAGCCCCAGTCTTGCTGTTTATCTGCAAGGAATGCCAGGGCAAGTGAGGACCAGCAACACAATTCCTGCCTAGCACCTTCCTTGGAGGAGAGAGAGTGCAACGTTTCATTTTAGCATTTTGGCGCTCACGAGCGAGACAAACTGCTTTGGCTGTTTGCAAGGCTAGGAAAGAGCAGAGCCCGAGTCTTGCTGTTTATCTGCAATGTCTGCGAGGACAAGTGAGGACCAGCAAGAAAATTCCTGCCTAGCACCTTCCTTAGAGGAGAGAGAGTGCAACGTTTCATTTTAGCATTTTTGAGTGCGAGAGTGAGAAAAAGCAGAGTGCCTGTTTGCAAGGCTAGGAAAGAGCAGAGCCCCAGTCTTGCTGTTTAGCTGCAATGACTGCCAGGGCAAGTGAGGGCCAGGAAGACAAATCCTGCCTAGCACCTTCCTTGGAGGAGAGAGAGTGCAACGTTTCATTTTAGCATTTTGGCGCACACGAGGGAGACAAACTGCTTTGGCTGTTTGCAAGGCTAGGAAAGAGCAGAGCCCCAGTCTTGCTGTTTATCTGCAATGACTGCCAGGGCAAGTGAGGACCAGCAAGACAATTCCTGCCTAGCACCTTCCTCGGAGGAGAGAGAGTGCAACGTTTCATTTTAGCATTTTGGCGCTCACGAGGGAGACAAACTGCTTTGGCTCTTTGCAAGGCTAGGAAAGAGCAGAGCCCCACTCTTGCTGTTTATCTGCAATGTCTGCGAGGACAAGTGAGGACCAGCAAGACAATTCCTGCCTAGCACCTTCCTTGGAAGAGAGAGATTGCAACGCTTCAATTTAGCATTTTGGCGCTCACGAGCGAGACAAACTGCTTTTGCTGTTTGTTAGGCTAGGAAAGAGCAGAGCCCCAGTCTTGCTGTTTATCTGCAAGGACTGCCAGGGCAAGTGAGGACCAGCAACACAATTCCTGCCTAGCACCTTCCTTGGAGGAGAGAGAGTGCAACGTTTCATTTTAGCGTTTTGGCGCTCACGAGGGAGACGAAATGCATTGGCTGTTTGCAAGGCTAGGAAAGAGCAGAGCCCCAGTCTTGCTCTTTATCTGCAATGACTGCCAGGGCAAGTGAGGACCAGCAACACAATTCCTGCCTAGCACCTTCCTTGGAGGAGAGAGAGTGCAACGTTTCATTTTAGCATTTTGGCGCTCACGAGGGAGACGAAATGCATTGGCTGTTTGCAAGGCTAGGAAAGAGCAGAGCCCCAGTCTTGCTGTTTATCTGCAATGACTGCCAGGGCAAGTGAGGACCTGCAAGACAATTCCTGCCTAGCACCTTCCTTAGAGGAGAGAGAGTGCAACGTTTCATTTTAGCATTTTTGAGTGCGATATTGAGAAAAAGCAGAGTGCCTGTTTGCAAGGCTAGGAAAGAGCAGAGCCCCAGTCTTGCTGTTTAGCTGCAATGACTGCCAGGGCAAGTGAGGACCAGGAAGACAATTCCTGCCTAGCACCTTCCTTGGAGGAGAGAGAGTGCAACGTTTCATTTTAGCATTTTGGCGCTCACGAGCGAGACAAACTGCTTTGGCTGTTTGCAAGGCTAGGAAAGAGCAGAGCCCGAGTCTTGCTGTTTATCTGCAATGTCTGCGAGGACAAGTGAGGACCAGCAAGAAAATTCCTGCCTAGCACCTTCCTTAGAGGAGAGAGAGTGCAACGTTTCATTTTAGCATTTTTGAGTGCGAGAGTGAGAAAAAGCAGAGTGCCTGTTTGCAAGGCTAGGAAAGAGCAGAGCCCCAGTCTTGCTGTTTAGCTGCAATGACTGCCAGGGCAAGTGAGGACCAGGAAGACAAATCCTGCCTAGCACCTTCCTTGGAGGAGAGAGAGTGCAACGTTTCATTTTAGCATTTTGGCGCACACGAGGGAGACAAACTGCTTTGGCTGTTTGCAAGGCTAGGAAAGAGCAGAGCCCCAGTCTTGCTGTTTATCTGCAATGTCTGCGAGGACAAGTGAGGACCAGCAAGACAATTCCTGCCTAGCACCTTCCTCGGAGGAGAGAGAGTGCAACGTTTCATTTTAGCATTTTGGCGCTCACGAGGGAGACAAACTGCTTTGGCTCTTTGCAAGGCTAGGAAAGAGCAGAGCCCCACTCTTGCTGTTTATCTGCAATGTCTGCGAGGACAAGTGAGGACCAGCAAGACAATTCCTGCCTAGCACCTTCCTTGGAAGAGAGAGATTGCAACGTTTCAATTTAGCATTTTGGCGCTCACGAGCGAGACAAACTGCTTTTGCTGTTTGTTAGGCTAGGAAAGAGCAGAGCCCCAGTCTTGCTGTTTATCTGCAAGGACTGCGAGGACAAGTGAGGACCAGCAAGACAATTCCTGCCTAGCACCTTCCTTGGAAGAGAGAGATTGCAACGTTTCAATTTAGCATTTTGGCGCTCACGAGCGAGACAAACTGCTTTTGCTGTTTGTTAGGCTAGGAAAGAGCAGAGCCCCAGTCTTGCTGTTTATCTGCAAGGACTGCCAGGGCAAGTGAGGACCAGCAACACAATTCCTGCCTTGCACCTTCCTTGGAGGAGAGAGAGTGCAACGTTTCATTTTAGCGTTTTGGCGCTCACGAGGGAGACGAAATGCATTGGCTGTTTGCAAGGCTAGGAAAGAGCAGAGCCCCAGTCTTGCTCTTTATCTGCAATGACTGCCAGGGCAAGTGAGGACCAGCAAGACAATTCCTGCCTAGCACCTTCCTTGGAGGAGAGAGAGTGCAACGTTTCATTTTAGCATTTTGGCGCTCACGAGGGAGACGAAATGCATTGGCTGTTTGCAAGGCTAGGAAAGAGCAGAGCCCCAGTCTTGCTGTTTATCTGCAATGACTGCCAGGGCAAGTGAGGACCTGCAAGACAATTCCTGCCTAGCACCTTCCTTAGAGGAGAGAGAGTGCAACGTTTCATTTTAGCATTTTTGAGTGCGAGAGTGAGAAAAAGCAGAGTGCCTGTTTGCAAGGCTAGGAAAGAGCAGAGCCCCAGTCTTGCTGTTTAGCTGCAATGACTGCCAGGGCAAGTGAGGACCAGGAAGACAATTCCTGCCTAGCACCTTCCTTGGAGGAGAGAGAGTGCAACGTTTCATTTTAGCATTTTGGCGCTCACGAGCGAGACAAACTGCTTTGGCTGTTTGCAAGGCTAGGAAAGAGCAGAGCCCGAGTCTTGCTGTTTATCTGCAATGTCTGCGAGGACAAGTGAGGACCAGCAAGAAAATTCCTGCCTAGCACCTTCCTTAGAGGAGAGAGAGTGCAACGTTTCATTTTAGCATTTTTGAGTGCGAGAGTGAGAAAAAGCAGAGTGCCTGTTTGCAAGGCTAGGAAAGAGCAGAGCCCCAGTCTTGCTCTTTAGCTGCAATGACTGCCAGGGCAAGTGAGGACCAGGAAGACAAATCCTGCCTAGCACCTTCCTTGGAGGAGAGAGAGTGCAACGTTTCATCTTAGCATTTTGGCGCACACGAGGGAGACAAACTGCTTTGGCTGTTTGCAAGGCTAGGAAAGAGCAGAGCCCCACTCTTGCTGTTTATCTGCAATGTCTGCGAGGACAAGTGAGGACCAGCAAGACAATTCCTGCCTAGCACCTTCCTTGGAAGAGAGAGATTGTAACGTTTCAATTTAGCATTTTGGCGCTCACGAGCGATACAAACTGCTTTTGCTGTTTGTTAGGCTAGGAAAGAGCAGAGCCCCAGTCTTGCTGTTTATCTGCAAGGACTGCCAGGGCAAGTGAGGACCAGCAACACAATTCCTGCCTTGCACCTTCCTTGGAGGAGAGAGAGTGCAACGTTTCATTTTAGCGTTTTGGCGCTCACGAGGGAGACGAAATGCATTGGCTGTTTGCAAGGCTAGGAAAGAGCAGAGCCCCAGTCTTGCTCTTTATCTGCAATGACTGCCAGGGCAAGTGAGGACCAGCAAGACAATTCCTGCCTAGCACCTTCCTTGGAGGAGAGAGAGTGCAACGTTTCATTTTAGCATTTTGGCGCTCACGAGGGAGACGAAATGCATTGGCTGTTTGCAAGGCTAGGAAAGAGCAGAGCCCCAGTCTTGCTGTTTATCTGCAATGACTGCCAGGGCAAGTGAGGACCTGCAAGACAATTCCTGCCTAGCACCTTCCTTAGAGGAGAGAGAGTGCAACGTTTCATTTTAGCATTTTTGAGTGCGATATTGAGAAAAAGCAGAGTGCCTGTTTGCAAGGCTAGGAAAGAGCAGAGCCCCAGTCTTGCTGTTTAGCTGCAATGACTGCCAGGGCAAGTAAGGACCAGGAAGACAATTCCTGCCTAGCACCTTCCTTGGAGGAGAGAGAGTGCAACGTTTCATTTTAGCATTTTGGCGCTCACGAGCGAGACAAACTGCTTTGGCTGTTTGCAAGGCTAGGAAAGAGCAGAACCCGAGTCTTGCTGTTTATCTGCAATGTCTGCGAGGACAAGTGAGGACCAGCAAGAAAATTCCTGCCTAGCACCTTCCTTAGAGGAGAGAGAGTGCAACGTTTCATTTTAGCATTTTTGAGTGCGAGAGTGAGAAAAAGCAGAGTGCCTGTTTGCAAGGCTAGGAAAGAGCAGAGCCCCAGTCTTGCTCTTTAGCTGCAATGACTGCCAGGGCAAGTGAGGACCAGGAAGACAATTCCTGCCTAGCACCTTCCTTGGAGGAGAGAGAGTGCAACGTTTCATTTTAGCATTTTGGCGCACACGAGGGAGACAAACTGCTTTGGCTGTTTGCAAGGCTAGGAAAGAGCAGAGCCCCAGTCTTGCTGTTTATCTGCAAGGACTGCCAGGGCAAGTGAGGACCAGCAACACAATTCCTGCCTAGCACCTTCCTTGGAGGAGAGAGAGTGCAACGTTTCATTTTAGCATTTTGGCGCTCACGAGCGAGACAAACTGCTTTGGCTGTTTGCAAGGCTAGGAAAGAGCAGAGCCCGAGTCTTGCTGTTTATCTGCAATGTCTGCGAGGACAAGTGAGGACCAGCAAGAAAATTCCTGCCTAGCACCTTCCTTAGAGGAGAGAGAGTGCAACGTTTCATTTTAGCATTTTTGAGTGCGAGAGTGAGAAAAAGCAGAGTGCCTGTTTGCAAGGCTAGGAAAGAGCAGAGCCCCAGTCTTGCTGTTTAGCTGCAATGACTGCCAGGGCAAGTGAGGACCAGGAAGACAAATCCTGCCTAGCACCTTCCTTGGAGGAGAGAGAGTGCAACGTTTCATTTTAGCATTTTGGCGCACACGAGGGAGACAAACTGCTTTGGCTGTTTGCAAGGCTAGGAAAGAGCAGAGCCCCAGTCTTGCTGTTTATCTGCAATGACTGCCAGGGCAAGTGAGGACCAGCAAGACAATTCCTGCCTAGCACCTTCCTCGGAGGAGAGAGAGTGCAACGTTTCATTTTAGCATTTTGGCGCTCACGAGGGAGACAAACTGCTTTGGCTCTTTGCAAGGCTAGGAAAGAGCAGAGCCCCACTCTTGCTGTTTATCTGCAATGTCTGCGAGGACAAGTGAGGACCAGCAAGACAATTCCTGCCTAGCACCTTCCTTGGAAGAGAGAGATTGCAACGTTTCAATTTAGCATTTTGGCGCTCACGAGCGAGACAAACTGCTTTTGCTGTTTGTTAGGCTAGGAAAGAGCAGAGCCCCAGTCTTGCTGTTTATCTGCAAGGACTGCCAGGGCAAGTGAGGACCAGCAACACAATTCCTGCCTAGCACCTTCCTTGGAGGAGAGAGAGTGCAACGTTTCATTTTAGCGTTTTGGCGCTCACGAGGGAGACGAAATGCATTGGCTGTTTGTTAGGCTAGGAAAGAGCAGAGCCCCAGTCTTGCTGTTTATCTGCAAGGACTGCCAGGGCAAGTGAGGACCAGCAAGAAAATTCCTGCCTAGCACCTTCCTTAGAGGAGAGAGAGTGCAACGTTTCATTTTAGCATTTTTGAGTGCGAGAGTGAGAAAAAGCAGAGTGCCTGTTTGCAAGGCTAGGAAAGAGCAGAGCCCCAGTCTTGCTGTTTAGCTGCAATGACTGCCAGGGCAAGTGAGGACCAGGAAGACAAATCCTGCCTAGCACCTTCCTTGGAGGAGAGAGAGTGCAACGTTTCATTTTAGCATTTTGGCGCACACGAGGGAGACAAACTGCTTTGGCTGTTTGCAAGGCTAGGAAAGAGCAGAGCCCCAGTCTTGCTGTTTATCTGCAATGACTGCCAGGGCAAGTGAGGACCAGCAAGACAATTCCTGCCTAGCACCTTCCTCGGAGGAGAGAGAGTGCAACGTTTCATTTTAGCATTTTGGCGCTCACGAGGGAGACAAACTGCTTTGGCTCTTTGCAAGGCTAGGAAAGAGCAGAGCCCCACTCTTGCTGTTTATCTGCAATGTCTGCGAGGACAAGTGAGGACCAGCAAGACAATTCCTGCCTAGCACCTTCCTTGGAAGAGAGAGATTGCAACGTTTCAATTTAGCATTTTGGCGCTCACGAGCGAGACAAACTGCTTTTGCTGTTTGTTAGGCTAGGAAAGAGCAGAGCCCCAGTCTTGCTGTTTATCTGCAAGGACTGCCAGGGCAAGTGAGGACCAGCAAGACAATTCCTGCCTAGCACCTTCCTTGGAGGAGAGAGAGTGCAACGTTTCATTTTAGCGTTTTGGCGCTCACGAGGGAGACGAAATGCATTGGCTGTTTGCAAGGGTAGGAAAGAGCAGAGCCCCAGTCTTGCTCTTTATCTGCAATGACTGCCAGGGCAAGTGAGGACCAGCAAGACAATTCCTGCCTAGCACCTTCCTTGGAGGAGAGAGAGTGCAACGTTTCATTTTAGCATTTTGGCGCTCACGAGGGAGACGAAATGCATTGGCTGTTTGCAAGGCTAGGAAAGAGCAGAGCCCCAGTCTTGCTGTTTATCTGCAATGACTGCCAGGGCAAGTGAGGACCTGCAAGACAATTCCTGCCTAGCACCTTCCTTAGAGGAGAGAGAGTGCAACGTTTCATTTTAGCATTTTTGAGTGCGATATTGAGAAAAAGCAGAGTGCCTGTTTGCAAGGCTAGGAAAGAGCAGAGCCCCAGTCTTGCTGTTTAGCTGCAATGACTGCCAGGGCAAGTGAGGACCAGGAAGACAATTCCTGCCTAGCACCTTCCTTGGAGGAGAGAGAGTGCAACGTTTCATTTTAGCATTTTGGCGCTCACGAGCGAGACAAACTGCTTTGGCTGTTTGCAAGGCTAGGAAAGAGCAGAGCCCGAGTCTTGCTGTTTATCTGCAATGTCTGCGAGGACAAGTGAGGACCAGCAAGAAAATTCCTGCCTAGCACCTTCCTTAGAGGAGAGAGAGTGCAACGTTTCATTTTAGCATTTTTGAGTGCGAGAGTGAGAAAAAGCAGAGTGCCTGTTTGCAAGGCTAGGAAAGAGCAGAGCCCCAGTCTTGCTGTTTAGCTGCAATGACTGCCAGGGCAAGTGAGGACCAGCAAGACAAATCCTGCCTAGCACCTTCCTTGGAGGAGAGAGAGTGCAACGTTTCATTTTAGCATTTTGGCGCACACGAGGGAGACAAACTGCTTTGGCTGTTTGCAAGGCTAGGAAAGAGCAGAGCCCCAGTCTTGCTGTTTATCTGCAATGACTGCCAGGGCAAGTGAGGACCAGCAAGACAATTCCTGCCTAGCACCTTCCTCGGAGGAGAGAGAGTGCAACGTTTCATTTTAGCATTTTGGCGCTCACGAGGGAGACAAACTGCTTTGGCTCTTTGCAAGGCTAGGAAAGAGCAGAGCCCCACTCTTGCTGTTTATCTGCAATGTCTGCGAGGACAAGTGAGGACCAGCAAGACAATTCCTGCCTAGCACCTTCCTTGGAAGAGAGAGATTGCAACGTTTCAATTTAGCATTTTGGCGCTCACGAGCGAGACAAACTGCTTTTGCTGTTTATTAGGCTAGGAAAGAGCAGAGCCCCAGTCTTGCTGTTTATCTGCAAGGACTGCCAGGGCAAGTGAGGACCAGCAACACAATTCCTGCCTAGCACCTTCCTTGGAGGAGAGAGAGTGCAACGTTTCATTTTAGCGTTTTGGCGCTCACGAGGGAGACGAAATGCATTGGCTGTTTGCAAGGCTAGGAAAGAGCAGAGCCCCAGTCTTGCTCTTTATCTGCAATGACTGCCAGGGCAAGTGAGGACCAGCAAGACAATTCCTGCCTAGCACCTTCCTTGGAGGAGAGAGAGTGCAACGTTTCATTTTAGCATTTTGGCGCTCACGAGGGAGACGAAATGCATTGGCTGTTTGCAAGGCTAGGAAAGAGCAGAGCCCCAGTCTTGCTGTTTATCTGCAATGACTGCCAGGGCAAGTGAGGACCTGCAAGACAATTCCTGCCTAGCACCTTCCTTGGAGGAGAGAGAGTGCAAAGTTTCATTTTAGCATTTTTGAGTGCGATATTGAGAAAAAGCAGAGTACCTGTTTGCAAGGCTAGGAAAGAGCAGAGCCCCAGTCTTGCTGTTTAGCTGCAATGACTGCCAGGGCAAGTGAGGACCAGGAAGACAATTCCTGCCTAGCACCTTCCTTGGAGGAGAGAGAGTGCAACGTTTCATTTTAGCATTTTGGCGCACACGAAAGAGGCAAACTGCTTTGGCTGTTTGCAAGGCTAGGAAAGAGCAGAGCCCCAGTCTTGCTGTTTATCTGCAATGACTGCCAGGGCAAGTGAGGACCAGCAAGACAATTCCTGCCTAGCACCTTCCTTGGAGGAGAGAGAGTGCAACGTTTCATTTTGCTTTTTGGAGTGCGAGAGTGAGAAAAAGCAGAGTGCATGTTTGCAAGGCTAGGAAAGAGCAGAGCCCGAGTCTTGCTGTTTAGCTGCAATGTCTGCGAGGACAAGTGAGGACCAGCAAGAAAATTCCTGCCTAGCACCTTCCTTAGAGGAGAGAGAGTGCAACGTTTCATTTTAGCATTTTTGAGTGCGAGAGTGAGAAAAAGCAGAGTGCCTGTTTGCAAGGCTAGGAAAGAGCAGAGCCCCAGTCTTGCTGTTTAGCTGCAATGACTGCCAGGGCAAGTGAGGACCAGGAAGACAAATCCTGCCTAGCACCTTCCTTGGAGGAGAGAGAGTGCAACGTTTCATTTTAGCATTTTGGCGCACACGAGGGAGACAAACTGCTTTGGCTGTTTGCAAGGCTAGGAAAGAGCAGAGCCCCAGTCTTGCTGTTTATCTGCAATGACTGCCAGGGCAAGTGAGGACCAGCAAGACAATTCCTGCCTAGCACCTTCCTCGGAGGAGAGAGAGTGCAACGTTTCATTTTAGCATTTTGGCGCTCACGAGGGAGACAAACTGCTTTGGCTCTTTGCAAGGCTAGGAAAGAGCAGAGCCCCACTCTTGCTGTTTATCTGCAATGTCTGCGAGGACAAGTGAGGACCAGCAAGACAATTCCTGCCTAGCACCTTCCTTGGAAGAGAGAGATTGCAACGTTTCAATTTAGCATTTTGGCGCTCACGAGCGAGACAAACTGCTTTTGCTGTTTATTAGGCTAGGAAAGAGCAGAGCCCCAGTCTTGCTGTTTATCTGCAAGGACTGCCAGGGCAAGTGAGGACCAGCAACACAATTCCTGCCTAGCACCTTCCTTGGAGGAGAGAGAGTGCAACGTTTCATTTTAGCGTTTTGGCGCTCACGAGGGAGACGAAATGCATTGGCTGTTTGCAAGGCTAGGAAAGAGCAGAGCCCCAGTCTTGCTCTTTATCTGCAATGACTGCCAGGGCAAGTGAGGACCAGCAAGACAATTCCTGCCTAGCACCTTCCTTGGAGGAGAGAGAGTGCAACGTTTCATTTTAGCATTTTGGCGCTCACGAGGGAGACGAAATGCATTGGCTGTTTGCAAGGCTAGGAAAGAGCAGAGCCCCAGTCTTGCTGTTTATCTGCAATGACTGCCAGGGCAAGTGAGGACCTGCAAGACAATTCCTGCCTAGCACCTTCCTTGGAGGAGAGAGAGTGCAAAGTTTCATTTTAGCATTTTTGAGTGCGATATTGAGAAAAAGCAGAGTACCTGTTTGCAAGGCTAGGAAAGAGCAGAGCCCCAGTCTTGCTGTTTAGCTGCAATGACTGCCAGGGCAAGTGAGGACCAGGAAGACAATTCCTGCCTAGCACCTTCCTTGGAGGAGAGAGAGTGCAACGTTTCATTTTAGCATTTTGGCGCACACGAAAGAGGCAAACTGCTTTGGCTGTTTGCAAGGCTAGGAAAGAGCAGAGCCCCAGTCTTGCTGTTTATCTGCAATGACTGCCAGGGCAAGTGAGGACCAGCAAGACAATTCCTGCCTAGCACCTTCCTTGGAGGAGAGAGAGTGCAACGTTTCATTTTGCTTTTTGGAGTGCGAGAGTGAGAAAAAGCAGAGTGCATGTTTGCAAGGCTAGGAAAGAGCAGAGCCCGAGTCTTGCTGTTTAGCTGCAATGTCTGCGAGGACAAGTGAGGACCAGCAAGAAAATTCCTGCCTAGCACCTTCCTTAGAGGAGAGAGAGTGCAACGTTTCATTTTAGCATTTTTGAGTGCGAGAGTGAGAAAAAGCAGAGTGCCTGTTTGCAAGGCTAGGAAAGAGCAGAGCCCCAGTCTTGCTGTTTAGCTGCAATGACTGCCAGGGCAAGTGAGGACCAGGAAGACAAATCCTGCCTAGCACCTTCCTTGGAGGAGAGAGAGTGCAACGTTTCATTTTAGCATTTTGGCGCACACGAGGGAGACAAACTGCTTTGGCTGTTTGCAAGGCTAGGAAAGAGCAGAGCCCCAGTCTTGCTGTTTATCTGCAATGACTGCCAGGGCAAGTGAGGACCAGCAAGACAATTCCTGCCTAGCACCTTCCTCGGAGGAGAGAGAGTGCAACGTTTCATTTTAGCATTTTGGCGCTCACGAGGGAGACAAACTGCTTTGGCTCTTTGCAAGGCTAGGAAAGAGCAGAGCCCCACTCTTGCTGTTTATCTGCAATGTCTGCGAGGACAAGTGAGGACCAGCAAGACAATTCCTGCCTAGCACCTTCCTTGGAGGAGAGAGAGTGCAACGTTTCATTTTAGCATTTTGGCGCTCACGAGGGAGACGAAATGCATTGGCTGTTTGCAAGGCTAGGAAAGAGCAGAGCCCCAGTCTTGCTGTTTATCTGCAATGACTGCCAGGGCAAGTGAGGACCTGCAAGACAATTCCTGCCTAGCACCTTCCTTAGAGGAGAGAGAGTGCAACGTTTCATTTTAGCATTTTTGAGTGCGATATTGAGAAAAAGCAGAGTGCCTGTTTGCAAGGCTAGGAAAGAGCAGAGCCCCAGTCTTGCTGTTTAGCTGCAATGACTGCCAGGGC
The DNA here is from genome assembly GCF_964289735.1 of Phaethon aethereus. Taxonomy (NCBI): domain Eukaryota; kingdom Metazoa; phylum Chordata; class Aves; order Phaethontiformes; family Phaethontidae; genus Phaethon; species Phaethon aethereus. The sequence continues at coordinate 4,712 of NW_028113926.1, read as the reverse complement.
AAGTAAGGACCAGGAAGACAATTCCTGCCTAGCACCTTCCTTGGAGGAGAGAGAGTGCAACGTTTCATTTTAGCATTTTGGCGCTCACGAGCGAGACAAACTGCTTTGGCTGTTTGCAAGGCTAGGAAAGAGCAGAGCCCGAGTCTTGCTGTTTATCTGCAATGTCTGCGAGGACAAGTGAGGACCAGCAAGAAAATTCCTGCCTAGCACCTTCCTTAGAGGAGAGAGAGTGCAACGTTTCATTTTAGCATTTTTGAGTGCGAGAGTGAGAAAAAGCAGAGTGCCTGTTTGCAAGGCTAGGAAAGAGCAGAGCCCCAGTCTTGCTCTTTAGCTGCAATGACTGCCAGGGCAAGTGAGGACCAGGAAGACAATTCCTGCCTAGCACCTTCCTTGGAGGAGAGAGAGTGCAACGTTTCATTTTAGCATTTTGGCGCACACGAGGGAGACAAACTGCTTTGGCTGTTTGCAAGGCTAGGAAAGAGCAGAGCCCCAGTCTTGCTGTTTATCTGCAAGGACTGCCAGGGCAAGTGAGGACCAGCAACACAATTCCTGCCTAGCACCTTCCTTGGAGGAGAGAGAGTGCAACGTTTCATTTTAGCATTTTGGCGCTCACGAGCGAGACAAACTGCTTTGGCTGTTTGCAAGGCTAGGAAAGAGCAGAGCCCGAGTCTTGCTGTTTATCTGCAATGTCTGCGAGGACAAGTGAGGACCAGCAAGAAAATTCCTGCCTAGCACCTTCCTTAGAGGAGAGAGAGTGCAACGTTTCATTTTAGCATTTTTGAGTGCGAGAGTGAGAAAAAGCAGAGTGCCTGTTTGCAAGGCTAGGAAAGAGCAGAGCCCCAGTCTTGCTGTTTAGCTGCAATGACTGCCAGGGCAAGTGAGGACCAGGAAGACAAATCCTGCCTAGCACCTTCCTTGGAGGAGAGAGAGTGCAACGTTTCATTTTAGCATTTTGGCGCACACGAGGGAGACAAACTGCTTTTGCTGTTTGTTAGGCTAGGAAAGAGCAGAGCCCCAGTCTTGCTGTTTATCTGCAAGGACTGCCAGGGCAAGTGAGGACCAGCAAGACAATTCCTGCCTAGCACCTTCCTCGGAGGAGAGAGAGTGCAACGTTTCATTTTAGCATTTTGGCGCTCACGAGGGAGACAAACTGCTTTGGCTCTTTGCAAGGCTAGGAAAGAGCAGAGCCCCACTCTTGCTGTTTATCTGCAATGTCTGCGAGGACAAGTGAGGACCAGCAAGACAATTCCTGCCTAGCACCTTCCTTGGAAGAGAGAGATTGCAACGTTTCAATTTAGCATTTTGGCGCTCACGAGCGAGACAAACTGCTTTTGCTGTTTGTTAGGCTAGGAAAGAGCAGAGCCCCAGTCTTGCTGTTTATCTGCAAGGACTGCCAGGGCAAGTGAGGACCAGCAACACAATTCCTGCCTAGCACCTTCCTTGGAGGAGAGAGAGTGCAACGTTTCATTTTAGCGTTTTGGCGCTCACGAGGGAGACGAAATGCATTGGCTGTTTGTTAGGCTAGGAAAGAGCAGAGCCCCAGTCTTGCTGTTTATCTGCAAGGACTGCCAGGGCAAGTGAGGACCAGCAAGAAAATTCCTGCCTAGCACCTTCCTTAGAGGAGAGAGAGTGCAACGTTTCATTTTAGCATTTTTGAGTGCGAGAGTGAGAAAAAGCAGAGTGCCTGTTTGCAAGGCTAGGAAAGAGCAGAGCCCCAGTCTTGCTGTTTAGCTGCAATGACTGCCAGGGCAAGTGAGGACCAGGAAGACAAATCCTGCCTAGCACCTTCCTTGGAGGAGAGAGAGTGCAACGTTTCATTTTAGCATTTTGGCGCACACGAGGGAGACAAACTGCTTTGGCTGTTTGCAAGGCTAGGAAAGAGCAGAGCCCCAGTCTTGCTGTTTATCTGCAATGACTGCCAGGGCAAGTGAGGACCAGCAAGACAATTCCTGCCTAGCACCTTCCTCGGAGGAGAGAGAGTGCAACGTTTCATTTTAGCATTTTGGCGCTCACGAGGGAGACAAACTGCTTTGGCTCTTTGCAAGGCTAGGAAAGAGCAGAGCCCCACTCTTGCTGTTTATCTGCAATGTCTGCGAGGACAAGTGAGGACCAGCAAGACAATTCCTGCCTAGCACCTTCCTTGGAAGAGAGAGATTGCAACGTTTCAATTTAGCATTTTGGCGCTCACGAGCGAGACGAACTGCTTTTGCTGTTTGTTAGGCTAGGAAAGAGCAGAGCCCCAGTCTTGCTGTTTATCTGCAAGGACTGCCAGGGCAAGTGAGGACCAGCAACACAATTCCTGCCTAGCACCTTCCTTGGAGGAGAGAGAGTGCAACGTTTCATTTTAGCGTTTTGGCGCTCACGAGGGAGACGAAATGCATTGGCTGTTTGCAAGGGTAGGAAAGAGCAGAGCCCCAGTCTTGCTCTTTATCTGCAATGACTGCCAGGGCAAGTGAGGACCAGCAAGACAATTCCTGCCTAGCACCTTCCTTGGAGGAGAGAGAGTGCAACGTTTCATTTTAGCATTTTGGCGCTCACGAGGGAGACGAAATGCATTGGCTGTTTGCAAGGCTAGGAAAGAGCAGAGCCCCAGTCTTGCTGTTTATCTGCAATGACTGCCAGGGCAAGTGAGGACCTGCAAGACAATTCCTGCCTAGCACCTTCCTTAGAGGAGAGAGAGTGCAACGTTTCATTTTAGCATTTTTGAGTGCGATATTGAGAAAAAGCAGAGTGCCTGTTTGCAAGGCTAGGAAAGAGCAGAGCCCCAGTCTTGCTGTTTAGCTGCAATGACTGCCAGGGCAAGTGAGGACCAGGAAGACAATTCCTGCCTAGCACCTTCCTTGGAGGAGAGAGAGTGCAACGTTTCATTTTAGCATTTTGGCGCTCACGAGCGAGACAAACTGCTTTGGCTGTTTGCAAGGCTAGGAAAGAGCAGAGCCCGAGTCTTGCTGTTTATCTGCAATGTCTGCGAGGACAAGTGAGGACCAGCAAGAAAATTCCTGCCTAGCACCTTCCTTAGAGGAGAGAGAGTGCAACGTTTCATTTTAGCATTTTTGAGTGCGAGAGTGAGAAAAAGCAGAGTGCCTGTTTGCAAGGCTAGGAAAGAGCAGAGCCCCAGTCTTGCTGTTTAGCTGCAATGACTGCCAGGGCAAGTGAGGACCAGGAAGACAAATCCTGCCTAGCACCTTCCTTGGAGGAGAGAGAGTGCAACGTTTCATTTTAGCATTTTGGCGCACACGAGGGAGACAAACTGCTTTGGCTGTTTGCAAGGCTAGGAAAGAGCAGAGCCCCAGTCTTGCTGTTTATCTGCAATGACTGCCAGGGCAAGTGAGGACCAGCAAGACAATTCCTGCCTAGCACCTTCCTCGGAGGAGAGAGAGTGCAACGTTTCATTTTAGCATTTTGGCGCTCACGAGGGAGACAAACTGCTTTGGCTCTTTGCAAGGCTAGGAAAGAGCAGAGCCCCACTCTTGCTGTTTATCTGCAATGTCTGCGAGGACAAGTGAGGACCAGCAAGACAATTCCTGCCTAGCACCTTCCTTGGAAGAGAGAGATTGCAACGTTTCAATTTAGCATTTTGGCGCTCACGAGCGAGACAAACTGCTTTTGCTGTTTATTAGGCTAGGAAAGAGCAGAGCCCAGTCTTGCTGTTTATCTGCAAGGACTGCCAGGCAAGTGAGGACCAGCAACACAATTCCTGCCTAGCACCTTCCTTGGAGGAGAGAGAGTGCAACGTTTCATTTTAGCGTTTTGGCGCTCACGAGGGAGACGAAATGCATTGGCTGTTTGCAAGGCTAGGAAAGAGCAGAGCCCCAGTCTTGCTCTTTATCTGCAATGACTGCCAGGGCAAGTGAGGACCAGCAAGACAATTCCTGCCTAGCACCTTCCTTGGAGGAGAGAGAGTGCAACGTTTCATTTTAGCATTTTGGCGCTCACGAGGGAGACGAAATGCATTGGCTGTTTGCAAGGCTAGGAAAGAGCAGAGCCCCAGTCTTGCTGTTTATCTGCAATGACTGCCAGGGCAAGTGAGGACCTGCAAGACAATTCCTGCCTAGCACCTTCCTTGGAGGAGAGAGAGTGCAAAGTTTCATTTTAGCATTTTGAGTGCGATATTGAGAAAAAGCAGAGTACCTGTTTGCAAGGCTAGGAAAGAGCAGAGCCCCAGTCTTGCTGTTTAGCTGCAATGACTGCCAGGGCAAGTGAGGACCAGAAGACAATTCCTGCCTAGCACCTTCCTTGGAGGAGAGAGAGTGCAACGTTTCATTTTAGCATTTTGGCGCACACGAAAGAGGCAAACTGCTTTGGCTGTTGCAAGGCTAGGAAAGAGCAGAGCCCCAGTCTTGCTGTTTATCTGCAATGACTGCCAGGGCAAGTGAGGACCAGCAAGACAATTCCTGCCTAGCACCTTCCTTGGAGGAGAGAGAGTGCAACGTTTCATTTTGCTTTTTGGAGTGCGAGAGTGAGAAAAGCAGAGTGCATGTTTGCAAGGCTAGGAAAGAGCAGAGCCCGAGTCTTGCTGTTTAGCTGCAATGTCTGCGAGGACAAGTGAGGACCAGCAAGAAAATTCCTGCCTAGCACCTTCCTTAGAGGAGAGAGAGTGCAACGTTTCATTTTAGCATTTTTGAGTGCGAGAGTGAGAAAAAGCAGAGTGCCTGTTTGCAAGGCTAGGAAAGAGCAGAGCCCCAGTCTTGCTGTTTAGCTGCAATGACTGC